>NC_081860.1:16231551-16534188 GCF_963259705.1 Myotis daubentonii | reverse complement strand
GGCCGGTGTGGCTCAGTGGATAGCGTGTTGGCCTGTGGACTGAAGGGTTTCCGGTTCGATTCTGGTCAAGGGCGCGTCCCTCAGTTGTAGGCTTAGGCTCGATGTGAGGGGGAGGCAGCCAATCGATGTGTCTCTCTCACATCGATGTCTCTCTCTGTCTCTCCCTCTCCCTTCCACTTTCTCTAAACATCAGTGGGAAAATATCCTCGGGTGAGAATTAACAAGGACAAAAGACAGAGTCCACGCAGAGCTCTCTGCTCTGCCTCCCCCCTGCGTCCCGCAGGCCCCAGGCTCCATGGTCCGGGGGCAGGGCCCTCGGGGAGGCTGGCCTCTCCGCCCGGGTCTCCTCTCACCGTCTCTCCTCCTCCCGGGCAGGTGGGTGGCCGGCCCGTGGAGCCCCTGCTCAGCGACCTGCGAGAAGGGCGTCCAGCAGCGGGAGGTGACCTGCGTGCACCAGCTGCAGAACGGCACCCACGTCACCACGCGGCCCCTCTACTGCCAGGGCGCCCGGCCCGCGCCCGTGCAGAGCTGCGAGGGCCAGGACTGCCTGTCCATCTGGGAAGCGTCCGAGTGGTCACAGGTGGGTGCCGGGGCCGCCGCCAGGGCCGCTGGCCCTTGTCCACAGGGGCCTCCGCGTGGTCCCTTTTCCTGCGTCGTGTTCATGACACAGGTTCACGTGTCACGGTCCTCGCCAGCCCCCAAGCAACTCAGAGCTGTCTGGGCGCTCACATGCTCTTCACGTCCATCCGAGATACCAACGTGGCTAAAACACGTGGGGAACGTGTTACTGATCATGGATAGTTGCTTTCTGATAACATATAGCACACTACTTTTACGTCCCATTTCCTGTGAAAATTCTCATGTAGATAGAGATGGATGGACACATGAATAGAGAGAGAGACAGATAAATAGATAAGTAAATAGATACATAGAAAGATACATAGATAGATACATAGATAAATACATAGATGGATATCTGTAATAATGAAAGCGTAACATGCAAATCGACCAAACTGCTGAACAGTGGAGCAACCATCCAGATGACCATCCGGACGACCACACTGTGACACCCGCTGGCGCCAGGCCAGCCAACGTGGGTGCGATGCGATTGGTCGGGGGCCCAGCCATCGCCCATGATCGCCCTGAAGAGGGAGGCCCAGGCCCCGGCCGGTGGGGGTGATCGAGCAATTGGGGGGCTCCACCATCGCCCCAAAGAGGGAGGCCCGGGCTACCCGGCCGGCGGCACTGCAGCAGGTAGCCTGGGCCTCCCTGTGCAGGGGCCATTCATCGCGGAGCCCTGGCCGGGTGGGCGGGGCCTACCTCTTTGGGGCGATCGATTGCAGGGCTCCCAGACTGTGAGAGAGCACAGGCCGGGCTGAGGGATCCCCTCCCCCCCAGTGTACAAAATTTTGTGCACCGGGCCTCTAGTATAAATAGATACATGGATACATAGATGATACATAAACACATAGATAGATACGTAGGTACATAGATACATAAATACATAGATAATAGATATGTAGTTACATAAATATATACATAGCTACATAAATACATAGGTATATACATAGATACGTAGACACTTAGATACATACGTACATACATAGATACATACATAGACATATAAATAGATACATAGGTAGATACAAAGATACATCCACAGATAGATCACAGATGTGCAGGCCTGCCTTTAATGCCCTTGGGGCATATTTGAACTTCGTGTCAGACTGGGAAGGAGGTTTCACAAGCTTCCCTCCAGCCCTGAGGCAGGCTGTGCGTCCCAGCGGCAGGCCAGGCGGCTGCTGGGAGGGCCCGCGTTCGCTGAGCTCGTCCAGGTCCTGCCTCTCGTGCCATCGCCGCTTTGGAAAGGGGTCAGTGAAGCCCTCGGTGTTTAACTCTGACGGCTGCTCGTGCCCATGTCGCTTTCTCTTCGGTAACAGCATTCGTTGAGGCTTCACGATTTCGATTGTTTGGCTGCAAAACAGCAAACTCGCTGGATGAAGGGCCGGCTTCCTCCGGGTCCCCCGTGAGATGTGCTCTAGGAAAGTCAGAGGGCTCCGGCCAAGACACTGTTCAGTGTGGAAAATATTTTTAAAGTTCCTCTTTATTGCCAAACAGTTGGAATTATTTAGAATAAGAAAGCATTCAGCCCATTCTTAATGAATGAAAAGTCTGCCCAGGGTTTTTCTAAAACGAAGCTTCCTTCTCAGACAGACCTTGACGTGTACCCATTGAAGGGCCTGCGTGTGGAACCTACCCTTTATGATGTTTTAAGAAAAGAAGAGAATTTAAATTGTCTTAAAATATGTTTGTATTGATTTCAGAGCGGAGGGAGAGGGAGGGGGAGAGAGAGAGAGAAACATCCATGATGAGAGAGAATCATGGATCGGCTGCCTCCTGCACGCCCCCTACTGGGCATTCAGCCCTCAACCCGGGCCTGTGCCCTGAATGGGAATCAAACCGTGACCTCCTGGTTCATAGGTCGACGCTCAGCCACTGAGCCACGCCGACTAGGCCAAGAGTTTAAAAATTTTGTTTGATTTTTTTTATTAAGATGGACTTAGGTTTGTAAGTTTAACATCCCAGGGACCTTTTTCGGGGGTGAGGGGGGTACTTGTTGCAGGGGTAAGGGTAGGTAAGTAGTCTCTCTCCCCTCCCCCACCTCCCAGGAGCCATAGGGCCGTAATCACCTGGGTCTTGATCCAAACAAGATTTATACTTTAATCAGATCAAAACCATACATTTTCCATTCAGATTCTTTCTTATATGGAAGAAATAGACATGCTCTTTCCCAAAATACCCCAGCCTGACATTATCAGCTGTCAGCATCGGATTCAAGAGCACCATCTCGGGAGGGAGGCGTGAGCCAGCGGAGACGAGATTTATAGAGGCATCTCCATCTCCGTCTCCATCCATCTCTGTGCCCCATCACGCCCGAGCCGCCCCGGAAACCCTATCCGCACCCACCCATCCCCCAGGGCGCAGCCCAGGCTTGAGCTGAGTGCGTCTTTCTTTCTTATTTCTTTTTAAAAGTATTTTTTATTGATTTCCGAGCGGAAGGGAGAGGGGGAGAGACAGAGAGAAACATCGGTGATGAGAGAGAATCATCGACCGGCTGCCTCCTGCACGCCCCACACTGGAGATCGAGCCCGCAACCCGGGCATGTGAACCATGACTTCCTGGTTCATAGGTCAGTGCTCAACCACTGAACCACACCGGCCGGGCCCCACGTTGCCCCGGGCCGAAGCCCCTCGGACATTTCTTCCCCTGGAAACACTTGGGTTCAGATGGGTTATTGACAGGTTGCCGGGTTCAGCCGGCCCTGCCGATCTTTCCACTAGCTGCTCTCCAGCACTGTTAGAACGAGGCACAGATGTCGAGAAGGACGAAAAGGGAGCTGGCCGTCTCCTGTCCTCAGCTCCCAGGCCCCGTCCCTGGATCCGAGGCCGAGAGGGAAACTGCACACCGTCCCCAGGTCCCTCCTCCCGAGGCAGCCCGGCCTGCAAGGGCCCAGGCACCCAGCCAGCGGGCTGCCGCGCAGCCAGGCCACGGGAGGGCGTGGCCGAGAGACAGGCTGGACAGTCCAGGAGAGAGACAAGGAGCGAGGAAGAGGGTCCGACAAATCAGGGAGTCGGACAGAAGTGGGGAGGAGGCCCTTGGTTGGAGAAGGATCCAGAGGGGTGGATGCGGGTGCCACGGAAGAGCCAGGAGTCAAATGGTGAGAACGGAGTTGAAATGCTGGGGGGACCATGGCCGTTCGGAAGAGCAGGGGACCACCCCTCAGCACAGTCACCCAGGGCTCCCTGCAGCCACCCGCCTGCCCGGGCCGCCCTGTGGGCCTAGCCCGCCTTAGCCTGACCCTGGCGCCCCCTGAAACCAGCCGCTCACCCCACAGGCAGGTCACAAACACATCCCCCCCGCCCCCCGAGTGGCGCCACGGCCCGTGGATTTCTGCTAAAACATGCGGGTCTACCTCAGTCTCCAAAAGCAAAAGAAAGACAACCTCCTGAGATCTTCAGACAGAGAGCTAAACTGCATGCCTCGGAAAAATAAGGCTAGACAGCATTTGGGGGTAAATGTTAAGGACAGATGTAAAGAATAGCGTGTGTCCTTTCTGTGCATTCTTGCAGAAGTCAGCTTTGTTGTAGCTGAAAAACATCACTGTTATCGTCCCCTTATTTTAGACAAATGAAGCAAATATGAAAAAGGAAGTTAGGGCCGGGCTGGTGTGGCTCAGTGGTTGAGCGTTGACCTAGGAACCAGGAGGTCACGGTTCGATTCCCGGTCAGGGCTCGTGCCCGGGTTGCAGGCTCGGTTCCCAGTGTGGGGCGTGCAGGAGGCAGGCGATCTATGCTTCTCTCCCATCATTGATGTTTCTCTCTCTCCCTCTCCCTTCCTCTCTGAAATCAATAAAATAAATTAACAAACAAACAAACAAACAAACAAGAAGCCTGGCCCCCGGTCCCTGCATCCTCGGCACCCGGCCTGGCCCTGGGTGGGGCCTCCCTGGGCGTGGGGGGACTCGCATGGCGCTGCCCGGCCTCAGCACCAGCCGTGTTTTGCAGTGTTCCGCCAGCTGTGGCCACGGCACGCAGAAGCGCACCGTGACCTGCACCAACTCCCAAGGGAAGTGCGACGCGTCCACCCGGCCCCGCGTGGAGGAGGCGTGCGAGGACTACTCCGGCTGCTACGCGTGGAGGACCGGGGACTGGTCCAAGGTGAGCCCGGCGCCCGCACTCCCGGCCGGTGTCACCCAGGCGGGCCCTGCGTGACCAGGCAAACGCCCTTTCTTGGCAAACGCTGCGCCCACTGGTGACCCCACGCGTGCGCCATTGGAAAGGGACAGCCCCTTCTCCACCTCGAGCCCGTGGCTTTTGACAGTCCTGCCACAGAACCCTCACCAATGTTTTTATTTATTTGCTTATGTATTTATTTTTTTATGGATTTCAGAGAGAGGAAGGGAGAGGGAGAGAGAGATAGAAACACCCATGATGAGAGAGAATCATGGATCGGCTGCCTCCTGCACGCCCCCTACTGGGGATCCAGCCTGCAACCCGGGCCTGTGCCCCGAATGGGAATCGAACCGTGACCTTCGGGTTCCTAGGTCTACACTCAGCCACTGAGCCACGCCGGCCGGGCTCTGGTTGTTTTCTGATCAGAACTCAAGCTGGTGGCAACTCACCTCCGTCTCCCTGGGAGTGCCCGTGGTGCCCGACGGGTCGCTGAGGACAGAGAGGGGGCCTGTCCCACAGGCACAGTGACGTCATCTGGAGGCCGATGTGCAGGTGTGGGTGGGACCAAGCGGCAGAGGCCGCACGCAGTACGGAAGAGCGGGTCCCATGGCCTCAGGTGGTCAGCAGGAAGTAGGCTGAGGTGCGGGCAGCTCTGGTCTGGCGGCGCCTGGCTCTGTTCCTCTCTGCTGTGCCCTGCCCCTCCCGCCCCAGGCCGGGCGGGCCCCTGTCCTTGGGGTAGAAGCTCAAGGAGGCTCTTACATGGGCGCAGGGGATGTGGAACTGTCCTGGTGACGAGGTCAGTTACCAAACTAGAGAGACGGGGAGAGTGCCCCCTGCAAGCCCCCATGCTCCTGGCTCACCCTAGCTCTGGGGTCACCCTAGCTCTCTGCTTCCCCAGCTGCCATGTCCCAACCAGAGTCTGCAGCTCAGAGAGACCGGGGGTGGGGGAGATGGCTGGAAGTGGGGGGATGTATGTAGGTGGGTTTGTGTGTGTGTGGGGGGGTAGGTTTGTATGTGTGTGTGTGTGTGTGTAGGTGTGTGTTGGGAGACTGTGTATGTGTGTGTAGATGTGTGTGGGGGTATGGGTGGCTGTGTGTGGGGGGGGGTGTGGGGGACTGTGTGTGTGTGTGTAGGTGTGGGGGGGTGGCTGTGTGTGTAGGTGTGTGTGTTGGGGTGTGGGGGACTGTGTGTGTGTGTACGTGTGTAGGTGTGTGTGTTGGGGGACTGTGTGTGTGTGTGTGTAGGTGTGTGTTGGTGTGTGGGTGGCCTGTGTGTGTGTGGTGTGTGTGGGGGGGGTGTGGGGGGCTGTGTGTGTGTGTAGGTGTGTGTGTGTGTGTATATGTAGGTGTGTGTGTGGGGGTGTGGGGGGACTGTGTGTGTGTGTGTAGGTGTGTGGGGGGGTGTGAGGCGCTGTGTGTGTGTGTGTGTATGTGTGTGTTGGTGTTTGGGTGGCCTGTGTGTGTGTGGTGTGTGTGTGTGTGTTGGGGGTGTGGGGGGCCTGTGTGTGTGTGTGGTGTGTGTGTGTGTGTAGGTGTGTGTGTGTTGGGGGTGTGGGGGGCCTGTGTGTGTGTGTGGTGTGTGTGTGTGTGTAGGTGTGTGTGTGTTGGGGGTGTGGGGGGCCTGTGTGTGTGTGTGGTGTGTGTGTGTGTGTAGGTGTCTGTGTGTTGGGGGTGTGGGGGGCCTGTGTGTGTGTGTAGGTGTGTGTGTGTGTAGGTGTCTGTGTGTTGGGGGTGTGGGGGGCTGTGTGTGTAGGTGTGTGTGTGTGTGTGTGTAGGTGTGTGTGTTGGGGGTGTGGGGGGCTGTGTGTGGGGGGCTGTGTGTGTAGGTGTGTGTGTGTGTGTGTGTGTGTGTTGGGGGTGTGGGGGGCTGTGTGTGTGTGTGTGTTGGGGGTGTGGGGGGCTGTGTGTGTGTGTGTATGTTGGGGGTGTGGGGGGCTGTGTGTGTAGGTGTGTGTGTGTGGTGTGTGTGTGTTGGGGTGTGGGGGGCTGGGTGTGGGGGGCTGTGTCTGTGTGTGTGTGTGTGTGTGTGTGTTGGGGTGTGGGGGGCTGGGTGTGTAGGTGTGTGTTGGGGTGTGTTGGGGTGTGGGGGGCTGGGTGTGGGGGGCTGTGTCTGTGTGTGTGTGTGTGTGTGTGTGTTGGGGTGTGGGGGGCTGTGTGTGGGGGGGTCTGAGATAGCATCTGCTGTCTCGGGCTGGAGCCGGGACGGGATTTTCGTTCTTGCTTAACCTGCTGGCTCAGGTTCCAGCAGCTTCCGAGGCTGTGGTGCTCATGCCAAGTCGGGGGGAATCTGTCACACATGCTTTTGACATTTTCCCAGGCAAGTGCCTTCCAGGCACAAACAGAAGAAGGAGTTACTGTAGGGTATTCTCTCCCCCATCTCTCTCTCTCTCTCTCTCTCTCTCTCTCTCTCTCTCTCTCTCTCTCTCCTCCCTCCCTCCCTTTCCCCACCTCCCTTCCTTTCTCTCTCATTCTTTGTTACCCAAACCTGCCCCAGGCAGACTGGCCCCTCAGAGAATGGCCCAGTGACCACATGGGGGTGACGCTGGGCAGTGAGTGTCCGCCTCGCATCCTGTCACCCCCACCTAGTCCCCTGCTCCCCCAGAGCCCGGAACCCGGGCTCACACACGCACAGCTGTAACATTCCTGCAGCGAGTCCCTCTTCCGAGACTTTTACAACCTCCTTTCGCTAACTCTGAAAACATCCCTCTGGGATCTGGAGTTCTTTATAGTCGTGACTTTACAGACCGGAGAGACGGCGCCTCGCCCTAGTGGAGCCTGTCATTAGGGTCTGGCCTCCGGGTGATGACAGAGACCTGGTCCCTCCCAGCTGGGGGGGAGGGGGGTGTGTGGCTGGGAGAAGTGGGGGCCTCAGGGAGGGCAGGCCCGGGTGGGAGGCCCCGTCACGCAGGCCCTGAGCCTCAGGTTCCGCCCCTCGGGGCACCATTCATGCATTTGGTGCGCGATTATTGTGCACCTACTATGCTCGCAGCCCTGCATGCCACCGTGGCTGTTCGTGTAAGGATTAGAGAGGACTGAGGCCTGGTCCTCGCTCACAGTAGGCAGGCAGAAGTTGGGCCCTGTAGCTGTTATCATTATTTTTTCCAAAATATGTTCTTATTGATTTCAGAGAGGGGAATGGAGAGGGAGAGAGAGAGAAACATCAATGATGAGAGAGCCCCCTACTGGGGATCGAGCCAGCAACCCCAGGCATGTGCGCTGACCAGAAATCGTACCATGACCTCCTGGTTCATAGATCGATGCTCAACCACTGAACCATGCTGACAAGGGCAAGTTATTTTATTTCAACGCTAGCGGCCCAGTGCACGAAATTTGTGCACAGGTAGGGTCCCTAGGCATGGCCAGCGATCGGGGCAGATTGGAGCCTTCCTTCCGGCTGCTGGCCAGGGCCTGCCTTCCTTCTACGCTGCCACCCTGGTAGTCAGCGCACGTCGAACTCCTGAGGGCCACTGCATATTAGCCTTTTATATATATAGATTGCTTTTCCTGCGGAGCTCACACCCCAAATGTCTTTGGCGCCCCCTCCTGGCTGGGGGAGGGCCCCTGGGAGGGGTGGCAGGTCACCAGGCCCTGTGTGCTGGGGAGGGAGCAGGAGGGGCTGGCACAGCCTCCAAGCCCCAGGCAAGGGGCTGTTGGGTGGATTTAGGGCGTCTCCCTTGCCGCTCAGTTTCCGGTGTCTGGGGAGCCCCATGAAATGTTCGTGTAACGAGCGACTTGAGAAAACCACCCAGCAGGGAAGGAGGGCTTCAGACAAGACCAGATCCGTTCCTTTGTCTTTTATAGATCCGTTTGCTTGCGTTTTAAAAGCCTGAAAAATGGCTTCCCTCCTGTGCTTGGTGCTAATCCCATGCTATTAGGCCGCACGGGTGGGCGGCCTCCTGGCTGTTCAATTAAAGCCAAGGCCGGTGGGATGGGGTGCCAGGGGGCGGGGGGGGAAGACGGAGATGGAATTCCTTGCCTGCGTCTCTGTTGTCCTTACTGTGGGGAGCTCAGGTGACAGGAGGAGGCCGTGCAGAAGCGAGCCACACACCTGTCTGGAATCATGTCCGTCACCAGGGCCATCTCGGCCTGTGTGCCCCGGAGGCCACCTGGCTGAGCCGCCAGGTCAGCAGGTCAGTGCCGGCCACACCTGCCTGCAGAGGCCGGGCCCGGCCACCTGGGGGCGCTGAGCAATAGGCCAGGGGACTCCCCGTCAGCCCTGCCCTCCGCTGATGTTAATAATAATAGCGCTGCTGGCCCAGCTGGTGTGGCTCAGTGGACAGAGCATCCGTCTGAGGAGTGAAGGTCCCAGATTGCATTCTGGTCAAGGGCACATGCCCGGGTTGCAGGCTCCATCCCCAGTAGGGGGCGCGCAGGAGGCAGCCAGTCACCTCTGTACGCCCCACACTGGGCATCGAGTCTGCAACCCGGGCGTGTGCCCTGACCAGGAATCGAACCTGGTTCGTAGGTGGAAGCTAAGTCTCACGACGGGTCTTGATCGTTTCTGGGCAGACACCTTGTCCATGTTGCACTTGGCTTTGCTAGGCCCACAGGATGGAGGCCTCGCCTGGTTTCTCACAGGCCTCATAACCACACCTGCACAAGACGGGGAAACCCTTGCTGGCGCTCCTGGCCCGGAAGTGACTTAGGCAGGCCACTGCCCGGCTGGCAGGGCCCGGCTACCGGGTGGCAGGGGGCGCCATGGGAGCGAGGCAGGCATACTGCGGCGACTTCTCCGTCAGCCGGTGCAGTCTCCTAGGGACTTAGAAACCCAGCAGCCACCTGCCCCATATCCCTCCAAGAAGGGCCTAGGGCAGTGATGGCGAACCTTTTGAGCTCGGCGTGCCAGCATTTTGAAAAACCCCAACTTAACTCTGGTGCCGTGTCACATAGAGAGATTTTTTGATATTTGCAACCATAGTAAAACAGAGACTTATATTTTTGATATTTATTTTATAGGTTTAAATGCCATTTACCAAAGAAAAATCAACCAAAAAAATGAGTTCGCGTGTCACCTCTGACACGCATGTCATAGGCTCGCCATCACTGGCCGAGAAGATACCTAGCTCTTGCCCGGACGCTGTGGCTCAGTGATTGAGCATCAACCTCTGAACCAGCTGGTCACCCTCCGATTCCACGTGAGGGCTCCATCCCCAGTAGGGGGCGTGTGGGAGGCAGCTGATCCATGATTCTCAACATGGATGTTTTTATCTCTCCTTTCCCTTTCTCTCTAAATCAATAAACTTTTTTTTTAAGCAGTAGGTGGTCTTGCTCAGTGGGTAGAGCTTCGGCCCACAGACTGAAGGGTCCCAGGTTCGATTCGGGTCCAGGGCACATACCTGGGTTGCAGGCTCCATCCCTGGCCCTGGTCTGGGCACATGCGGGAGGCAACCAGTCGATGTGTCTCTCTCACTTCGATGTTTCTCTCTCTCTCTGCCCCTCCTCCCCCCCTCCCTCCCTTCCACTCTCTCTAAAAATCACCGGGAAAGTATCCCTGGTTGAGGACCACCAACAACAGACAACCTAGCTGTTCCTCTGGGCGTGTCCTGTGCAGGAGGTGGTGCCAGGCCCCGGGTCCGAGTCCTGATCCGATGAGGAAAGGGAGGATGTTGGGGCGCTGCTGGGTCCCTGTCTCTCCCCATCGGTCTTGTCCGTGCCGAATGGTCACAGAAACAGGCCCTCAAGCACATGGAAACCCCGCTTTCTCAGGCAGCAAGGTTTTTGTTTTATTTTATGACCAATTTAGACATAAAGGTCTTTAATAGCATAGGGGGGCTCGTCAAACGCCAGCTGAAAACCCGTCATTCATTCACGAAGTTCCGCGTTCACAGTTAAAGCCATAGGTTTACATCAGAAATAATGCCGTGTCCGGTCTCACAGGCACGATAACGTTGGGCCGGATAACACTGCCGCTCGTGCGGGGCCAGGGGTCAGAACCGGTGGGAGAGCAGCGCTTCCGTAAGGGGCAGCCTGGCCATGGCGGTGTCTGCCTGTGCCCTCATCACCCCCCTTCCTGCGCCGCCGTTCCGTTCGCCAGGCTGTGCCCGGGCACTGCCAGCTGAGCCCACGGAGTGCCACCTGTTTTTGAATGTGTTTGTGCTGCTGTCTTTGGCGATTCACTCATAGGCCATGGCATAGCCTTGCACTGCACTGGCATCAGATGGTCCACTCTGGCATAGGATTGCACCCGTGGCATAGCCTTGCACTGCGTTGGCATCAGATGGTCCACGCTGGCATAGGATTGTACCCGTTGGCATCAGATGGTCCACGCTGGCATAGGATTGCACCCATTGGCATAGCCTTGCACTGCGTTGGCATCAGATGGTCCACGCTGGCATAGGATTGCACCCGTTGGCATAGCCTTGCACTGCGTTGGCATCAGATGGTCCATGTTGGATAGGATTGCACCCGTTGGCATAGCCTTGCACTGCGTTGGCATCAGATGGTCCACGCTGGCATAGGATTGCACCCGTTGGCATAGCCTTGCACTGCGTTGGCATCAGATGGTCCATGTTGGCATAGGATTGCACCCGTTGGCATAGCCTTGCACTGCGTTGGCATCAGATGGTCCATGTTGGCATAGGATTGCACCCGTTGGCATAACCTTGCACTGCGTTGGCATGGCTTTGCTCTGTTGTCATGACTTTGCCCCCTGTTGGTGCGACTGCTCCGTGTTGCTGTGGCTGGACGTTGGCATGACTGTGTTCTGTGTTCACAGGGTTTCGCTTTGCATCAGGGCCCTGGGCTGGGAGATGGGATGTGGCACAGGGCGCACAGCGGGGCCTAGGCTCCTGGAGGCGGCCCCTCTGGGTTGAGCAGGCCAGGCCCACAGAGGGGTCGCTGGGGGGTTTCCGCTTTTTTTGTGACTCAAAAAGACGGGGCCCTCCACAGCACCACGGTGTCTGTGTCCCTTTATCCCTCTAAAGTGGAAAAACAACAACAAAAACAAGCCTGACCGCGTGGCTCAGTGGTTGAGCATCCACCTATGAACCAGGAGGTCACGGTTCAATTCCCGATCAGGGCACGTGCCTGGGTTTCGGGCTCCATCCCCAGTGGGGGGCGTGCAGGAGGCAGCTGACCCATGATTCTCTCTCATCATTGCATCATTGATGTTTCTCTCTCTCGCTCTCCATCTCCCTTTCTCTCTGAAATCAATAAAAATATTTACTTAAAAAAAACCCCAAAACCCCATGATCCTGCTTGTCCATCTAGAAGTAGCAGAACCCACCTGGCGCACACAGCCCTTGGGAGCAGGGGGCGCCCACTTGGGTGCCGCGGTGCTTGTGCCTGGTGACGCCTGGGGCAGGCCTGCCGGGAAGGGACGGGAGGCACGTGGTCCAGATGCCACCTGGCCCTCCCAGCACCCAGCCCTGGGCGGCTGCTCAGGCTGCCCTGTCCCCCCCCCCCCCCCAGTGCTCCTCCACCTGCGGGAAGGGCCTGCAGTCCCGCGTGGTGCAGTGCATGCACAAGGTCACCGGGCGCCATGGCAACGAGTGCCCCACCCTCTCGAAGCCCGCGGCCTACAGGCAGTGCCACCAGGAGGTCTGCAACGACAAGATCAATGTGAACACCATCACCTCCCCGCGCCTCGGTGAGTGCCCTGTCCCTCCCACCCCCCACGCCAACGAGTCCACACTGGGGCGGGGGGGGGGGGGGGCCCATGAGCCAGGAAGCGCCTTCCTTGGTCTTATCTGAGCCCTGGAGAGGCCGACGTGGGCCACCTCCGTAGCAGATCCGAGGTGGGATTCCAGGCCTTGTCATGGGAAAGCCGTTGGCTAACTTCCGTCTCAAACACAGTGTCCCGCTGACCCCCCTGCCCACCCCTGGGGAACACGAGGGAATCCCCCCAAATGTTTTAGGGTTCCTAGGTGGGGCTGGGCAAAGGGCGGCGCTTTCTTCTGCAAAGGGAGGCGGTGGGGGCGCCGTTCGTGAACCCTTGGGGAGGTCTGCACGGGATGTTCCTGAAGCCGAGCTCGAGAAGACGGGAGAGGTATTAGTGGGCTCGGTCTTTCGTCCAGCGGGGACCTTCTGTGTGAGCAGCTTGGCCCCGCGGGCTCCCCACTCGGCCCTTAACGGCCATGGCCCGGGCCAGCAGGGGTGCGGGGTGAGAAACACTGAACACTGGTCCACTGGCGCCCAAATAGACATCCCCAGGGAATATGTCCCACCCACAGCCCTTTCCCTGACGCTTGGAAGGCCCCGGAATGAAGGGCGTTTCTCTGTGGCTGCGCTGGGTGGGGCGAGGGTGAGTGAGCTGATGGACGCGCACCCCAGGCTATTGTATGCACCAGCCCCGCGGAATCCCCCAGGGTTGTCTCTCAGGCAGGGCCTCCTCTCTGCAGAACCATGACCCTTGTTTGTGCTGTGACCTTGCACTGTGACCTTGAGCTGTGTGGGCCCTTTGATCTGCAGCGCCCCGTGTCCTCGTGTTTCATAAATGCCCATAGTGACGAGGTCTCCTGCCACAAAATAACAGTGAGCGCCACTTAGCTCAGAAGCAGGGTGGGCAGTGCCCGCATCCCAAGGAGGCAGCCAGGCCACCAGACTCTGCCACGTGGTCACGTTGGACACAGGGGTGCGTCCCCTGTACAAGAAAGCAGCAGCCAGTGTCCCCAGCAGGGCACATACCTCCTCAGTCGCCGCCAGGCTCCACGGGGCAACGGTAAGGGCGGCCCAGTGTGGGTCGGGCCACGGGCCACCTCCCGGCGTGCGTCACAATCACCCCCTGCCATCCGTAACCCCCAGGCCTTCTCTCTCCACTGTCCCCGTAGCTGCCCTGACCTATAAGTGCACGCGGGACCAGTGGACCGTGTACTGTCGGGTCATCCGGGAAAAGAACCTTTGCCAGGACATGCGGTGGTACCAGCGTTGCTGCCAGACGTGCAGGGACTTCTACGCCAACAAGATGCGCCGGCCGCTGCCGCCGCCCTCACCAAGCTCATGACACGCGCTCCCGCAGCCCCGCCACACTCCAGGGCCAGCTGAACACCCGCCCATCTGAGGGCACAGCAGTCCTGCAGCCAGGATCCTCCAAAGCACAGCGCCCTCCCCACAGGCCGTCCCAAGAATCCGTCCCCGTAGAACTCCAGCGTGGACTTGACCTTCGCCCTTGGTGCTTTTATACTTAATATATTGTTCAGAGCCACTGGCTGGCTTTCTGCAGTTGGGGGAATAGGCCCGAGCCACAGAATCGGCACAGTCTCGAAGGTTCCCTGGACCTCAGCGGGGGCACCTCTGACAACCGACAGCAGAGCAAGACGTCGTTGGCCGCCTCTGCCTCGGCTCTCTTCTGACGTCCGAATTCCCGGTGCTTTGTGCATCACGGGGTGGAGTGGCCCAAACGGGACCGTGGACGTGGAATCGGGCTTTATTCTGAAAGCCAGCGGCACCCTGGGTGGAAGGACAGATGCCGGCGGCCTCTCCGGAGGGGGCCTCGCGACAGCACAGGAACTGTGCCGTCCGCCCAGCGCTGAGAGCTGGTTCTCTGGACCCTGGGCCTGGCCCGGAGGACTTCCCTCTGCGAGGCTGGATCTGCGTGAGCCCATGGGAGACCGGGGCCACGCCGCGTTGCATCAGCTGTGTTGGGGAGAAGATTCTGGAAGGTTTAGGTTTGGGGTGGTGCTTAATGGTCAGATCTCTGCTGTCCACCCAGGGAAATGGAAGACCCTCTCTTCCAGGTGCTGTGAGCAGCTCTGGGATCGCTTCCTGGCAGACGGGGGAGCCCAGGACAGCCTTGTCAGGGTCTTGGGGGCTCCTCTCTGCCTTCTGGAGCCCTCTACTCTACTGGGGGGTGGGGGGGGCCCTTGATTCTAGCCAGGACTTCATAACTTTGGCACCTTGTGGATGGCTTCCCAGTGACCTTGGCCACCTGCCTGAAGTTGATTGTCTCCAGAACCTCAGAAGATTCAGGCTCAAGCCTGGCCGCTTCGTCCATCACGGGCAGGTTTCCTCCAGGGGACGCTCCGCCTAGTGGAGGAGAGCCGCCTGGCCGGCACCAGGGACCACTGCCCGGCCATCCAGCCTTCCCGTAGCGCAGACCTTGTCGTGTCCCTGTTGACCATCTTCCCAGTGGTGCAAGAAGGACATTCAGAAAAGCATGAAGAGGGTCTTTCCCACCTTCAGCCTCTTCGCCCCTCAACACAGAGCTGTGCCCTCTCTGGAGCCCGGGGAGGTGAGCCCTCTGAGGGCACAGATGAGTCCTGACAACAGGGCGCAACAGTCCTGCAGCCAGGATCCCCCAACCCACAGCACTGCTGGCGCACAGGCCGCTCACCGCTCACCTCCCGGGAGCTGGGAGGAAGGGACCCCAGCCTGGGAACGGGCCCTGGATGCCAAGATGTCCGTTTCCCTGGCCGGCGTGGTGGCAGTTGGGTTGGTGCTCATGTTCAAGGACTTTGCCATGAAGACCCCACCATCTCCTCCGTTAGCCCAGAGGATGTGCAGGGGGTCTTCTCCGGGTGCTTTTTCGCTTATTGGCGCTGTGTCTGTGGTCTGTGTTTGTGTTGTGGATGTCACGGCTTTCAGGCCAGCTTCAATCACAATGACAAACAACAAATCCCTCTGCTCTCTCAAGCCTGCTCCAGGGATGGGGGATGTGGAGGGGGGTGGCCGGGACTTGATGCAGCCCGTTGGCCGCTGCCCCTACCCCCAGCCCCTGGAATCAGTGAGGAGCGGAGAACCCTCCTTTGGTGCTCAGTGCCCGGTGCTCTGTGGAGAGAAGGGACAGAATGCCAGGATGGAGCTGCCCATCCTCTAATGTCACCCTCCCCGCCCTGCTCTTGTACCCACAACATTCTTAAATCTTGGGGCACTAGGATTTTGTTTTTCCTCAGCCCCAAATGTCCTGTAGTTCATCACAGATGGACAGAGCCGGGGGCGCGGAGCAAGGGGGTTGGCGGGGGGAGGCCAGCTAAGGAAGCCAGAGCAGCTTAGCTTGCACGCCTGCATGGGTCGCAGCCTGGGCTTCTGGCTGAGCCCTTTCCCTGTCACCTCTGTGTCAACTGCACGCCCCTGGCAAGGGCCCCACGCCCTCAGAGTGCAAGCGGCTGACTCAGTTGTTAAGAAACACCCCATTGCTTCCCTAAGGTGCTCCTTTCACTCACGTGGGCGCTGGTGATCTGAAATTCACCAGCAACGACTAACCTCGGTGCAGCCATCGCCCCACTTTGTTCAGAAGACACGACTACCCCGTGATGGCCACAGCGGCAGCGGCGTGTCTTAATGGTTAACAACACCCTGTACTGTCCTTCAGGTGCTGTCCCTACGCGGTCGCACACATGCGTGGCTAACTACCGTCTTAGGATCTCGTGGTGCTGTTGGTTTAAAATATATTTTTATTGATTTCAGAAAGGGAGGGAGGGAGAGGGGGGAGAGAGAGAGAAGCATCAATGATGAGAGAGAATCATTGATCGGCCTCCTGCACACCCCTTACTGGGGATCGAGCCTGACCAGGAATCGAACCATGACCTCCTGGTTCATAGGTTGACGCTCAACCGCCAAGCCACACCGGCCAGGCTCATGGTGCTGTTTTCATTGGTGCAAATGCAACCCTCTCAGCTGACCATGGCTTGGCCATCTCTGCCCGCAGGGCACGATCTCAGTGGCAGTAATACCATGTCTTGTTCTCTCCGGAGTCAAATGTATATAGTTCCCGTTAACTAACTCACTTTGCGTACTGTCCCCGGGTTATTCTGTGTGACTTTTTTGGTGCTGGTCTTCGGAAGAAGAAGAAGCAGAGAAAAAATAGAAAAGAAATACAATAGAAGACACACATTGGACACCACTGTACATGAAAGATTGATCATTCCATTGGAAGCGAGCTGAATATGTTCAATAAAGTGTGTTTCCTGTAACAGTCGTGAGCTGTCTGTGCAGCAAGAGACAAAGCCAGTCCTCGAGGCTGAGAGAGGGAGGCGGTGTGCCTTCCTCCGGGGGTGTCGCGGGGCTTGTCTGCAGGGAGCTGGGGGCTGCCGGCCAGCTGTGGACAGTGTCAGGGGGCGCTGGTCCATGCGGTTCTGGCCGTGTCTCCCCCAGTGAGCAAGTGCTAACCAACCATTCTGTCCTGGGCCTCCTCCCTGCGTGGTTGCAAACCCTGGATGGGGCCCGGCCGGCGTGGCTCAGTGTTTGAGCGTCAACCTATGAACCAGGAGGTCGCGGTTCGATTCCCGGTCAGGGCACAGGCCCGGGTTGCAGGCTCGATCCCCAGTGTGGGCGTGCAGGAGGCAGCCAATCAATAGTTCTCTCTCATCATTGATGTTTCTTTTCTTTTTAAAATATATTTTATTGACTTTAGAGGTGAAGAAGGAGAGAGAGGGAGAGAGAGATCAGTGATGAGAGAGAACCATCAACGGGCTGCCTACTGGGGATCAGGTCTGCAGCCCGGGCATGTATCCTGACCGGGAATTGAACCCTGACCTCCTGGTTCATAGGTTCACGCTCAACCACTGAGCCACACCAGCCGGGCTGTACTTTATATCATGACTCCTGTTAAATGACCATTTTACAGTGTGAGTCCGTAAACACTTGCTCTTGTTGTTGTCAGTCCTCTCCCGAGGATATTTTTCCATTGATTTATTTTTTAGAGAGAGTGGAAGGGAGGGGGAGAGACACATATCGATGGGTTGCCTCCCGCACGCACCCCAACCAGGGCCCAGGATTGAGCCTCCAACCGAGGTACGTGCCCTTGACCAGAATCGAACCCAGGACCCTTCAGTCTGCGGGCCGGTGCTCTACTCGCTGAGCCACACCAGCCAGGGGAGTAAGCATTTGTTGAGCCGAGCGGTGGATGCAGGGTGGAAGGAAGGATAAACGAGGCACAGTCCCCGTCCTCAGAGAATCATAACAATATGTGGCCATGCCCTCCTCTTGGCTCACAGTGGCTCTGCCCAAATGTGGAAAAATATTTAAGTCAGCTCAAAACTAATAGGGCTGTTGGCTCCGGAGTCAGGATAAACACACTTCTGCCCGGGGGGGGAATGGGATCTGCTGGCTTTGCGATGGCTGGGACTCAGCAAAGCCAAGTTCTCAGCGTTTGCGTACCACCCCCCTAGCAGCCTCCAGCGAATCCTGGGCCTCCCACATTGATCACCAATGTCACATCATAATGACATCACCTGTGCTTTCCAAGCGGGTCCATGGGTCGGACCTCATTGAGCGGTCCTGCATGCAGGCTGATGGACGTGTGTCCGTCTGCACGCAGCCGTTCGCAGATATGAGCTGGATTCTCACAGCTGTTTGGGGACGGCAAGAGGCAAACCTAGGAGGAGCAAATATTTGTAAACGAACAGGAAATCTTGACACAAAATCAAGTCAATAGGAAAAAGAGCCAGCAAGGCAACTCAGCATGGACCGAGTCATTGAGATGAAAACAAAACACTGGGTAGCCCAGCTGGCGTGGCTCAGTGGTTGAGCATCAACCCACACGTGAACCAGGAGGCCACGGTTCGATGCCCGGTCAGGGCACATGCCCAGGTTGCCAGCTCGATCCCCAGTAGGGGGCAGCCGATCCGTGTTTCTCGCAGTTTTTTTTCTGCTGGGGTCCAGGGCCAGGGCTGATCTACCAAACCATGGACTGAGGCCCTGTCTGCACCTGGGCCCTGGGCATGGCTCCTCTCCTCCAGCAGCTGAGAAATGGTAGCGGCTCCCTCCGATGTCTGCCTCCTGCTGGCAGCAATGTGGTTGTGGTTCCGTCCTCCGGTGAGTACCTCCTTTGGGGACCAGGTGGGATTACAGGAAAGCAGATGTCTCAGGTATGTCTGGAACAAAACGGAGAGATGTCAGCTGGACCCCCGTGCAAATGGGCCTGGGCCATCCCCCTGGGAATTTCCTGGCTGTACCCCACGGAGGCTCCTCAACCCCTCCTAGAGACCCCCGAATCTTTATGACATTCCCAACCCCTCATTCTGGTGCTGGAAAGCTGGTGTCCCAGAGAGAGAGAAAACTCTGGTGTCTTGTCTTACAAGGACACTAATCCTCTTGGATCAGGGCCCCACCCCTACGACCTCATTTAACCTTCTTTACCTCCTTACAGGCCCTGTCTCCAAATACAGTAACATTGCGGCTTAGCACTGCAACATGTTGACCAGGGGGGCTCAATTCAGTCCCTAGCTGGCTGCCTGGGTGCTTTGTTGGCAGAACAAAGGGGCGGTGACTGCCCCAGGATGGCCCGTGTTCCAATGTGTGGGCTCTCTGAGAGGGAGCCAGTGGAGGGGGCTTGGGTCACCATCCGAGAGGACTGTGTTCAGAGGGTCCAGCCATGATCAGCCAGGATCCCAGGAACTGCAGAAGGAGCCGCGGCCACAGTGAAGGGAAGTGTGTCACCCGTGTCAGCCTTCCAGGTGAGAGCCCCCAGGACATGACAGGGTGGGTTGGGGGCGGGTCTGTCTTCAAACAGCCTATGAAAGGGCAGAAGGGGTGCCTGTACCCGATAGTACCCTTTCCTGTCCACCCTGCCCAGGAGGAGGAAGAAGGCCATGGTGGGGAAAACCCCAAGAGGCTCATCAGGGACCCCTTCCCCAAGCAGGTTTCCTGCTTAAGCCACAAAAGGAGCAGTGGTCTCAAGTTTAAATAAGGTCAGAGTTGGACCCGACCGGCGTGGCTCAGTGGTTGAGCATTGACCTTTGAACCAGGAGGTCACGGGTTCGATTCCCGGTCAGGGCACGTGCCCGGGTTTCGGGCTGGATCCCCAGTAGGGGGGGCGTGCAGGAGGCAGCCGAGCCATGATTCTCTCTCATCATGGATGTTTCCATCTCTCTTTCCCTTCCTTCTGCTCTGAAACTGATATATAGAATATACATAAATATATTTTTTGTATAATGCATATGAAATATATGTGTATATATCAATTTTTAAAATAAGCTCAGAATTTAGACCCTTTAATGGAACTAGTTATTGCTGAATAGAGATCATAGCTTGCAACTGAAATTGACCTGAGAAAGTGACCAGGGAACTGCTTTTCTCACCCAGGAGGGAACAGCTGTCATCCACGGACAGGGCAGACCCGGCCCCACAGAGTGGACTTACAGGAAAAGCGAGCGGAGCAATAAGACGGTTCCGGAGCCTCCACACCCCGGGAGTCTGTGTGCTCGACATCGCAGGTACACGGTCTTCTTGTCTCCCAATATAGAGCTACGCATGTTCGTGTCTACCGAGCACCTGAGGCAGAGCCTGGTACACAGTCGGTCCAAGAGATGGTAGCTGGTATTATTCTCACTCGTGACAATAATAGGAGCTGGACCAATAGCATGAAAAAGCATCTTAGTTGAGCGTTGGCCCATGAACCAGGTCACTGTTAGATTCCTGGTCAGGGCACCTGCCCGTGCTGTGGCTGGATCCCCAGTGTGGGGCATGCAGGAGGCAGCCAATCAGTGGTTCTCTCTCATTGTTGATGTTTCTAGCTCTCTCTCCTTCTCCCTTCCTCTCTCTAAAATCAATAAAAATAGCTTGGCCAGCGTGGCTCAGTGGTTGAGCATTGACCTATGAACCAGGAGGTCACAGTTCGATTCCCGGTCAGGGCACATGCCTGGGTTGGGGGCTCAATCCCCAGTGGGGGACATGCAGGAGGCAGCCAATCAGTGATTCTCTCTCATCATTGAAGTATCTATCTCTCTCTCCCTCTCTGAAATCACTACAAATATTTTTTTAAACATTGAGGGGGTATGCTTGACAGCAGACACAAGCATCGTATCCATGATTAAAAAGTAATAATAATAATAATAAAATCAATAAAAATGTATATATATTTTTAAAAGCGCCTTAGTAGTGTGCAACTCCCAGCTTGCTTTGCATCTTGCTTCACCAAAGTTGACCCTCACGTTGGGGTCGGCTTCCAGTCCTATGGGGCTCTGAGGACCTACGTCCCCAACTGCAAGGACATCTGGCCTCTCCCCGGCCTCATGCGACGTTTGAATTTAATTGGAAATCTTAAACCTCTCCTTTCTCGTTTGCTCTCCACGTCGAGCTCTGCAAACACACGATGGGCGGTATATGGTTTCTCCCCAGACACAGGCTGCATACGAATCCCTCTCTTGCAGAAAGCTCAGCAGCTGGGCAGCCCTGCAGCCCCTGGGATCCCTAATGGGGTTGGACTAATACCAAGGCCTGGTTAGCACAGTACGTCACCCGCTCATGAATATCACTGACTGAGCTTTGTTTCAGGAAACCCTAAACCCTCACCTTCTCGCGATTCGGGCTTTCCTCAGCACTCCGGGGCGTGATTCATGGTGACACCGCGCCACCCATTAATCACGCGTGGCTCAAGCTCTGATCCATGATTGATTTGTTCTTGAACAATGGCCTGACTAATGTGGTGTTAATGGGCAGCCCTGGTGGTCTCCTCCGACCAGAAACCCATTACTAAGTCTACCCTGACTTACAGCATCCCTCCTGGCGCCCACCATCCGCTCCAGGGGACAACTGCTTTCTCTTTTATTCTTTTTTATTATTTTTATTATTGATTTCAGAGAGGAAGGGAGAGAGACAGAAACATCAATGAGGAGAGAGAATCATGGATTGGCTGCCTCCTGCTTGTCCCCTACTGGGGATCGAGCCCGCAACCCGGGCATGTGCCCTGACCGGGAATGGAACCGTGACCTCCTGGTTCATAGGTCAATGCTCAACCACTGAGCCACACCGGCTGGCACAGCTGCGTTCTTGAATGGTGGTTACCTCTGTGCAGTAGAGGTTGTTACTGGACAAGGTAGAGGCTACTGCCCCAGCCTCCTAGAGAGAAGCAACGGCACACGGTGTATTTGGAAAGTCAGTTTCCCCTCAAGTGGATGTTCCTGTAGCTCAGGAAAGAGATGCCTTCAGGACGCCCTGGGGTCGGGCTGGGAGAGAAGGTGGCCTGGGCACCGTGACCTTGGGAGGCGGCAGAGGTCCCCGGTTGCACAGACAGGGAGTGACACTCGCACAGGCCCACAGGATGGAATAAAGGATGCCTGGCGCTGCGCGGAGAGAAGATGCCTTAGTGAAGAGGACGGAACAGGGAGGCAGAAGAGGGGGCGGCAAGGCGACGTGCATCCGCCCAAAGACGCCGGGCGCTGGCGAAGGGCACCACACAGGTCAGTGAATGTCGAAGGCGTTGGCGCTGGAAGGAAAGGTCGCGTCCCTATAGGATTCGTATGTGGAAGCCCTAACCCCCAGTAGGGCTATTGGAGGTAATTAGGGGGGGTCCTCATGGTGAGATGTGTGTGTGTGTGTGTGTTGTATGCACACACACAAATATACATACACATATACATACACATATACATACATATATATGCACATGTGCATATGTGCATATATACGTAATATATATATATCTTCTACCTGTGAGGGTACAGGGAGAAGGTAGTCATTGGCAAGCCAGAAAGAGGGCCCCATCCATCCCTGCACTCACATCCCTCCCGGCACCGTGATCTTGGGTGATTGACAGTAGGAAAACCATGCGCTTTGGCATTAAAGAGACAGGACTTTAAATCCCAGCTCTGCCCCTCCCCAGCTGTGTGATCTGGAGGGAAAGCCCAAGGCTGGATCCACGGTGACGTCACAGTGCCCCCTGCTGGCCGGGCGCCCTCCCTCTGTCTCTGGTCTCGCTGCCTGCAGAAAAACGCAGGTGTGATAATTCAGAGCCTCAAATGACCTGTGCAGTTTTCTCGGTGTTGTTTTGTTTGTTTGTTTGTTTTATCTACAATGTGGTACATTCAACCCAAAATGGTCAGCAGTGATATTAAACATCTTTACATGTGCTTAACGATTACTGCTAATTTCTATGTCTTTTTTGGAGAAACGTCTACTCAAATTCTTTGTCCATTTTTAAGTGGGGTGTCTGTTTATTGTTGAGTGGTATGAATTCTTTGTATAGTCTGGAGGTTAGATGCTTGTCAGAGAGATGATTTTCGAAGATTTTCTTGGACCACGTGGGCGGGCTATCCTTCCACGTCCTCGCTAACGCTATTTCACGGGCAGGGTTTGTACTTGTGACGAAATCCACTTTGTTTGTTTTTCCTTTGATTGCTTGTGCTTTCCGTGTCACATCCAAGAAAACCTGCCTCACCCAAGGTCACTCATTTTCAGGCTCATGTTTGCCTCTAAGGATTTTTTAGTTTTAGCTCTTAGATTTAGATTTTACTCATTTTCAGTTAATGTGTTTTTTTAAATATATTTTTATTGATTTCAGAGAAGAAGGGAGAGGGAGAGGGAGATAGAAACATTAATGATGAGAGAGAATCATTGCACGCCCCGCACTGGGGATCGAGCCTGCAACTGGGGCATGTGCCCTGACCAGGAATCGAACCTGTGACTTCCTGGTTCATACATAGGTCAACACTCCACCACTGAGCCACGCCGACCGGGCTTCAGTTAATGTTTTAATATGACATGCAATAGTGATGCAAGTTTATTTTATAATGTGGATATTCAGTTGTCCTGTGGGATTTGTGGAAAAGACTATTTTTATGTCCATTGATTGAATGGTCTTGACACCCTTGTCCAAAACCACTGCCTTTTAATGTGTGGATTTTTCTGGACTGTCAGTTCTATCCTGTTCCTCTGAATGTCTCTTCTGATGGCCATTTTTATTATTATTGCTTTGTAGGAAGGTGTGATATTGGAAATTTTGAGTCCTTGCTTTTCAAAATTGTTTTGGCTCCTCTGGGTCCTTCGAAAGTCTGTACGAATTATAAGATAAGCTTGTCAATATCTGTAATAAAAAGATAGTTGGAATTTTGAGAGGTACTAAACTGAACCTGTAAATCACTTTGGGGAGAATTGCCATCAGAATATTAAATTATTATGAATGTGAGATGTCTTTCCATTTATTGGGGTCCTTTTAAATTCCTTAGATTTCAGTATACAAGTCCGCCACTTCTTTTGTTGAATGTCTTCCTAAGTATGTTATTCTCTTTTGCTACTATTGTAAGTATAATTATTTCGGAATTTTATTTTCAGACTGTTCATTGCTATATGTGGAATATTTCTTTTATGGCTCGCCCATTCATCCGAGGTTTCTTTCCTATATAGAAGTGTGTTTTATGCGACCTTGCTTAACTCATCTGTTAGCTCTAATAGTTTCTCATGGATTTGGCAGGGGATTTTCTACATATACGATGTCACCTGCAAAAGAGATGGTTTTACTTCTCCATTTCCCATCTCAATGATTTTTATTTTATTTTCTTGCCTAACTGCCCCAGTCAGAACCTGCACTACAATGTTGAATAGAAGTGACAAGAGCAGATATCCTTGTCTTGTCCCCAATTTTAAGGGGAATGCTTTTAGTCTTTCTTCGTTAAGTATGATGTTAGCTTGGGGGTTTCCATTCATGTCATATATCAGGTTGAGAAAGTTCCCTTCTATTCCTCGTTTGTCGAATGTGTTTATCATGAAAGGATGTTGGATTTTTATTGATTTTAGAAAGAGAGGAGGGGGAAAGGATAGAGAGAAATATCGATGAGAGAGAAACATCGATCAGGTGCCCCCTACCGGGGATCAAGCCTGCAATCCAGGCATGTGTCCTGACTCAATGTATGCGAGCAGAAATATTACGTGTAATGTCCATGAAGTCTCCTTAAAGGGAGGCAGTGTGCTCGCCTTTGTGCCTGCCTCTCGCCTGCTGCTTGGAGTGAGGATGTGATGCCTGGCGCTATGGCAGCCGTCTTGGCACACGAGGGCTGAGGACAACAAACATGGTCTCTGCTAGTTTGGGGTTTTCTGCTGTATTCAGTTAAACCTAATCCAGTTAACACGGCAGTTCACAGAGGAGCAAATCGAAATGATCGACACAAAAAAGGTCCTTAAACTTGTTAGTAGTTAGAAAAATGCAAATTTAAGAAACAGCCTATCACTTTATACCTAGTGGATTGATAAAAATAAGTACCAATATAGGGTTCTCTGAAAATTGTTGCTGAAATGTGAATTGTTGTGGCATTTGTTTGAAAGCAACCTGGCAACAGCCTGTAAAATTAAATTTACATCCTCTTCCAGCCAGCGGTCCCAGGCCTGGGAATGCCTCTAACTCAGAGTACTAAGAGGATCCATATGTGAAATTGATTTTCATAATATTTTCTGTAACCGAATATATCTAAAATAGTTCCATGTTAGCATGTAATTCCTATAAAAGTTATAAATGAGGTCTGTCCCCACCTGATCTCAGGGGGCTGGAGAGGAGATGGGGGTGGGGCGGTGTTGAGTTGGGCCCTGTGAACCTGGCAGAATTCCCTGGCATGCCCAGGAAAGCCAGTGCTGGGGTTAAAGGTCAGCGGTTGAGCATTGACCCACCTAGGAACCAAGAGGTTATTGATTCAATTCCTGGTCAGGGCACATGCCCAGGTTGTGGGCTCCATCCCCAGTAGGGGGCATGCAGGAGACAGCCGATCCGGGATTTTCTCTCATTATAGATGTTTCTGTTCCTCTCTCCCTCTCCCATCCTCTCTTACATCAATTAAAAAAAAATTATTTTAAAAAAACAGTCCTGTTCAGAAGCTTTCAGTGGCCACTGCCTGGAGGTATATCCTGCCTCTTGTACTTACCAGCTGTGACATTTTGGACAAATAACGCCTTCCACCTTTCTGCTTTGGATTCCACATGGATTCCACCTCCACTGTTGCTGCCTCATGGTCCAAGATGACTGCAGGTGCTCCGGCCATCACATCTGTGGGCCAGAAGCACAGCCGTGGCTGACAGAGGGTCTTCGGAGTGAGACACTTTAGGATTTGGATTTTGGTCCTGCTACTTTGCTCCTGTGTCCCCAGGATCACATCACTTCATGTCTGTCCTATTGAACCACTATTTAATGAGCATCTACTAAGTGTAGGTTCTGAGGTGGGCCCTGGGAGGGGTGAGCAAAACAGACCTAGAGATGATGACCTCTAAGTAAATTAACTGGGAAGTGATACAAAGGCAAGTGTGGCTGAGAGGAATGAGCAGAAATGGCAGAGAATGCGTTGGAGCCCTCACACCATCCTGGACTTGTCTGCCAAGATAAAGAATTTGTCTTTCATTCTAAGCAGGATGGAAAGCCGTAGAAGGGTTTTCTGAAACCTTACTGTTTTAATCTTTTCGTTTAATTTGACTGCTAGTGAGGTTTAGTTCCTCTTCACTGTGCACAATTTGGATTCTTTGGTGAATTGTCTGCACCCATCCATCTACTGTGGTCTTAGTGTCTTTCTTATTCATTTGACGAGGTCTCCCTCAAATAAGGATTTTAATCATTTGTGGTGTTTGTTGCTTTTCTTTTCCTCCAGTTAGTTTTGCTTCTTAATTTCGGTTTTCTTTTTTTGGATGGGAGTTTTAAACGTTTGTGATTTCGTGTGTGAGTTCATCCATGACCTTTAAGGTGAAGGAGCCCTCTGCCATCCTGCATTCGATAAATTGAATTTTTTTGGTCCGAGTTGTGGTGGTTCAGTGTTGACATTGGTGGACTGTTGTTATCCTCGCGGGCGGGGCGGACCCCTCGCCCATCTGAGCAAAGGTACCTTCTCTGCCTGGGTCTCCGCAGTGGGAGTGAGGCGTTCAGGTGAGTCACAGCCAGTGACAGGCAGGAGGGCGGGGCGGGGCTCGGGTCGGAGAGCTGGGACCCCGCCCCCTAGAAGCCCCGCCCCCGAGCCCGGCCCCGCCCCTAGGCCCGAGCCTCGCTCCCTGCAGGTCCGGTGCTGACCAATCAGGATGCCAGACTCGTCCTAGTGCCCGCCCCCCGCTGGTTTCATTGGCTGCCTCGCCCCTCGAGTCCGCAGATATTCGCAGCCAATGGGCAAGCGCAGCAGTGTCGGCGGCGCGGGCGACGGGCGCGGCGAATCCTGGGAGCTGAGGTATCGGGGTTTGCGGGGTGGCCTTGGCCGGGGTCGGTGGCGCTAAGCTTCGCCCGGCTGGGGGCGGGGGGGCCGGCCACCCTCCTGCCGCTGGAGGGGCGGCCACCGCGGGCGGCCGACGGGGTCTGGCCCGAGGTGGTTGGGGTTGGAGGTCAGAGGTCGTGCCTTGTGTCAAGTTGGGGCCCCGCCTGTCTAAGCGCAGAGGCGGGCCGCTCCCCGTTTTGAGTGCCAGCTCCCGTTTGGGGACCCCCCTCCTTTCACGGAAGAGACATTGCGGGAAACTGAGGCCTGGGGCGCTGCCGGCCCTGAGTGCGGGTGGAGGGGCGCGGCCCTGGCCGCGCAGGTGACCTCGGGGCGGGGGCGGGGGTCGCGCTGGGGTTCCCACAGGCCCGGATGCCAACCCTTGGGGGCTGTCATTCTGTGCTGGAGAGATTTCATTCCTGGACTCGTTGGGACAACTTGGGGGGTCGCCGGTGTGGATGAAGACTAAGGGGCGAAGAAGGGGAGCCCTTGGGTTTTCTGAACAAAACAAACAAACAAAAATACAATTGGGGAAAAATGGTGTTTTTATTGCTTTCTCTCTCGCCTCTGTTTCTGCACAAACACAGCTCGGTGCTGCTGGTATTTGGTGTTTGTGACCGTTTGCAATGCTTGGGGCAAGGAACCCTCTAATAAGACGCTCGTCTTCAGCGCAGGGGGGGCGGGGGGGCTGCGCCTGGTGTGGAACTGACGCCGGGCTTTGGTTTGCAGGGAAGAAAATGAGGCCGAAGGGAGCGCCGACCAAGGCCTTCCAGGGCCCCGCCGCGGTCCGCGGGCCCCCGACCAGCCAGGTGTACGTGTTCGGCCGAGGCGGCGCGGACTCGGGGGGCTCCTCGGAGGAAGAGGCCCCCCAGGTGGCCCTGCGGCCGCGGCGCCCGGAGAAGGCCGCCCAGCGCCCTGCGCCGCCGGGAGCGGGGAGCATCGTGCTGCTGCAGCGGGAGCTGGCCCGGGACGACAGCCTCAACCGGCTCGCCCTGCAGTACGGCTGCCAAGTAAGACCCCGGGGGAGGCCTGGCCACCCCTTCCCGCCCGCCCGGGGCTGGGAGGCCTCGCGGCTGCCGGTGCTCACAGGTGGGAGCGCTTTCCCTCCCAGGGGCTCCGCGGCGTCAGGTTAGGAGTCCCAGCTGGTGGGCTGAGCCCTTTTTGCAAAATCCCTCTCCTCTTCCCTGCCCCCCCCCAACAGATTCTGAAACCTTTTCTTATCTTTGGAGCTCATTGTAGTTAAGACCTAATGGGGCCAGAGGCGCCAGGCAGAATTTATGCAAGATTTCTTTGGTGTGCTTGCTTTATGTTTATTTACTTACTTGTTAATTTGTGGCTGCGTCTCTTTTTCCGAGCCTTTCTTGCTGGTGGTCACTTATTCCATTGGTCACGTTGCCCCGTCTCTCTCTGGAGCTGCATGAGCGAGCCTCTCTGTGCGCTGTGCCCTGTGTAACCCTGTTTCTCTCTCTAATTGTGTCTTTAGCGCTCAGAGTGATTGACAGTGGCCAAGTAAGTAGGAACGGGTTTCCGGAACTGCTGCATTTGCTGCTGGGTGGGAACTGGTTGTTGTGCGTGGCTGGTGGCTCTGCGACCGATGGCTTTCTGGGGCTTTCTCTAAGGCCGCCCGGCAACCTACTCTCAAAATCTTCCCCTCCTTCACGTGACTCCTTTCTCTAAGGAGGCCCCAATGGCGAGCACCTGTGTGGGGAGCCGCGCTGTTTCCCGGGGAAACACACAGGCCGGTCCCGGGTACCCCTGGGGGCGCGGCGTTGTGCTGAAATGTGTACATTTGGCTCATAAGACGCCCTGTGGGCAGCTGTACGGGTCCATGTGCATGAGTGAACCCCGCCCCACACACCTGAGCAGACACCGCGAGTTCCCCCGAGGGCGATGCTCAGTGGACCCAGGAAGCCGGGTAATGCCTCCAGCACATGCCCGGTCTCCCCATCGGGAGTAAGAAGTTCGCTGGTAGTGGTTAGGGACACAGACACATGGTCTCACACACCTTCTGCTTGAATTCAGGACGTGGATGAAACATGCCCCCAGCCCAGTGTAACCAGGTGATTAAAACCAGGTGAAACGCAGGTAGCGGAGACCTCGGCGGGAATGCGCCCCTGTCCGCAGGCCTGCGGGCCGTGACCTGCGTTCACACGTGGCCTTGCTCCGTGCAGACCGTGGAGCCCGTCCCCGATGCTCACACGGGAGCTGGAGGAAGGGCCTGCCCTGGCCGCACACCCCTCCCTTCCGAACCGCGAGGCCTCATTCTGGGAGGGGCTGGCCCTGAACGCTGCTGGTTTCCGAAACGCACAGAGTCGCTCCTTTCTCCTGAGCCCTAGTGCTGGCAGGGGAGGTGTCGGCCCCTGGCTCCCCACCTTGGTTGTGAGTCTCCGCACGCTTCTGAGCAGCAGAAGTGTGTGTGCCAGCTGGTGTGCGAGGGCACAGCTCTGAGAGCACGTGGTTAGGGAGAGCTGGGTCCATCGCAGCTGCCCACTGGGTTCTGGGGGCGGGGGCAGCCAGACGGGGGCGCTGTTGCCTCGGAAGTTACCAGAAGAACAGGCGAAGGCGGTCCTTTCGCCACCATGGCTGTGGCTCACCTCACAGCATCTTGTGGCAGCCACACTGCAAACAAAAAAGCCTTTTCCAGAACTGATCTCAGATTGTTCACACTCGTAAGTCTATAGGAACTACTGAGGATTGGGCTGTATATTAAAGCCAAAGACCAGCGATCTTTGGCCTGAAGTAAGTTTGTGCGTAGCTGCAGTTTCCCACTGGTTCATTGTATTATTTTTCTTTAAAATATATTGTTATTGACTTCAGAGAGGAAGAGGGAGGGAGAGAGAAATAGAAGCATCCATGATGAGAGAGAATCATGCATCGGCTGCCTCCTGCACGCCCCCTACTGGGGATCGAACCTGCAACCCAGGCCTGTGCCCTGACCGGGAATTGAACTGAGACCTCCTGGTTCCTAGGTCGATGCTCAGCCCCTGAGCCACACCGATGGGGCGTGTCGATCCTATTAAGCTGGGCGGGCGTGGACCGCCCCCCCCCTCCCCCGAAAGGCTGAGCGCTGCTTTTGGAGGTCAGTTCCCAGGGGCGGGCTGTCTGTCGTGATGCTTGTGTCGTGGCTTCCCCAGGTTGCAGACATCAAGCGAGCCAACAGCTTCATCCGGGAGCAGGACTTGTTCGCTTTGAAATCGGTTAAGATTCCCGTGAGAAACCACGGGATCCTCACCGAGACCCACCGGGAGCTCAGACCCCTCCCGGGCCCGTCCTCAGAGACCAGAGTGACGGTGGAGGAGCCACCGGCCCCGGACAGCGCCGCCCCGCCCAGCCCGCTGACGGCTTTCTTCCAGGGCATCGACCGGGACATCGAGCGGGCTGCGCAGTCGGAAATCCTCACCAGCGAGAGTCCCCGCGCGGGGCCCCGCCAGCCGCCCCTGCCCGCTGCCCCCAAGGCGCCCCCGCTCGGCGCCGACTGCGGGATCCGGTGGTGGAACGCCGTCTGCCTCATGCTCCTCGTGGGCGTCGTCCTACCCGTGTTCTACCTGGTCTATTTCAAGATCCGCGCCGCGGGCGACGCTCCCGGCGGCTGGGACACGACCGCCGTCCCCAGGGGCTCGGTGGCGGCGAGTGCGGCTCCAGGCCAGGCCCCCAGACTGGTGGTTCCGGCGCCCAGCACCCCCTCTCCGGGTAGCCAGCTCCGGCAGACCTGGGCGGGGAGCTAGCTGCGGTGTCAGGGAGCGGCCCACGGGGACCGGCTGTGCGTCCGGCTCCTGATGACACCGGCCGGCAGGGCCACACCCAGCGGGCGGCCCACGGACACGCTTCGGAAGCCGCCCGCGTTCTCGGCTGACACCCACCTCCAGCCAAGGCCGCGAGCCGCCCCCCGGGCCTCCTGCACCCAGGAAGCGGGGCAGGGACATTGCACGGATGTGCCCTTGGCTTTGAAGGCTTTGGGTGGGTGGCCCTGCGTGGCCCCCAAAAGGGCCGTGCTGGGAAGCAGAGGCATGGCCTTGGCAAGGGCCGCGGAGCCAGGCTGCCCGCTGTGGGGGGCGCGGGCTCTGGCGACAGAGCTTCCCGTCTCCCTGGCGAAGCCGACGTCCACGTGGCGCCCGTCACCTGCTTCTGAGCGCGACGGGCACAGGGCCACCTGCTCTGTCCGCCTGCCGGTTCGCCTTTTGGGCAACGTCACTCCCAAGGTCAGAGCCCTCGAACCCGATGCTGTCACCAGAGGAAGCGGTGCCCTGAGCATCCTGTCACCGCCGAGTCCCCCGCAGGTGTGAGGCCGGGCAGGGGCGGCGCGCCCCCCGCAGGGCACCCCCACAGCGTTCTCGAACCGGGCTCCCCAGGCCGCCCTGCCAGGCCCTCTTGCCGGCCAGCGTCTGGCGTGGAGAGAGGACAGCCAGTCCCGGAGGTGCCTGCGTGACGGTGAGGCCAGGCAGTGGCCGCGTCCCCAGCAGCAGCCCCTGCGCACCCCTGGCGCCAGGTGCAGGGACAGGCGGCCTCCGCTGCTCCCTGACTCCATCCTCAGGGCCCCAGAGCCGCAGGAGGGCCAGGGCCCAGTGTTAGATCGGGGTAACCAGCACCCCCTACACAGACAGTACAGCCCGTGTGCTGAAACGCCCACTTACTCGAGGGCGCAGGGGTGCCCCTCCTGCGAAAGCCACAGAGAGGGCGATGCTGGCTGCCTGAGGTGCCCTCTCCGTCCGTTCATTCTACAGTGGTGCCCAGTGCGTGGCTCAAGGGGGCATGGGGCGCCCTCTGAGGCCCTGCAGGGGGGGGGGGGGACAGCCTGCTTTGCGGGAGCCCATCTGGTCCCACTGAGGGTGATGGCGGGTGGCTCAGCCTCAGCTCTGTCCCCGGGAGGTGAGCTCGAGCGGGTGCTGAGCTGCGGGCACGTGGGTGGCACCTTCCCTGAGGCCGGGACACCTGAGCAGATCCCTGGGCGGGAGGGGGGAGCGGAGGGGAGGGTGCGGTGGAGGGATGCGGGGGTGGCTTCAGTTCCTCTCCTCAGTCCCGTGGAAACGGGGCTCCGTGCGGACACTTGAAGGATCTTCGTGATGAACCGTGCGCCTCAAAACCCACGGTCTCCGGACAGAATGGACTTGGGCGCCTTCGCTGCAGAGCGTGTGGGTCCCAGGGCCGCTGTCTGTGCCCAGGGCCGCAGGGCGGGCTGAGCCGGGACAGGGACTGTCGGGCAGAGAATGAGGAGCTGCCTCCTGTACCCCCTTCAGACGGAATAAAGTCATCGCTTCTGTGAAGGAAATCGATTCCTTTTTCTGTTTTTAACTTGGGGGTTGGTCATTCAGAACTAAGATAAGGGACAGCATTGGAGAAGATGGAGGTGGCCTGTGCAGGTACTGGGCCCAAGGTCATCCGGCAGGTGAAGGTCACCCACAGCCTCGCTGATGGGTCTGCGTAACGTGCGGTAACGGGCGGGCGTATGAGAACCCCAGAGCTCCTTTTCTCTGTATTTTACCACGTTTTTTGTGTCTGGGGGGAGTTCATGTTGTAAGGAAATGAGAGCTCTGAAGATTTACTCTTCTGTTTCACACGCATGCTCCGCAGTCATGTCCCACACCACAGCCCAGCCCTCGTCCAGCCCCGCCTCCCCTCCCTGCCTCTGGGAGCACAGGTCTGATCTCTCTCTATGCGTTTAGCCTGCACATAGACGTGGAAGGATCCGGTATGTCTCTTTCTCTGACTGATTTCACTTAATGTCCTCAAGGTCCATCTGTCTCAATGGTAGGGTTTCCTTTTTTATGGCACCGTAATATTCCTCTCTGTGTGTGTGCGTGTGTGCGTGTGTGCGTGTGTGCGTGTGTGCGTGTGTGTGTAACTTTTTATCCATTCATTCATTCATGGCCACTTGGGTTTTCTCCATGTCTTGGCTGTTATAAAGCTGCTATTGGGGGAGGGTGTGTGGGTGGGAATTGATCAACCTAAGAACTGACATGCACGACCGTGGACACAGACAATAAGGTACTGAAGGCCTGGGGCGGGCAGGGGGGGGGGTGGCTAGAAGGGGCCAATGGGGGGAATGGGGACAATTGTAGTATTTCCAACAATATTTACAAATAAAGCTGCTGTGAACATGGGGTGCAGAGAGCTCTTCGAGATCCTGTCTTCATGTCCTTCGGATACACTCCCAGATGTGGACTCGCTGGGTCAGTCGGTAGTTCTATTTCTGTTTCTGTTTCTAATCTTTTTATTTTTTTTTGAGGAGCCTCCATACTGTCTCCCGTGGTAGCTGCACCGCCTCACAGTCGCTTCCCCTCCCCTGGCCAGCTCTTGTGATCTCTGTGGCTTTGGGGGCGGCCATTCCGACAGGCCCGGGGACTTCGCGTTGCGGTCGGGCGCTGCCGGATGAGGGATGGGAGGCGCCTTCTCATGTGTTTGCTGGGGGTCAGGTCCTTTGCCCGTTTTTAAACGGGATTGTTTCTTTTGTCTGTTGAGTTGTGTGAGTTTTTTATACGTTTTGCATCTTAAACCCTTATTTGACGTGAGGCTGGCACACTCTTTCCCGTTCCATGGGTTGTCTTCATTTTGTTGGTTGTTTCCTTGACTGTGTGACTCTCGTTACTGCGGAGGCTGCCTTTCTCCACTGAGCGCGCGTGGCTCCTGTCAGATCTGAGGGACCCTCTCTGCCTGCGTCATGTCTGGGCTCGGTTCTGTTCCGGCGGCTTGTGTCTGTCCACGCCAGTGATGGCGAACCTATGACACGTGTCAGAGGTGACACGCGAACTCATTTTTTTGGTTGATTTTTCTGTTAAATGGCATTTAAATATCCTATCTAATAAAAGAGAAACATGGTAATTGGCGTACGACCGATACCCTTTTCATTGGCTAATCAGCGAGTTATGCAAATTAACTGTCAGCCAAGATGGCGGTGGGCAGCCAGGCAGCTTGAAACTGACATGAGGCTTGGTTGCCTCAGTGACGGAGGACTCCAACGTTCCCCGCCTGCCGCTGCCTCTCATGGGCAGTTTAAGAAACATTGTAACAAATACGCCCAACTTCAGCCAGCAGAATCACAACATTGTAAGCAAAGGCCAGAAACCTACTTTCAGCCGGAGGCCTAAGAGCTGGAGCCAAGCCTCAAGGTAAAGCTGGCCCAGAATTAAAAAAAAAAAAAAAAAAAAAAAAAAAGGAAAAAAGGAGCGTTTGGGAGTTCAGTCACCCCCAGCCTGAAAACAGCCCTCAGCCCCTCACCCAGACTGGCCAGGCACCCCAGTGGGGACCCCCACCCTGATCCAGAACACCCTTCAGGGCAAACCAGCCGGCCCCACCCATGCACCAGGCCTCTACCCTATATAGTAAAAGGGTAATATGCCTCCCAGCACCGGGATCAGCGGAGCCGTGAGGCCTCCCGGCACCGGGATCAGCGTGACAGGGGGCAGCGCCCAAACCCCCTGATCGCCCTGCGGCTCTGTGTGTGACAGGGGGCGGGGCCACAACCTCCCTATCCACCCTGCTCTGTGCCTGACAGGGGAAGGCACCCCAACCTCCTGATCGGCTCTGCTCTGTGCCTGATAGGGGGGAGCTCCCCCCCCCCACGGGCCCTGCTCTGTGTGTGACGGGGTAGAGCCATAACCTCCCCATCAGCCCTGCCCTGAGTGTGAGAGTGGCGGCACCCCAACCCCCTGATCCGCCCTGCTCTGTGGGTGATAGAGGGCAGCACCCCAACCCCCTGATGGGCCCTGCTCTGTGCGTGACAGGGTACAGAGCCCCAACCCCCCTGATGGGCCCTGCTCTGTGCGTGACAGGGGGTTGCTCCACAACCTCCCCATCGACCCTGCCTTGAGTGTGACAGGGGGCGGCGCCCCAACTCCCCAAATGGCCCTGCTCTGAGCCCGACCAGGGGCTGCACCTAGGGATTGGGCCTGCCTTCTGCCACCCGGGAGCAGGCTAAGCCAGCAGGTCGTTATCTCCCGAGGGGTCCCAGACTGCTAGAGGGCACAGGCCAGGCTGAGGGACCCCCCCTCCCCCCCCCCCAGTGCACAAATTTTTGTGCACCGGGCCTCTAGTATAAAATAAGTATCAAAAATATAAGTCTTTGTTTTACTATGGTTGCAGATATCAAAAAAATTCTATATGTGACACGGCACCAGAGTTAAGTTAGGGTTTTTCAAAATGCTGACACGCCGAGCTCAAAAGGCTCGCCGTCACTGGTCCACGCCGTCACCATGCTGTTCTGATCACTGTAGCTTCATGACACACCTTCAAACCAATAAGTGTGATGGCCCTGCCTTGTCCTTGTGTGTGAGGATCGCCTTGGCTATTCAGAGTCTTCTGTGCTTCCATATAAATTAGGATTGCTTTTTCTTTTTTAATGTATTTTTATTGATCAGAGAGGAAGGGAGAGGGAGAGACAGAAACATCCATGATGAGAGAGTATCATTGAGTGGCTGCCTCCTGCACACCCCCTACTAGGGATCGAGCCCGCAACCTGGGCATGTGCCCTTGACCGGAATTGAACCCGGGACCCTTCAGTCCGTAGGCCGACGCTCTGTCCACTGAGCCACACCGGCCAGGGCAGGGTTGATTTTTTTACTTCTGGATACAAACAAAAAATGCCATTGGAATCTCAGCAGGACTAGCATGAGTCTGTAGATGACTTCGAGTAACAGGGGAATTTTAACCGTATTAACCCTCCCGGTCCCTGAACACAGGAATAGCTTTCCATGTATTTGTATCTCCACTTCTGTCGCCAGGATCACATCATTTCAGCGTGAAGATTTTCCCCTGTCCCTGGTGAAGTGTATCCCTCAGTATTTTTTTGTTTTCGATGCTATTTTAAAATGGGATTATTTTCTTTCTTTAGATAACTCTTGATTTTATTGATTAGATCTAACAGTTTGGGGGAGTCTTTAGGACTATGTATACGTACACATATACGTAAGATTTGTTTTCTGGCCCTGGCCCATGTGGCTCAATGGTTAGAGCGCTGGCCCTCACACTGAAAGGTCACGGGTTTGATTCCTGGTCAAGGTCGCCTACCTGGGCTGTGGATTCGCTCGGTTTGCAGGAGGCAACCACTCGATGTGTCTCTCTCACACTGACATGTCTCTCTCTCTCCATCTCTCCCCTCCACTCTCCCCTCTGCTCTCCCCCCACCCCCCACCCTCTCTGAAAAGCAATGGAAAAATACCCTCAGTGCGGATTAACAATCGCCATCTCCAAATAGAGACCATTTTGCTGCTTTTCCAATTCTGATGCCGCTTCTTTCTCTCTGGCTGCGCCCTTGTCCGGGGCGGCCGCACTGGCAAAAGGCAGAGTGAGCGTGGCCCCTCCGCGGGCACCGGCCCCCGAGGAAGTCTCCAGCCTCCGCCACGAAGCACGGTGCTCGCTGGGGCCGTGGCCTTCGCTGTGGGAGGCACCTTCCTCTCTCCCTGAGGCTGAGGCGCTGGTATCGTGAGCGGACGTGAATTTTGTCAAAGGCTTTTCCTGCCCCTGTGGAGACGATCTAGGGGTTTGTTAAGGAGGTGCATGTAGCCCAGTGACCGATGGGGGCTGTTGGGTTGAACGGTCCTGCATCCCCGGAACCGATCCACGTGTTGGTGGTGAGTGGTCCGCTCTGAGCGGCTGAGCGCGGTTTGCTGTGTTTCATGGGGAATTGCTGCATCTCTGTTCGTCGGGGACGCCGGTCTGTGCTGAGCTTATATCGTCCTTCTCGGGCTCTGGGTCAGGGAGCTGCCGGCCTTGTGCGGTGCGTCTGGGAGTGGCCCCTCTCCTGTCCCGCTTCTGAGCATCGGATACAAGTCGCCTGGGGAACGCCCTGGCCTGGGCTTTCCTCCGGGTCGGAGGGCCTGGTGGGCGGGTCCAGCTCCTGACGCGGCACTGGGTCACTGGGTCTGCTCAGGGCTCCCAGGTCCCGGGATTGACCCATCTGACCTGGGCTGTCCGTGTGGGTGTTCGCTCACAGCGGTGCCTTAGAGCCTGCGCACACCCGGGCATCAGTTCTGATATTTTCAGTTTAAGATTTATCGATCTTGGTCATCTTTTTGGTAAAAAACCAGCTTAGCCCTGGCTGGTTTGGCTCAGTGGGTAGAGCCGCGGCCTGTGGACTGAAGGGTCCCGAGTTCGGTTCTGATCAAGGGCACATGCCCTGTTTGCGGGCTCGATCCCCAGTGGGGAGGCAGCCGATCAATACAGGAGGCAGCCAATCAATGACTCTCATCATTGATGTTTCTCTCTCCCTCTCCCTTCCCCTCTCTCTCCCTCTCCCTTCCTCTCTGAAATCAATAAAAATATTAAAAAAATAAAAATAAAAACCCAGCTCAGTGTCACTGATCTTCCCTGTTGCTCCGGCCTTTCCAGCGTGTGCTGTTCCTTCCTTCCTTCTGCTGAGCGCGGCTTGTTTGGGTTTGAGCTCCTTGCAGCGTAGGCCGGGCTGTTCGAGCTCTTTGCTGCTTTTCTCCGTGTGCGTTTGTCACTGCGCCTTCCCCTGTGAGAACTGCTTAGCAGCCTCCGTAGGATTTGTACCCGTTTCCATGGTCACTTGTTTCAGGCTGGTTCTTGGCTCCCCTTTGATCTCTGGAGAAGCTGTTGATCCGCAGGAGGCAGGGCCACGGGAGTGGGCGCTGCTGCCCGAGGGAGGAGATGCCCGGAGGCTGGGTTCCCGCGGGAGGCGCTCTCGGGGCCACAGCCGGGACGGCGTGAGGAACAGCCATGACGGTGCCGTTATAACCCAGAGAATAAGATGGGTTTCCTGCGTCCATAACAGCAATTAGACGAGTGGGGGAGGGGGGAACGGTCAATGAATGAATGTCGGCAAGTGCAGGGAAATGGCACCGTCATCATCGTTGCGAACAAGACGCTATACTGCGAGGGGGAGTGTGAGGGAGCCTGTGTGTCTGTGTGTCCCCGAGATATTCGTCAGCTCAGGGAGGGCAGGGACTCAGGGGAGAAGCCCAGTGGAGTGGGTGGCCTCGTGGTCAAGGCCAGCGCACGGGGCCTGAGGCATCGACACCATGGCCCCAGGGTGCCCGCGGGACCAGCAGACCCGGTCGGTCCGGTCCAGGGCGCACCCCGGGCACAGCCACAGCCATGCGCAGGGACACTGCTCACAGTGACGGTCCGTCTGCCTGGGCCCCGCGGGGAAGGGGGGCTCAGTCGGGTGTTGTTGATGGTGTTGCTATGGTTACGTGAACATTAGCGCCAGGGAAGTTAGGTGACACAGATATGGAAACTATTGTTTTTCCAACTTTTTTAAAAAATGAGTTTAAAAGAGGTGAAGGGGCGGCAGGGGTTACGCAGGGAAGCAGTTAGTGCAGCCGTTTCCTTCCCCGGCCGCCCCGCGAGGCAGAGGCTGAGCGCCAGGTGCTGTGAGGGGGTGACTGACACCAGGGCCTGAGGGTGGGCAGGGCCTGGGGGTCAGCCTGTGCCCAGCTCCTCACCCGCTGCTCATCCACGCTGCCTGGTGGCCCGCCCCCCCCCCCGCGCCCCTGCCCTGTGCCCCCGCACCCAAGGCGGGCGCCCCTACCCATGGGAGGCGGGGAACACTGCTTCCCTCCTTGTCCACACCGAGTGGCATTCTGACCCGTGAGCCCCTGGACGGGCGGCCGGAACCCCCAGCAGGCAGAGGGCGCCCATGGAAGTCCTTCTCCTGGCTGCTGCCAGGCAGGCGTGATCGACTTAGAAACGGGGGGGGGGGGGGTAAGGGTGGGCGGGGGGGGGCACCGAGTAGCTGCAGGTGGGGTTCGAGTACTTCTAGCCACAGGACAGCCAGCTTCCAAACCCACTCGCCGCAGGCAGCCGGCAGGGAGAAGCAGCAGGAGGATGGAGCCCTTCGATTAAGGGACAGCAGACATCTGCCAGCCAGGCTCGGGGTGAACGGGGGAAGAGGGCACTTTCTCCCACCGACAGCCTTGGAAGCGAACTGTTTATTTAGATCTTCAGCCTCTGGCTCAGTGCTGTGTGTGCATTTGGGGTAAAACAACTAAGATAAGTGGGATCTGCTGTCAGCTCCCCTTCCTCACCGCAGCCCCCCCACCCCCCGTGACCCCGCAGGACCCGCCAGGGGCTTGGGGACCACCGGGCAGGGTCCGGAGGCCGCAGGAGACGCCAGGCGCCTGGACGGCAGCGAGTGCAGGACACAGTTACCAGCCTCAGCAGCTCGACCATTTGATAAAAAGGTCACTGTCATGTTTATTGAATAAGGAAGAAAACACGTCAGGGAAACAGGTTAACTTATTTTTCATCGCAGGATGGCAACAAAGTCCAGCTTGTGCCGCCAAACGGTTCACATGATCAAACCGCGTACAGCGTCGCGTGACCTGGTGACTACAAACATTTACCAAAGACATAAATCTCTTGTAAAAAAGCCGTTTTAAATATAGCAAAGCAGTGTCTTCTCGCACAGCAAAGTGAAGGGAGTTTCTACAGAGAGAGGGAAGTGTTGCATTTGTAAACCCCTTTTCACATTCTCACAGCGGCCAGCTCCCTGGCTCCCGGGCCCGGAGCCCCGCTTCCTGCTCACCGTGTGTCTTGTGCGGGATGGTTCGTGCGGAAACGTGTGGGTGCCTGAGGGGGAGCCCTAGGGAAGGGAGACAGTGATCGGTGATCGGTGTTCCTTAGAACAAACCCTGATTTAGCCTCTAACGCAGTGGACGTCCTTAGGGCTCAGGAGATGGCGTCGGGGTGGGGCCATGTGACGGTGGATGGGGACCCCGCCCTCCCTGGGTGAGGGTCCTGAGGGAAGGACAGGGCTGGAAGCTGTCCCGGCCAGTGCAATTCACGCGAAGCTTTTTTTGTTTTTGTTTTTAGTAATAAAATACTTCCTCGGGATGGGTGTGTTTTCTGGTGATGGTGTCATACAAAACCCACGCGTTTAAAAGGGTAAGAAATGGAGGTGCTGAGCGACCCCGCTAGTGTCCTGCCCAGTCGGGGTGGCGCCCACCAGGAGGCGTGTTCGTACGTGGCATCGTGGTGAGGAGTGTCATGCTCCCGTCACTGCGTGTGGGACAAGGGGTAACAGTCTAGATTCGGTTCCTGGAAGCGCAGCCCCTCGCCCCCTGGTCATATGATTGTGGCTGTGGTTGCTGGACAGCAGCGGTTCTCAACCTGTGGGTCGCGACCCTTTGGGGGTCGAACGACCCTTTCACAGGGGTCACCTAAGACCATCGGAAAACACAGATAATTACATATTTTTGTGATTAATCACTATGCTTTATGTTCAGTCTGTAACCATGAAAATACATCCTGCCTATCAGATATTTACATGATGATTCATAACAGCAGCAAAATGACAGTGATGAAGTAGCAACGAAAATAATTTTATGGTTGGGGGTGACCACAACGTGAGGAGCTGTATGAAAGGGTCGCGGATCAGGAAGGTTGAGAACCGCTGCCGTACAGACTCCGAGCCTGGCGGGGCCGTGTTCTAGGGGAGCGGGTTCCGGGTCAGAAACCTGCATAGGAAGAAAGACTAGCGGACAGTCGGGAAGCCGTCTCGTAAGGCACACAAGAAAGACAGTCAATGTGCGGGGGCTCCCGCCCCGTGTGCGGCGGGCGGCCGTGGACATGCAGAGCGGGGCGGGCGCCTCCCACGGCCCCGCTCGGGTGGTAGTGAGGGGCTGTCTTGTCTCAGTTAGGGGTGGCGTTATGGATGTGCCTGTGAGTGAGTCGGTCAGAAAGATGAGGACGTTTTCAAGAAAAGCGAGTCCTTTCCGAATGAGCCCTGTGTGTAGACGGAGGAGAGAGCACCTCACTCTCCCTTTTTGGCCTGGGTGCACTTGAGGGGGATAGACATGCAGGGACAGAGGCAGCTGCTCCCAGTAAGTGTCAGATAGAAAATAGCAGCGTTTGTGAACCCTATTGGAGTTTCTCGGGAAAAGTCATATTAAAACCGTTGGTAGATGGACATACATTACAGGACTTGGAATTTCGTTCATGGCACCAGCCCGGGACTTGGGACCCCCATTCCTGGGAGAGGAGGGCTGTGGTCAAACCCCAGCTGAGGGTGCACTGACCTCGGGGTGACGGGCCGAGCCCCGATCTGCACCCGAATCCCCCCAGAAGGGGCGTTTCCCGGTGGAGCTAGGACGGGCGTCTCCGTAACCAGCCATGTCGGGCCACTGGAGGGGTCCGGAGAGAGGACCTGCCCCCACGGCGCGGCCCTCACCGTTTCCACGTGGGAAACCTTGGTGCACCTTGACATGGCCACTTTCTCTGTCTATCAGGTCAGCATTTTCTATATTTTTAAAGAATGCCTTGTAAAATCTGTTACAAATTTTCCATTTATGCAGGATGAACTTAACACCACTTTTGCCACTTTGCTATTTATGTACACATATAAAATATAGAATGCTGCTCAACCCATACAGCACACGGATTACAATGCAACAGCACACACTCACCACCGGGGAGGACCCGCGCACAGTCCCGCAGAGACTGGGCCAGTAATTAGAACCCAAAGTACAGTATATTTAACAAAATAGGGAGCACTCAACAGTGAGCACTCTACTTACGGATCTCGCCTTGTCCCCCAGATTGGCGGCAAATCCACAAAAATATACTTTTAATCTGGTGACCATACAATACATAGGTACTTACATTGAAGGTGATAATATATTTAAGATGCTATGTACAGAAAGTTTGGCTCAACTTTTAATTTATATATAGAATAATAAGTGTTCATGGCTTTTTTTCCCCCAAGGTTCTGCTTGCAAGGTATTTTCCCCTCTTAGAATAAAACTAAAAAGTTAAAACAAGATAAAGCTATTTAAAAAAAAAAAAATTAAAACATACAGCTTTGGCTTATATAAATAATTCATAGCAGGATGTTTTCAAAAGTAGTGAATATAATTTTATATATAGTCATCAATTCATAAGGGTGTTTTCTTTCATATAAAATATACATGAGCTAAAATCCGTTTCTTTAATTTTTAAGATACGACTGTAAAGAAACTTCTGACATAGTCCAATTATAACTTAATATATTACTTTACTCCGTTAATGCTCTATCTCTCTAGGCTAGGGTTTTCGGCAGGTCTCATGCGTTTCTAGTCTCTTATTGGCTAAGATCACTTCTCTGACCCGATACACTTGCGCGTGCAACACGGTTAGGCGTGGGGTTTGTTTGACTGGACGGCCCCCCATGCACCCCTCGCAGAGCCCATGCGGGGAGGAGGGTGACACTATGTACAGTATTGCTTTCTGGTGCCTGCGCTGCTCTGTCTACGAAGCGTTTCTCGGGCCCGGCGAGAGGGCTGCCGACGGGCGCGCGTTTCTCCGCGAAACTGTCTCCGGAAACACGGAGCCCGGGCGCCCGCACCACGTCTGCAGGCGGAGGCGTCGGCAGGAAGGGCGGGTTCTGTCAGCAACGCACGGCCACACACACACACACACATACACACACAGGCGGCGGACGGACCCGTCTGTATGTACATATAAATAGCGTTACCTCCGGTCCGACCCCCCGCGGCGCGGGCGGTGCACTGCGGTCACACTCGCCGGCCGCGGGCCTAGGTCACCCACGTGTCCATCCGCATGCGCTTCACCGACGGGCTTTCTCGGTCCTCGGTGTTGGGGGGCCGGCCCAGCACCACCGGGGAGTGGAAGTCCCCCCGCGGGTCCTCCCGGTCGCTGCCGTCGTAGGAGCTGCTGGAGCTGCTCAGGCTGTCCACGGGGGAGCGCCCCACTTCCTGCCGCGGCTGGGGGGGCTGCGCGGGCTGGGCGGGCGGCGGCGGCGGCGGCGGCTGCTGCTGCTGGAAGCCCGACGGGGTCACGCGGTCCCGAGGGGGGGAGACGGGCTCCGACTTGATGCTGACGTTCTGGTTGGCGATGGAGAGGCTCGAGCCCTGAGACAGCTGCGCGCCGGACCTGCGGGAGAGGGGGGTCCGCCCAGCGTGAAGCGCCGTCCCCGCCCCGAGAAGCCCGCCCCGCGCGCGGCAAAGAGCCCGACAGGCCCCAGCGACGCAGGGCCTAGTTCTGCCGGACCCGGCGCCCCGCGGCCGGAGCAGGCAGTGGTCAGTGTGCAGGCCGCGCAGGCCCCGACGGCTGGAGGGCAGCCCGGACCGCACTCTGCTCGCCCTCCCTCCGGCCCTGCTCGGGGACAGGCTGTTCTCACAGCAGCTCAAGCTGCCCGCCCTTGGTGAGCACCTCCTGGGGGGCAGGCGTGCAGCGGGCTGGGGTCTGCCCCACACCCACCCTCTCGCCCTCCCCTGGGAGCCAAGCGAGCCCAGGCCACGGCTCCTTCTCCAGGCCTGTCTGTGGTGGAGGGAGGGTGTGCCAGGGGGCCTCAGGATGGCCAAGCTGCCTCTCTTCAAACAGGGGCGTCAGACACGGGAGGTGGGGGTGCATGTGGTGCCATCTGCACCCCATCCCCCTAGATCCTGAGCGTGTGCCTCCGTGCGTCCATCCCATCGCAGCCTGGCTGCCTGAACCTCAAGGAACCCCTTGTGCGCTCAACCTCCAAGCTCCTATAGAGCCTGCAAGCAGGGGCAGGAGGACAGAGGCCAAGGGGCCGGGGGACAGCACCGCTGCCCAGCCGGGACACGAGGGCCGGTCCTCGTCGCGGTGGGAGGGCCGGGGACGGCCACAGAGCCAGATGCGCTGAGAGAAGGGAGCCGAGCCCGGGCCGGCGGTACTCACACCAGGGAGCTGAGGGCGGCCTGGCCCAGGTGGTGCTGCTGCCAGGCGGACACCGGGCCCAGCGACAGCATGCCCGGCGAGTTGAAGCCCTGCAGGGCCGACAGGTCCGCGCTGGTCAGCGAGTAATCTGCAAGAGAGGGCGGGCGGCCGTGGGCGGGATGCTCTCCCGGCATCGCAGCTGCCGGCGGCCCAGGCAGGTCCCAGCATGAGTGACACTTGGGGGCTCACAGACCTCGCGCTCTTCCGTGGTCCGGGGTCAGGTCAGTAAACTCAGTTTCAATGTTGTGCCAAACGTTCACAGTTTACAAGTATCTCAACTTTTTGTGAAATTATAAATAATACAAAGGCCATCGCCCAAGGCTGTTGCTAGGCAACTGATTTTAAACACTATCTCCCCCGCCACACACACTAGCATCCTGAACACACACCCTCCCTCCAGCTCCTGCAGACTCGGTCCCTGTCAGCACGTCCCAGGGACGACAGCGCCGTGCCCTGGACAGTCCCCGCGTCACTGCACAACTCACTCCGTTGGCTACAGGGACGGCCGAGCCCCTCGATGGCCGGCAACCTGTGTCCAAGTTCATGGGGAAACAGCCCCGGCGACAGTGCAGGTCGCCCCTACGCTGCGTCAGTCACCACCACTGCGGCCGAGGCCCTCAGTTACTCATTCCTCGTCAGCCCTCGGCTTTCCGTCCAGTTCTAAACGAGAGGTGCGGAAAACTCTTCTAACTTTCTCACGGCTCCAGGCGCTGAAAGAAGTTGCTCTTCCCACCAGGTTACCATTTTTTAAAAAGCAGCTGAAGGTGTTTTCACAGAACGAGACCAAAGGATCCAGAAGTGTGTGCGGAGCCTCGGGGGGGCCCTGAGGGACCCAGGGATCGTGGGAAAGAAGAAGGAAGCGGGAGAAGCGACCTGCTGACATTGGCCTCCCGCAGGCTGAGGGACAGACACCCACCAGAGGGACAGCAGAGCGCCAGGAGGCAGCCACGCTGTGCACCAGCGACACTGGACAGGAGGCAGGAGCTACGCTGGGAAAGACGGTCCCGGCAAGGCCCCCCGCTACCTGACAAGCGTGAATAAACTCACATGAAGACTGAAATGTCAGGCTCAGGACGTAGGACTCCAGAAGAGCACGGGTAACACCCGCGTTTCTCTCAGCGATGTTCCCCTGACAGAGCCCCAGGCGGGAAGCAGACGTTCCGACCGAAAACGGGCCGAGGACCTGAAGGAGCCCCTTCTCCAAAGAGGACATGCAGATGCCCCCGGCATCACTGACCGTCCGAGAGGCAGATCAGAGCCGCGCAAGGTGCCGCCTCACCCGTCGGAACGGCTGCCATCGCTCCGTCCACCACCGAGCGCTGGGAGGGCGTGGGGAGAGGGAGCCCTCGTGACCGCCGGTGGGAAGGCAGATGGCGCAGCCGCTGTGGGAAACTGGACTTTCCTCAAAAAATGAACAATGACCCGCCTATGACCCAGGCTTATATCTGAACAAATAACACAAACTGAAGAGAAAAACACGCCTCTGTTCCCTGCAGCATGTGCAGCAGCCCAGGTGCCCGTCGGCGGGGAGTGGACGGACGGGCTGCAGCACATCCACAGGGAGCACCCCTCGCCCTGCAGGAGGCGTCTGCCTCAGTGACGGCTGGGGGGCCGGGGGGCCGGTGCTAAGTGACGTCAGACAGAGAAATGACATGTGATGCCACTTGTGTGTGGAATCTAAGGAGCAAAATAACAGATTCACAGACGCAGAGACAGGCTGCCGGCTGCCGGGAGGGGAGGGGGGGACTGGGTGGGAACAGCGAAGGGGTGGAGGAGAGAGAAGGGGCGGTTACAGAGCAGCCACGGGCACGTGCAGGCCAGCACAGGGAATGTGGTCTGTAACGTAATCATGATGCTCAGGGAGGGGACTGGAAATATCAGGGGATCAGTTTGTAAAGTGTCTGACTGTAACCACAATGCTGTCCACCGAACCCAATACAAAACTATGCTGAACGTCAACTGTAACTGAAAAATAAAATTAAGCCAAAAGCAGCCGAGTCGAAACAGGATTCTTTCTTGGACTGTCCTGTGCTCCCTAAGAAGCAGGGGCGGGGGGGGGGGCCATCACGCTGACGCCTTCCAGTGACCCTCACAGCCCACAACTGTCTTTCCACCTGACTGCCGCGCCTTCCAACCACCTCGACCTGTGCGCTGGGATGTCTGCACACGCCTCCTCTCCTCCACACCTGCTCCTCCGCTCAGCTCATCGCAGCAGCCTTCGCTTCGCCGTGGCCCACAACCTGGGGTGTCACCCAACACCTCTCCCCCACGTCCGCTCGGTTCTAGCTGCGTCCCCGCCACTGCCCCGGCCCCTGCGCAACTGCAGCCACAACTAGGCCCCTCCCTGCGGAAAGCCCTGCGGCTCCCAGTGCGGGCCAGGCGACACCCGCCTCTCCCAGGGGGCCTGTCCGCCCCGGACCGCAGTCTCGCCTCTAACACCCAGCGCCCTCCCGGCCTGGGTCACGCACGCCTTCAGGCCAGAGCTGAGATGGAGCCTGAACACGCCTGTCATGGGTCATTCCAGTGTCGTTCTGTCTCTCTCCCCCTGGACCCCAAGTTCCCACTAACCACGCCCTCTTCCCTGACAAGCCCGAAGGACACGCTCAGGAACTGGTCACCGCTGACCTCAGTGTCAGGATGTGCCGCTCACCCCCCAAGGGGCACTGGGAGACAAGGCCTGGCGCCTGAGGGGAGGGAGGGAGGAAGCCGGGGCGGAGGCCTGGCTGGCTCTGCCCTCAGCCGCACACGGAGCCCGCGGGCGGCCTCCTGACTCCCGTTCCGCAGGGACAGGCCTCCCCCGAAGGAGGTTAACGGGGAGCAAGGGGAAAGGGCTCATTCAGGGCCGGGCCGGGACGCGGTGCTGGTCGCCAGCAGGAAAGGCTGTGGGCCGGGCCCTCCTCCGACAACTGCTGTGCCTGTGGGTCAGGGTCACCGGGGAAGCCACTCGCTGGCCTGTCCTGTCTGGAACGTCCTGGAGGGCGGCGAGTTTCAATGCAAATGGGAGTCTCAAAGGCTGGCAGGCATGTGTGTCCGTGAACGCGTGTGTGAAGTCACAGAAGCACACGTGGGCCGCTTACCTGTGTTATAGGCGGTGGGCATGGCCGAGTACACGAGCCCCTGCGGGGGCAGGCTGGGCGTCGTCACGGACACCACGGGGGTGGCGAGGGGCTGCGAGGCCTGCGAGCTGCTGATCCGCTGGGCGCTCTGGGGGGAGAGGGAGGTGTCGTTACGAGGAACCTGCGCAGGCTGGGCCTTTACAATGCTCATTCCCCTGACAAGTGCCAGGTCTCACTGGAGGATGTGCCACTTCTGCAGCGGTGACGATGTGACAGCCTTAAAGGTGAATGCTAAGGGGCAGATCTCACCGTTTCATGCTAAGGGGCATGTTTTTGCAGCAATGATTCACTCCCTCGCCTTCTCATGGAGCCGCCCGCTGTCAGCCACGCCCTGAGCGCCGCGACAGCCCCTGTGTGAGCATCAGTGATGCTGCCGGGCTGCCCAAACCAACGCCTGTGGGTTAAACGCCACGGCCAGCCGGGCACTCGTGTCCAGGGGACTAGTCCGGGGCTCAGGACCAACTACTTCCCCGCCGGGCTCCTCCCTGGGGTCCTGCGGCTGGAGTGCATGTATTTTTTTATATTAAGACTGTTTTAGGGAATGGACAGATTTCCCATGTGCGTGCCCTCCCTCGTTACCCCCATCGCCCACCCGTGGGCCCACCTTTAACAGCAGATGCACACGAATTGCTCCAGTCTCCCCCGCCTGCGGGGCCGGCAGAGGGCGTGGAGAAGGGGCCCGGCAGGGCTGTGAATGCTCAGAGCAGCTGCCTGCTGGCGCCCCACCCCCAGGTGTCCTACCCGCACGGAGCGGATCAGCAGGACCAGCCGTGCAGGCGGGGCAGGGCGAGGCAGTCCCTGTCCCGTGTGTAGGAGCGGCAGCCGCTTCTCGCCACCGTGGCTACAGGGACCCTTTCCAAAAGCCAGGGGCAGTGGGACCGCGCAGCCCACGCTGCGTGTGGCGGGGGCAGAGAGCACACAGCTTGGGGCCTCCGGGGGAGCAGTGCCGGCCTGTACCTGACAAGCCATGAAGGCATAGTCAGCGCCCGAGAGGACGAGGAACCGACTGACTGGGCTCCTCTCCACTTTCCCAGTGTCGTCTGTGCGCAGGTGAGCCTGGGGGAGGCCTACGGACCGAACGGGGATCCCTGGCTCCGGAGCCACATCTCAGCTCTATCTCGTTTGTGTTTCCTGTACCCTCTTAAGGCAGAGAATGTGGGTACGCGGCCCGGGTTTGGTCTCGACCCACCACCTCCAAGCCCTGGGAGTCATTCCCTCCCCCGAACGCAGTCCTGCGAAAAGCAGCAGAACCTGTGGTCCCAGCCACCCCTCAAGGTTCTGCAGGACTTGGGGTCCGGAGCCGTCCCCGGAGCCGGCGGGAGGTACAGCTGGTCTAGAACTGGGGTCTCGGCCTGGCTCCAGGACACCTCCCTCCTCACTTCGGGTCAGACCCATCAGGATTCTATTCTCAGTTCAAACTCTACATTCTAACCGATGGCGCTTGGCGCTGTGACTTCCGGAACCACTAGAGGGCGACGTATCGCTGGGTAATTCACAAGGACACATTCATGACATCAACTTAAGGGTAAATAGTGAAATCTAATCTAATCTAAATTATTTTATCTCGAATTGTAAACTTCCACTTGGTAATCATTACTGTGTCACTAGTGTTTTCCCAGCAGACAGTCCACATCTGCACAGGATACAGTCCGGTACAGTGACAGCTGGCTGGTGTATGGACGCTAACCAATACAAACCACATCCAAATCTACGAGAGCAATCACCAAGTTAAATAAAGAATGAGCTCTTGTTTTAAAATAAATTGTGCAAAACACGCCAGCATGCACACACAACCCCCCCCCACACACACACGTGTGAATAAAACCAACAGATGCCATTCCCATGCTTTCATGCAATCTGACCCCTGTCCATGCTAAAAACGAGACATTTTCAAGACTTCATTCCCCAGAAAGTCCTCTAATTAGCCGCTGACTCTGAATTCGTCTGAGCACGTCTGTGAGGTGTGGGTTTTAGTTCTCAAAGAAGAAACATCAACTGAAAGCTATTTTTAGAAACATCAACTTATTTTCTAGAAGAAAAGCTCATAGAAATCATGTTTTGGAAAAAAGGGTATTAATAGCTACATTTTTTGAGAATGAAAACCTTCTGATAGAAAATAGTAAATTTGTACGGAGCTGCTTATAGGCATCCCCGTGGCGCACAGGGAAGCCCTTGGTGGTGCAGGCTGCTCCGTGCACAATGGAGCCACTCCAGCTCTGCAAAAGGTGACCTCACCACGGATGATGTCACCATCTTGAAAGAAAGATAAATAACGCACGGCCATGTGTTACAATCTGAGGAACTGGGACTATGAGGGTGAGGTCATCTTCTAAAAATACGTGAACCCTTGGGGAGCTATACACGGTGTTTTGCGTCTTTCCTTAAAAGCTGCAACAGCTGCCCCCTCACCATGGACAGCTATGGTTTTAGTCCAGTGTTCCCTCCGACGAACAAAATGGACCGAGATTTACAATTATAAATAAACTAGACGCCCTGTCACCGCAGATTGGTCTAGTTATTCACAGTGTTTCCATCGTGTTTGGTAACAAGAAAGAAACCTGTGCGGCAGAGGGAACACTGGCTGTAAACACATCAGAGTTAGTACTTTCCACCCCTTCTCACGTCGCTGTAACGGACACCCCACTCACCAGCTCCAACTCCTCTTCCTCCGACTGCGCTCGCACAGAGAGGGAGAAGAGAGTTAGAAGCGGCTGGCACTCGGAGAGACAATCTTTCTTTAGGAAACGTTACGCGGACGCGAGCGGGTGCTGGAAACCCTACAGGGACCACGGCGTAGGCGGCACCCGGAAGTGGCTTATTGTCTGTACTTGTGGACGTCAGGCGCCTGGGAAGGTGCCTGTCAATTCCCCAAGGCCAGGTTCAAAGGCGTGTCTCCCCAACTCCATCTACCCTTCTCTACAGGCTGCTGCCACAGGGTTTGAGGGGCTCCGGCCAGCCGGCGGGGCTCAGTGGCATCTGGATGGAAAGCCCTCCCCTTTGCTTTAGGACTTGGCATCTGGGCCCTGGCTCTCCCGCACCAACCCCGCTGCTTCCTCCCTCCGCCAGCCCGGGCAGCTCCTGGGCGAATGAGCTAGTGACCCCGATGCAGGCTCTCTCATTCCGAAGCCTCAGAGGGCGCCGTCAGCGGCCACCCAGCCCCGAGGACACCTGGGTGCCGGCAGGCAGCTGCCACACGGAGCATCGCTGGAAAGCCTGTGTGTACAACGTCTTTTCTACAGAGACGGGGGGACAGACACCCTCTCTCTGCTTCCAGACCCGGGTGCAGAAGTGAGCGAGGCTGGGACTGCAGACCCCGCCAGCGGCTGGGCCAGGGAGACCGTATTCTTTATAGACTCAAATGGGAAGGGTTTTTTTGAGAAGAAATAAACAAAAAACTTACTTGCAGAATAATTCATTCACTTTTTTATGCATTTTTCCCTGTTCCACCACAGCTTTCCTTAGCGTGTAGAACTTTCTAACAAATAATAGTGTTTCCTCACAGGAAGCAGGCACAGTAGGTGACTAAAAGGAGGCCCTCCACGGAGAAAAATCATCTCTCCCGACTGAGCTTTGTTTTAAATCGCCATTACGCAGGTTTATTTCCTGGTTCTCCATACTCTGCTCTCTGTGCACTTAAAATTGACTTGTTCCTTCAAATGTTAACTTCACAGAGAAATAATCATTAGGAACAAGTCTAGATTCTAGGGAAATACGAACATTCCTAAAGAAAATATAGACCGAGCCCGGCCGGCGTGGCTCAGGGGTTGAGCATCCACCCAGGAACCAGGAGTTCAGGGTTCGATTCCCGGTCAGGGCACATGCCCGGGTTGCGGGCTCGATCCCCAGTAGGGGGCGTGCAGGAGGCAGCCGATGCACGACTCTCTCACATTGATGTTTCTCTCTCTCCCCCCCTTCCTCTCTGAAATCAATTAAAAATATATTTTTAAAAGGAAATATAGACCGAGTGTGTGTAGAACGCGTGCCCGAGAGAACAAAACTGAAGGAAAGAGTGACGTACCAGGGGGGGCATCATGCTCTTGCTGGACGGAGGGATGACGACGCGAAGGTCTGGTTTTCGACTGTTCATGCCAAGATTGCCGCCACCTGGAGGGGGGGGAGACTTTGTAGGCATAACTCTGCCTAAGCTATTCGCACCCGTAGTTCCAATTAAATTTGGAGAAGCTCTTGAGTTTACAAAGCCATTCCCTGGAAAAAAGAAATATCACTCATTAACCTAAACAGAGTCCTCCACATACTTGGGTGTGAATGTGAAGCAAGCTTCCCGCAGTTCTGATTTCAGATGAGTTCTGTAAGAAAGCTCGTTAGCAGCTCACCGTGCACCTTTGAACATTTTTAAAAGAAGCAGAGGAACTTGACCAAAGTGTGACAAAGATGTAACGCTTACGCTCAATGTACGACTATATTTCACAAACTAGAACAAATATCCCCAAAATGTGCGTGGAACCACAGAAGACCACGAACGGCCACTGCAATCCTGAGAAAGAAAACAGCAGAGGTATCACGCTCCCTGGTCTCAGCGAGGGTACCAGGCTGTAGGAATCCAAGCAGCCTGGCACTGGCGTAAGAGCTGACATGGGGCGCATGGAACAGTACAGACCCCCCCACAGGTGCGGCCTAGGTGGTCAATGAGTCCGTAACAAAGGAGGCAAGCGCACGCAGTGGGGTAAAGGCAGCCTATTTAGTGGGTGGTATTGGGAAAACTGGACAGACACCTGCAAAAACACTAAACTAGACGCCAGCTCACACCACGCACACAGCTGACCAAAAAAGAAAACATTCGGAACAGTGACCTCGACGTTCCTGGCGGGCTGAGCGCCCCCGAATTCTCTGCCTGGCGTTGGCACAACTGTAGCAGCACCTCAGCTCCCACAAAGCTACCTGCACGATGTGGAAGTAAACGTTTACACCCCGATTATGTGTGGAACACGCAGGGGGAGGGCGTAGCAAAGAGGAAAGCTACATGGTCTTCACGCAGCTTTGTACTTAGATGAGGGCGGAAGCACACAGTAGGGGCGGAAGCACACAGTAGGGGCAGAAGCACACAGTAGGGGCGCGCACGGAGCTTAGGAGACAGACAGCTAGGCCCGCGCAGGCCTGGGGCTGTGGGAGTGGCTCTGAGCAGGCTGCACGGACAGTGAGTGACAGAAGGCAGGCGTCGGGAAAAGGTGGGGACGGAAGGGACAGATAGGCGGAGTCCACGGCTGCTCCACGGCCATCACCGGAAACGGCAGCTGTCTGCTCTGTTCCTTCCCTCCAGCAGAGCAAGACAGACAACTTTACGATCCACCACAGGTAAGTGCACACGCACGCACACACGCACGCACACCCATGGGAGACCTGCGAGGACCCGCACCTCAGTGTCTCACGTGCTGAACACGGCCCGACCCTCCTCTCGCCCGAGAGCACCCTGAGAAAGGCAGCGACAGGCCCCCGAGCACGGCAGTGAGGGAGGTGAGACACAGGTGCAGCCGCATGGGTGTCTGTCACTAAGAGCTGTGGTGCTGGTGATGGGGCCGCTTTAATTTCATCAGCGCTTCTTGTGTGAAATAGAAATATTATTTATAGCCGCTTAAAACGTATATAGCGTCTGGCTGTTCATGAAACATTTCAGGAACAGTATGTAAGGAATAGGGTCAACTGACAAATGGATATATCAGTTCAAAAATTAAAAATATATATAACTAGAAAGAGATGGAGTAAGTTCTTGAAGGCAAATCCAAGAAAACGGGCGCTTCAATAGATCTGCTTATAACACAGAGCTTGAGAAAGCCATGTCACTTATGTATGAGAGACACTAAAAAGCGATGTTTTGCCAACAGGACGGAATCCGCTCCGTCGGCTCCGAACCAGCCAGTTTCTAAGGGACAAGCACAGCGGGCATCTCCTTCAGCTGTCACTCAGGACGTCAGGGCTCCTCCCGCCCCCCACTCACACCCCCACCGGGCCCCTGGCTTCTCCAGAACTCGGCCTCATGGCCCCAGCCGCAGTGTCTGTGCGACTTCGCCAGCTGTGGGTTCGGGGACCCTCCGAGGCCGTCCCCTGCCGGCCGCTCCCGTCACCCTGAGGGGGACGTACTGGACCCAGGCCGCCGCTCCTCTCCACGCTCAGCGAGCCGTTTCCTGCCCCTGTGGCTTCAGAAGCAGGGCGGTTAGGAACAGGCTCCCTCAGCCACCCCAGCGGGCAGAGCTCGGCTGTGTCGGGCAGAGACAACCGCCAAGCAAGGCATCTGGGTAGGAAACACTTATCAAACCCTTTCGGTCACGGACAGGATGGCTTGCTAGGAACCAACAGGACGCCGGGTTAACATGAACAGTGAGCTCGGCGGCCTTTCCTTCATGAAGTAAGGGCACAATGTCTTTTCTCAGTCTCTGGCCGCACTTGGAAGATGCTTGTTTCCTTGCTGTGCACTCCAACCTGAAGGGTCAAGTCCTCTCAAACATCAGAAGGTGATACAGAGGTAATTCAGAACGTTATCAAGAAGCGCTAGTTCCTCTCCCCCTGTGGGCGCTCTGAGGCCGTTCGGCTGGACAGGGCGGCTGGTACCCGGGGGTCCAGGTAGGAGGGAGAAAGGGACGGGAGAGCACAGGGGACGGGAGGGAGACGGGGACGGGAGCTGCTCCTAGGTGCCCCATTCCTCTCTGAAAGCAATAAAAACATGTTTACAAAAACGACAACAGAGAAAACAAGACCCACCCAGTAAAGTGAACATTGAATGTAGTGGGAATGGCTGCTCCAGCCTCAGGCAGCTGGAGGTAAAGGGAGAGCAAGATGAACGGGGCAGGGCGGGGAGGGGGGAAGCGCAGATGAAACACTGATGTGCACACAGCTACACAGAGATGAAAAGGCTGTAAATATTTGGAAAGACACATCCAGGTGTGAGAGCCCCGACGGATAACTGGTGAGGCCTTTATAAATTTTTGCACATTAATTATCTATTTAAACAGATCCTACAACCGGTCTTACCTGTTTAATTCCGTTTAACTAGCACTTAACACGGTGGCAAATATAATTGGGCATTTATTCCGACGTCAGGTCGCAATGTTTGTAGCTTGTCTTACTAATGAGCCTGTTTATTTCTCTTCAACGTAAATCAAGTTATTCCACATCTCATCGTTTACTCGAGGAGAAGCTGGTTCCGTTTGTGTGAATGAGGGGGAGGCATGGGAACTGTCCCTAGAAGTCTCCCGGCCCCACAGCAGTGCGAAGGCAGAGAGGAGCGCCTGCGTTTCCTCTCAGGTCACTAGGACGGTGACCACAGATCGGAGACCAGGGTGCCTTAGTACAGCGGTTCTCAACCTGTGGGTCGCGACCCCTTTGGCGGTCGAACGACCCTCTCACAGGGGTCGCCTAAGACCATCCTGCATAACAGATATTTACATGACGATTCATCACAGTGGCAACATGACAGTGATGAAGTAGCCACGAAAATAATTTTATGGTTGGGTCACAACAGGAGGAACTGTATTAAAGGGCCAGAAGGTTGAGAACCACTGTCTTAGTAGGACGGCAACCCAGAGGCATACAGCTGTCCTTGGACCTCGGGCACGCGTGCCGTACTGTCACGGTAAGAGCACAGTCTCTCTCACCAGCCTCCTGGGCGGGCGGACACACTGTGACAAGGGTTTAAGGGTTTAAGTCCTCTTGGGAGGATCCCGAAGTGAGAAACCAGCGGGCTGCGACCACGCCACCATGTGAGTGTCCTGCCATGACCACCAGCGCCCACGGACCCGCTGCTCGCTTCTCTGTGCCCCTGAAGCAGCCGCCAGTGCCTCCCGGCAGCTCCCTGCCCACATCCCCCGCTGTCCGATGGTCCATGGCCTGTTAGTCTAATTTTGGGAGAAGAGATGCTACAGAAAGCGTCTCCTTGACGGTGTTGATGTAGAAGTTGTGCTGTGGCGATTTGGACTTTAGAAAAGAATAATTCCTTGCTGGGAGGAGGCTCGCCACAGGTAACTGAGAGCTGAGCTCCAGGCCACGGCGTGAGGAATAAAGCGGGGAGTTACCAGGAAACGTGAGGCCGAGGCAGACGCACCCTCGGGGACAAACCAGGCTACAGGGGTGCCACGCACCCCTTCCCTCGTCGGCAGAGGCCGGTGGGGGGGACCATCCCTCCTCCACGGCCGCAGCTGCCGACAACGCGCGAGCGCAGGATCCACTCACCGACAGGGCTGCTCCCGGCTCCATTGGGCACCGTGAGGTCCGACGAGCTCAGCATCCCACCTGGGAGGGGGAGAGGAGAGAGGACAGGGTGAGTAGGAACCGCCTCCTTATCAGCATCTGAAGGAAGTGCACGGAGGGGGCCTCACCCCACGCCTAAGGAACACCCGGCCAGTCTGAACTTGGCAGTGACGGGTAACGTATGTAGGTTAAGTTACAGGCCATCACTCCCTAAACGATAACTCATAAGTAAGGATAACAACAACCATCATACAAGCACAATATAGATACATTCATCAATAATGATGCGAGGATGAACTGTGCCGCACACTCGCAGCTGTCGGCCTGCTCTGCCCGCCCTGCACCCGAGCTCGCTGCCGGCCCTGCGTGTGCCTGCCTGGCGGGTGTCAGTGCCGACAGTGCTCGCTGCTGGGTGAGCAGTGCTCGGGGAGCACTACCGACCAGGCACGGGGAGGCGCGCATCCACTGAGGGAGGCCGTCAGTGCACTGCAAATCCTGCTGATTAATGAACACATTCGGGCAGGGAGAGATGCAAAAGCACCAACTCCAGTCAGTTGAGTGCGTTCCGCCATTTTCAACATGAATGGTCCACGCCACTTTAAATCTCTGCTCACGATGTCCTGCCCGTGCAAGCATGGCTGTCCCATGAGGAGGGCTGATAGTGACAGGTGGTATATCCCGCTCCCCTGGACCTGACGCGGTGCGAGAGCCACAGCAGATTGTCAAAAAAATACTTGAGCCCAGCCGGTGTGGCTCAGGGGTTAAGCATTGACCTATGAACCAGGAGGTCGAGGTTTGATTCCTGTCAGGGCAGATATCTGGCTCGATCCCCAGTGTGTGTGAGTGGGGGTGGGGGTGGGGGGGTGGTACAGGAGGCAGCCAATCCATGATTCTCATCATTGATGTTCCTCTCCCTCCCTCCCTCTCCCTTCCTCTCTGAGGTCAATAACAATATATTTTTAAAAATACTTTAAAAGAAAGCCAGTTATTGTTTATTAAAACAATAAAGGTAAGAGCAGCAGCATTAAGAACTGCTTAGGGTAGCAATTTGGTTTGGTTTGTTTTTTTTTACCCTTTTTGACAAAGAGCTGCCAGCACAGCCGTCACCACCTACCCGCACTGCCAGTGCTGGGCGGCCGCGGCGGGGCGCCGGGGGACACGGTCCTGTGCAGCGCGGCCTGCGGCGGGGAGAGCATGCCCGAGTCCGCCAACGCGGAGCCGGCGGCCAAGGCCGGGGACACCAGGCCGCTCCCGGGGCTGGTGTAGGACAGCGCGTTCGGGCTGCTCACGGGGACCGTGACGGACATGGAGAAGTTCTGAGGCGGCAACCCCGGCTGTAAAGAAAGAACAGGCAGAGAAGCTGTCAGGTTCATTTCCTTCAAACGCATTCACTTATGAACTTCACTAACTAACTCATTATTAAAAGCAGAGGATGGGGACAGATCCTTATAAATCTTCAACTCGCAGGTGTAAACTCTTTCCTTTAGAATTATATTTAAACAGGAGTATGTTTCCCATGAACCTTTTCCATTGTTTATGTATTAATACATATATTCTGACATAATGTATATGTTATATATTTCAAACATTCAGAGATGAAAAAGTCCACCTAATGTTAAAGTACTGTGGTCAAATTTAGAAATTACAAAATATATCGTGTTACCAAGTTAAGCATAAATCATCACTTCAATGAAACCAGTTTAGTCACATTACATTTCTATTGGGAGATTCCCATTATAATAAAAAGGGCAAAGTGTGTAGAAATATTATAAACTTAATACATATAATTTCCGACATTATAAATAACCCTGGAATGAATTAATTGACTGACATTCTTGATGGACAAAACTAAAAACAACAATTAAGTTACATATGTAGCACAAAGCAATCCGAGTGTAACGAAAGGGAAAAAATAATCTAAACAATAAAATTAACAACTGACAAGCTCTCTCTAAATTGTCTGATGATTAAATTATAACTATTATCACTGCTCTCTTACTTCCCTCCAAACAGTCCACACCCCCTTTAAAGTGTTTTCCATTTTCCTCTTTCATTCCTGCATAGACCAATTTCAACAGATGATAAATAACAATCCTTTTTATAATTTAAAATGAGAGAAAAACCTTTCCTCTTCAGACTTTTTTAAAGTGATTTGCAAAGTTAGGAAACACTAATTCAACGTTGGAAGAATACAGTTTATATATCCTATTCAATAGTTTATTTCAGATAGAAAATTATAATTCATTAACAGACACTAAACAGTGGACATAAGATTTAAAAATTTTTCAAAGGTAAACACTTTTATTCACACAATATTTTTTACAGCTTAGCATTAACTGCAGGGTCACCAACACCCCTATGAGGTCAGAAGGAATTTTAGTTTTTTGTTTGCTATTGTTTTGTTTTTAAAGACAATGATGGTATTAGCACAAAAATATGTCCTTAAGTCTATCTTTTCTTTTTAATATTTTATTGATTTTTTTACAGAGAGGAAGGGAGAGGGACAGAGAGTCAGAAACATCGATGAGAGAGAAACATCGATCAGCTGCCTCCCGCACACCCCCTACTGGGGATGTGCCCACAACCGAGGTACATGCCCTTGACTGGAATCGAACCCGGGACCCTTGAGTCTGCAGGCTGACGCTCTATCCACTGAGCCAAACCGGTCAGGGAGTTAAGTCTATCTTTCATGAGTGGCGTGTACAGTATGGGACTGCTCTGAAGAAATAGCCCATGACGCATACTTCAGAGCGTAGTTTTAAGAGCATTAACTCTGACGGTGAGGCCTACACGACACTCACGGCGTTTGAAACGCAGATTCACAACAGCTGCCGTGAGGCGCTCTTGCCAACGGGACTTCCAATGAAAACTCTTTGAAGGGCTGTCCAAGGAGCATGAGCTCAAAGAAAGACCGGTTCTTTATGGTTGGAGGTGTGAGCATGGACAGCTCTCAACGACTATTCACTCTGCAACCGGGTTAAGAAGCTGCTTCTTAACACTAGCTTGCCCAAGGAAGTCATTTTGACTGCTTTTTAATTTCAATTAGAAAAACAATTATGTATATAAGACACAATGTCTTAGAATTTTGTGACTTTTTGTACAACATATAAATGCGTTTATTAATAACTGTAGTTACCTCCCCCTCCTTCATTTCCAGTATATATATATATGTGTTATACCTATATTGCCCAAAAGCTGTCATTTTGACTGCTTGGGAAATTTTAAATAATCAAATGACTCTTATTATTGAATTGAGTAAATTTCTTATATGACCAGTTCGCCTCTGTATTGAAATAACAGTTTTCATTTTTTTTCGATTACCGTCACATGATAACATACAAGTACATGATAAATTGTCGATACTTGATAAGTTGCAGTTGCTCAATAAGCTAAACTAGTACTTGTTATTCGAATCTTTATGCAGTGATATTTGTTCTAATAAGTTGTTTATTTTATTTCTTTTGCGCCCTAAATTCATGAAAGAAATGTCGAATAGAAGTGAGTTATTGGAAAAGCTAAGGAACATAAGTGAAGAGTGCTCCGATATTATTCTTTCACAATGCAGTCATTTTGACTGCTTTTGGGCAATATAGGTATATACTAAATTTCAGTCTTTCTAGTGTTAAACTGAACTAGATCCAGGGCTCCCTTCCTCGGTGCCCACAGGCTCAGCAAAGCACAGGAGATGTTGTTGCCAAGTGGTTTGAAGACATTTACAAAGAGCCAAGCAGTGAGCTGCTACTATGACAGCAACTACACAACACGAGGAAAAATAATTTTGAGCCCCACCAGCGGGGCTCAGTGGTTGAGCGTCAACCTGTGAACCAGGAGGTCACAGTTCAATTCCCAGCCAGGGCACATGCCTGGGTTGCGGGCTCGATCCCCAGTAGGGGGTGTGCAGGAGACAGCGAATCCATGATTCTCTCTTATCATTGATGTTTCTCTCTCCCTCTCCCTTCCTCTCTGAAATCAATAAAAATATATTTTAATAATAATTCTAAAACAGCAAATTTTTTAATAAATCTAACCATTTTATACCCCATAGTCTCAAGATCTATTTAAAGTGCATGAAATATTTTTTTAAGTCCTAGGAGGGAGAGGGCAGTCATATGCACCCTACAGTTAAAATCGCTGAAATTTAGAGCTGACGAGACCTTAAACATGACGTGAGGCAACTCACTCCTTTACAGAGAAGGAAACGAATCCAGGATGTGGCAGGTGCCCTCCCCACAGGCACAGGGCGCAGTGGGAAGCGAGCCTGACCAGAACGTTTCTCCTCACGCCTATGTTTAAGGCACTGAGCACGTATGGTAAGATTTCAGCGATTTTGACCTAAAGTTCTATAAAGTAAAATATGCTTTTCCCTCCTCCTACTTATAACTGCCGCCACTGAAAATAAACAAGGCATGTGGTCAGTCTCTCCATGCACAAGTTAAAAGCACAAGCCAGACGTTAGTACTCACTGCGATTTTATGATTCCGCATCATATTATCAAATTCCTCATTAATTTTTTTATACTTCTCTTCTGTGTGTGGCGTTAGCACATAGGGAGTATCGGGGTCTGGGCTGTCGCACCCTCGGTGCTCCTTCTTGTTCAGAGCCTAGACGATGAAGTTAACAGAAAGGATCAACACATCACAAGGTGAGGCGAGGGCAGTACTTACAGGGCCTCGTTTGAAAATAAAATCACCCTCTTCATTTAGTTTGCTGAGTCTGTCCTCCGAGAGTGGACTGTGCTCAAAGTAATCGTCAGCATCGGGGCTCTCACAACCATTAAGGCCTTTCTTTCTTAACGTCTGAAATACAATTGGAAAGTTCACACACACAGGATACTGACGTGCCGCGAGGTTTTCTGTAACATCGACTACGCGCGCACAGGAGCACGGGCATGGTCTCACATGGTCACATGGACTTGACTCCTCGGTGAGGCAGAAGCAAAATCCATGTTCCCTCTGCACCCCAACAGCAAAGGAGTATTTGGGTGGACCCTTCCTTTCCGAACTCCCAAGAGAATTCTGACCCATGGCTCACTGCTCTCCAGCCTCAGCCCACCCTGATGACGCCTCACCCCCATATCCGAGGGCTAATGGGCGTGATGACACCCTGAGAAGTTAGGATGGTACCTTAAAAAAACGGACATTTCAGCAACTTCATCTATTGACACTGTGCTCTGAGAGTTTATCCTAATCCCCAGAGAGAATCAAATCAGCACAATATCCCCAAAATTTCCTCCTTCACCTGCTCTGAAATACGATCATTTTCCTATGTAACTTTGAAGTATACAAACTCAAATACTTAATATATGACAGTAACGGCCCCTTCCTATATAGAATGAACGTATTAGCGCCCTTACATCTTTTTAAAATTTGTGAAAATAAGTGACCCAGCATTATCTCCCCGGCTCTTTCCATAGCGCTTCATGGGTTAACTTAATCCACTCCAGTGACTTCCTGGAGAATTTTCTCGAATGTCAGCAAGTATCCCTGCACCAAAATGACTTTTCTTCTTCTTCTTCCTAATATAGTGAAAATACTGTGCACAGCTGGGTTTCTACTTTTAAAGTTCTTAAATGAAAAATCATCATGAAATGATTTGTCCAGTATTTAAAACCAAGGGCTTGACGATCTATGGAAAACTAACTCACTTCTAGAAGGTCTGTTTTTGAAAGTCCTCGTGGGTCTTATTTCACAGTAGAATTCCTGGGTCCAACACCTTAAGTAGCTTTGAGATTTGTTGATGTCCCAGCCAACCAAAGGGAAGTTTTAGGAAGGTGAAATTTTCCAGGTAAGCCTGCCTCCCAGAGTTCATTTAAGTAGGAAATGGTTTGATCCATAGACCAGCACCAGATAAGTTCGTTAATAATTATTTAAATTCGATTGAGGAATCTTTTTAATTAATCCATAGAAATAGATTTTGGCCTCCTTTAAAACATGACTTACAATAATTGTGAATGCCACGTTTACTCTTTTCTTGGAAGAAGTAAAAATCACACAATACATTAAGATTTGTGACTTTTTCCTTAGTTTCTCTGAAGTAGTTATTTTACGATTTCACTTCACTAAACTTGATTTTCTTTTCATGCTTAAAGAACCATCAGAAACCATTAGTACAGAAATACTAGCGTCTCAAACTACTCGGTATGTGCCAGGAGCCCCACGCACAATGCCCGACACCCACCAGTCTCCGACCACAGCACCCAGCACGCACTGCAGCTGGTCCCAGCCCTGGGGCTGCGGTCTCCCCCAGCACGGGGACGCCGGCGTGCGCTTGGCCATAAAAGGCCCTGCTGTTTAGAACCCAGGAGGACAGGCGCCCTCCCCCCGCAGCGGCCGCCCTGCCAAAGCCCGCGAGCTGCTATCGCAGGAAGGTGTTAACACTCAGAACTCTGCTCCGAGGAACTCCGTGCCCGCACAGCCCTGACACAGAACACACAGCAGGTGCCTCCGCACATGTCATCATCATGAGGCCGCCGACTTCTCCCAGCCCCACGTCCCCTGACAGCTCCCGCCTCTTCAGCAGCCTTCCGAGCAGACCACGCACAGTCTTGCGCTTTCACTAACAGCGATCACCAAGCGCGTGTCTCTTTGAACCCCTTTTGTTACGAAGAAACATGGCCTGTTTAGCAGTTACACACAGTGTTCCCTGCACAGCGGGGGGTCAGCCCGCCTGCTCTCCGGGGAGCGGCTCTCACCGGCGGTCCTGGAGGGAATGCGAGCCGCTATCAGCGCAGATAAGGAGCTAATGTGCCTGTGCCGGGAGCCAGCTGCGTCCTTATCGCCGGGCTCGGAGAGCGGTTCTGAGGACCCGCTTCCTAAAAAGGCCTTTTCCGTCTCCTTATCGTGACCACGCAGGCCACGGCGAGGGCTCCGGGCCGGTGCTAACAGTGGAATGCTGTGATCTGCGCGGGGCCGGGCGAGGCAGAGGAGACACAGGCCAGCCTCGCTCCACAGCTCCCGGGAGCCGCCTGAGAAGCTGCGTGTTTAACTCCTGCCTAAGAGAACTAGCATGTTCCTCAGTGTGTGCTCCATTCTGGGAAGGTAACTGTCAAATCCCACTCCAAACTAACGGAGCCTCCGCGCTCGGAAGGGAAACTACGGGCCTGCAAGTACTCAAAGGTGTCCGCCCGGGTTGAACTGCCCGAGCAGCTCAGCACTGCATCCCTCCCGCTCTCGCCACCCACCTCACCCTCCCGTCCGCAGGCAGCTGAGCAGCGCAGGCTCCCTGGGTGCCGGCTGGATGGGGAATTAGTCAGATGGAGCACCAGGTACAAATGAGCACGTGTGACGTAACAGAATGATGTCGTAGGTCGCAAGGAACTTAGACCATTAGGATTTTTTCAATGAGAAAAGTTCTCCCTTTCCCCATTTTTAATCATTGTCCCCAATTTTGAAAGACACTTCTTATGTTTCCTAGACAAGGTGAAAATGCATAAAAACATTTAACTTTTTTTTTATTTTCATTGTGAAGCATACATAAAGAAAAGTACATCAAGCCTGGCCGGTGTGGCTCAGGGGTTGAGCATCGACCCGTGAACCAGGAGGTCACGGTTCAATTCCCTGGTCAGGGCACATGTCCGGGCTGCAGGCTCGATCCCCAATAGAGGGCGTGCAAGAGGCAGCCAATCAGTGATTTCAGATAGAGGAAGGGAGAGGGAGAAAGAGAAACATCAATGATGAGAGAGGATCATGGATCGGCTGCCTCCTGCACGCCCCCTATTGGGGATGGAGCCCGAAACCCAGACATGTGCCCTGACTGGGAATTGAACCGTGACCTCCTGGTTCATGGGTCCACCCTCAACCACTGAGCCACACGGGCCGGGCCGAATGCACATGTGTCCAGATAGTCTACACATCTCTCCAAAGTATTTGAGTGAAGCTGTTAGTTCATAAAATGTTCTTCTTCAGCGGGACCAGACGATGCCACACCGTTTCTCAGCAGCTGTATCAGCGGACATTTCCCACCTGCGACGAGGACTGAGCCTGCGTTGCTCTCATGACTAAGACAATCAAGCACATGCCATATCTACTGGCCATTTGGGTTTTCTCTTGTGTGAAGTGCCTGTCAAGTCCTTTGCCAAGTTTTCTCCTGAGCTGTTTCTCTTCCTTATTGCTTTAGAGCCATTTTTTATTTGTAATCAACACAAGTCCTTTGCTAATTGTATGCGCTGTAAAAACCTTTCCCCATTCTTTGGCATGTTTTTTTAATACTTGTCTTTGGATGAAAATGATTCTTAATTTTAATAAAGTCGAATGTACCCACTTTCTCCTTTACCGTTTTCCCTGATGGCAGTAATTTTTATGTCTTGTATAAGATGCTTTCCCTTCCTCAACATGATGCAGACCTTTTCCTATTTATCTTCTAAGAAGTCTGATCATTTTGCCTTTCCCAGTGCGGGTTACACTTCCCGTGAAGGTGGCTTTTCCCAGAGCACACGGCTGGCTGCGTAGGCTCTGCAGTGGGTGTGGGTGTGGGTGGTGGTGGTGGGGTCCAGGGGGCAGACTGCCTGACAGAAGCACCTGGACTTTTCCTTCAGGACACAGCCTGCACCCCACTTACTCTCTCTTCCCCAAGTGAGACGCACTCTTCTTCCTACACCTCAGCATTACTAACAACCTATGGAATTAAGAGATGAGAGAACAGTCTATTTTCAAAAGCTTTAAACCTCTTTAAAATGCTCATTTTCTGTGGCCAAGGGCCATGGGACAAATGTCAAATGCCACAGCCTGGTGTTCAAGGCGCTCTCCCCATCAACCATCTCCACCTGCCCCTTCCTTACCCTGATCACTCCCCTACACAAACCCTACTGCACACGAGGGTGTGCAGGCCGGCCTGGCTCAGTGGGGGAGCGTCCACCTATGAACCAGGAGGTCACAGTCAGGGCACATGCCAGGTTGTGGGCTCGATTCCTGGCGTGGGGCGTGGAGGAGGCAGCCAATCCATGATTCTCTCTCATCACTGACGTTTCTCTCCCTCTCCCTTCCTCTCTGACATCAATAAAAATATTCTTTTTAAAAATTGAACGGTGGGTAAATGAGTGTCGTGTCTTCTCACTATCTGTTTATCCCGCAAGATTCCAACACCAACAGCTTTAGCATGTATTTAGCACAGCGCTCCCAGACAACATACAGATCCAATTCCACAGGCACAACACACGTGTCCTCACGCGCAGACCATGCAAGTGTGGCTAACAACACGGGACACCCGCCCTCTCTCTTCACAGTGCGCCCCCAAAGGGCTGGTGTGTAGGAACATGGAAATGCGTCTACAGTTGACTCCACTTTAATAGTCAGCGCTCTGCAAAGGGCATTCAGGTAAAATCCTGCCAATTGTAGAGACGAACAAATATGCGCCCGGAAACCGGTGAATTCAGCGAGAGGCCTTAGGAAAGCTGCTCACCAGGTTTCCAGTTAGTTACACTTGACCATATTGCCTAAGGAAACACACTAGAGTCGACCGCTTATAGCGATTTATATGCTTCCATTTCATGCTACATGAGAAGGCTAACGAGTCTAGACCACCGCACACCCACGTGTTAGAAGTTCGTGGATGTAAAATCCTCAGCTGGAAAAAGCTGATCTCAATGGGTTATCAAACTTGGGCAGGAGGAACGGGCACTGGCTTGAGCTGGAGCTCTCCAAATAACACCACTGCAGAGCCCACGCACACAGGAGCCCCCAGTTACTGTTGTCAAATGAGCAAATGGACATCAGAAAGTGGGCTTGCAATGACTACAGCTGTTTGAAAGGGAACGCTGAAAAGGGGAAATACTTACAATCGCATTCTAAAAATATCTTTCAGTGAGATATCTGTAAAGCACTGTGAAGTGTCTGGGCCCTAGGCAGCTCGATATGAGGATTTGTCATTTCTCTTATCTGGTGAACTCGTGTGGCTCAGAGTCTGTGCTGCATGAGCATAAGCCAGGGCCATGGCTGATAGAAGGACTCAGACGTGTGCGCACTGCTAGTGAGGCTGAGTTGTAGCACCTTCTATGTGGGAGAAAGAACATCTTACAGGTGCATCCACCGCCGTCTTAAACGCAGGCGACCTCAGCAAGGCATTAACACACAGCAAAGGAGAAGCAAGCTTAGCATGCATTCTACCACAACAAATGAGTCCCTTATCATAAACTGTCTCCTACCCTTTGCATTTATGAACTTCATAAAAACCTGCTGGTAAGAGTTATGTTCCCTCTACGAATTCCAACTCTAAAGATAATATCAGAATCCCAGTGGATACCTGGGCTGCTAAAGTTCTCCTTCCTATTGAAGCAGATGTAGCAACATAGGAGGCGGCTGAGAAGTGCTGAGACCTGCTCCCCGACACTCTGGCGCAGAGATGAAGATGGAGTGTCTCCTGGAAGCTCTGGGAGGACCGAGTGAGACCGTATTCTCCCTGGTCTCTGAGGAGGCACACGCTGCCTGTGCAACGCACGCTCAACTTCTGGGGCCCAGAGCCACACTGCTGCCTCCGTCACAGAGCAGAGAATCAGGGTCAGAAGGTGGCCGCGCCTTCCACAGGGAAATTAGCTCCGACATCTATTTGTTAACAGTATTACAGTCAACTCTGTGTTTGTTTTTTTTTGGTTGACTTAAGGCACTATAACCTTTTATAAGAAATCGAGATTTTAAAAAGAAGATATCGTTTGAAACTAGACACACAGGGATCATCCCCATTTCAAGAAAATCCAGTTATGAAATCTCTGTTAAAGCGAACCCGAATGGTGATCTCCTCATTTACAAAGTTCTGACTCAAAATTTATTGTGTCTATATAAAGGGAAAAGGCTGCTGAATAGTTCGTGCTGGATGTAAGTGATGAGATGGACCAAAAATGCTCAAGGATATACAGTAATTTACAGTGAAGGGGCGTGGCCAACGACGTCACCGCACAGTTTAAGCGAAGTGCTCAACAAGTGCCAAACAAAAGCGCCAGACACGGTCAGGGGAGGCTCCTCGAGTGAGCCACTGAAATACAACCCGGCAAATCAAGCCGCAGAGACGAGTCCTCACTGTAATTACGCTGCACTTTTCCTTCTATTTTCAAACAATTAACTGCTTTAAAGGTAACAGAAGGGCTCTTTTAATACAAGTAGGAGAATTTTTTTTTTTTTTTGGCAGTCACAATTGCTGTGGAAAAAGGAATAGCTAAGGCAGGGAAATATAGGGAAAACATAGATCTCATTGTCAGATCTATAATAAAATCTGTGGCAGCAAATAGATTCCTACACAATAAAGTATCTTCACCTAAATTTAAATTATCTGAATGAAATCTAGATTGGAGCTTCATTCCTTCTTTTAGAGTTAGGTATGCATCATTTCACATGGTTTCAGTACTTTCACCAAGGAAATACCTAATTATTGAAATCATTTTCTAATATTACAAGATTAAGCCAAAGTGTCTCTCTTTTCAAGGAGTAAAATAAATATGAATAAAAATGAAGCAAAATCTCCAAATATAACAAATAAGACAAAAGTACAGACTGAGCTAACTGTAATGCCATTAGGAATATACACGGGATGCTAGCTTTTATGACAAGAGTTTGCAAGGGGAAGCATGCTGGTCCTCCTTTTTGAAGGCTTTGCTTTAAAACACCATCTCTGAATAGAGAGAAATCGTTCTGAAAACAATCCCGTCTCTTTCCTTTCCGCCAAGTAGGTTGGCGGAATTACGATACTGACGGGCAGCAGATGGAGGAGAAGGAGGGCATCCCTCCCCAACAGCTAAAGCGCCATTAGCAAAAGAGAAATCATATCGACATCCCTTCCTTTCACTTCATTAGTGGTTAGAGTTGTGGGCAATCACTGACATAATAACACAATTAAGACATTAAAACTGTAACTCAGTGATAATCGTTTCTTAGAATATTAACTTAAAAATGGGACGTGCTAGATGATGCTGGGTCTATGGTACGACAGCCTCGTTTATTGTGTCCCCATGAGGACACGTTTGTAGCCGCAGTGGTTCATCCCATGCAACAACTAGATCCTCCCAAGAAATGATACAGCCCGGCCGGCGGGCTCAATGGTTGAGCGCCGGGTCACAGGCTCGACCCCCGGGGAGTGGGGGTGGGGGTGGGGGTGGGGGGCGTGCAGGAGGCAGCCGATCCATGATCTCTCTCATCACTGATGCTTCAATCTCTCTCCCCCTCTCCCTTCCTCTCTGAAATCAATAAAAATATATTTAAAAACAAAAATGATTCAGAGACAAGATGTATCTATGACTGGTCTAGATCTGGGATGTCGAAAGCGTCTAACAGTCACAGCTGTTAAAGGAAAGACGTGGTTACGCCGGCGGTTCAGGCGGAGAGGACGGTTACCTCGACAATGTCCGAGTTGGTCCTGCTCTCGTGCGGCTCGTTGTACTCGGTGTACTTGAGCAGCACCTTGTCCATGTCGGTGCTGGCGTACTGGAACAGCTTGTTGGAGCTGTTGAAGATGATGAGCGCGATCTCGCAGTCACAGAGCACGCTGAGCTCATAGGCTTTCTTCATCAGCCCGAACTTCCTCTTCGTAAACGTGACCTAGACAAGCCAAGGAGAAAAGGTCATTTTTATTCAAAGCTTCAGTAGTCGCCCTGCCGGCGTGGCTCAGCGGTTGAGCGTCGACCTATGAATCAGGAGGTCACGGTTCAATTCCCAGTCGGGGCACATGCCTGGGTTGCGGGCTCCATCCCCAGGGAGGGGCATGCAGGAGGCAGTCAATCAATGATGTTTCTCTCTCATCGATGTTTTTCTCTCTCCATCCCTCTCCCTTCCTCTCTTTCTAAAAATCAATTAAAAACATGTGTAAAAAGCATTAGTAGTACTTGAATATAGGCTCCCTGAAACTGAGTCTTCTTAATGCTGAGTGTGAGTTCGAAGATGGAAAAGGTTCCTAGCTTCACGCCCCCCATGAGCCTCTACCTCCCCATCTGCCATAGTGCGACAGTCCCGTGTGGATCTGGTACCTCCACGGGCTCTGGGCATAGTGCGACAGTCCCGTGTGGATCTGGTACCTCCACGGGCTCTGGGCATAGTGCGACAGGCCCGTGTGGATCTGGTACCTCCACGGGCTCTGGGCATAGTGCGACAGGCCCGTGTGGATCTGGTACCTCCACGGGCTCTGGGCATAGTGCGACAGGCCCGTGTGGATCTGGTACCTCCACGGGCTCTGGGCATAGTGCGACAGGCCCGTGTGGATCTGGTACCTCCACGGGCTCTGGGCATAGTGCGACAGGCCCGTGTGCATCTGGTACCTCCACGGGCTCTGGGCATAGTGCGACAGGCCCGTGTGCATCTGGTACCTCCACGGGCTCTGGGCATAGTGCGACAGGCCCGTGTGGATCTGGTACCTCCACGGGCTCTGGGCATAGTGCGACAGGCCCGTGTGGATCTGGTACCTCCACGGGCTCTGGGCATAGTGCGACAGGCCCGTGTGGATCTGGTACCTCCACGGGCTCTGGGCATAGTGCGACAGGCCCGTGTGGATCTGGTACCTCCACGGGCTCTGGGCATAGTGCGACAGGCCCGTGTGGATCTGGTACCTCCACGGGCTCTGGGCATAGTGCGACAGGCCCGTGTGGATCTGGTACCTCCACGGGCTCTGGGCATAGTGCGACAGGCCCGTGTGGATCTGGTACCTCCACGGGCTCTGGGCATAGTGCGACAGTCCCGTGTGCATCTGGTACCTCCACGGGCTCTGGGCATAGTGCGACAGTCCCGTGTGCATCTGGTACCTCCACGGGCTCTGGGCATAGTGCGACAGGCCCGTGTGGATCTGGTACCTCCACGGGCTCTGGGCATAGTGCGACAGGCCCGTGTGGATCTGGTACCTCCACGGGCTCTGGGCATAGTGCGACAGGCCCGTGTGGATCTGGTACCTCCACGGGCTCTGGGCATAGTGCGACAGGCCCGTGTGGATCTGGTACCTCCACGGGCTCTGGGCATAGTGCGACAGGCCCGTGTGGATCTGGTACCTCCACGGGCTCTGGGCATAGTGCGACAGGCCCGTGTGGATCTGGTACCTCCACGGGCTCTGGGCATAGTGCGACAGGCCCGTGTGGATCTGGTACCTCCACGGGCTCTGGGCATAGTGCGACAGGCCCGTGTGGATCTGGTACCTCCACGGGCTCTGGGCATAGTGCGACAGGCCCGTGTGGATCTGGTACCTCCACGGGCTCTGGGCATAGTGCGACAGGCCCGTGTGGATCTGGTACCTCCACGGGCTCTGGGCATAGTGCGACAGGCCCGTGTGGATCTGGTACCTCCACGGGCTCTGGGCATAGTGCGACAGGCCCGTGTGGATCTGGTACCTCCACGGGCTCTGGGCATAGTGCGACAGGCCCGTGTGGATCTGGTACCTCCACGGGCTCTGGGCATAGTGCGACAGGCCCGTGTGGATCTGGTACCTCCACGGGCTCTGGGCATAGTGCGACAGGCCCGTGTGGATCTGGTACCTCCACGGGCTCTGGGCATAGTGCGACAGGCCCGTGTGGATCTGGTACCTCCACGGGCTCTGGGCATAGTGCGACAGGCCCGTGTGGATCTGGTACCTCCACGGGCTCTGGGCATAGTGCGACAGGCCCGTGTGGATCTGGTACCTCCACGGGCTCTGGGCATAGTGCGACAGGCCCGTGTGGATCTGGTACCTCCACGGGCTCTGGAGGGCAGCCTCCTAGGGTTACTGCTTCACCCCTGGCCCTGTTCTACTGCAGAAGGCAAAGGGCCACAGAAGGAAACAGGTGCCAGTGGCCCCTGACCGTCTGGCTTAAAATGGTTCCCACCAGAAACCCCAAGTCCTCCCTCCAGGAACCCCTCCTCCCTCGACTCTTCCCCCCACAACTGAACTGAGCACATCGGACCTAACGCGTCCTCTCCCAGGCCCTCGTGTTGCACCCACTGAAACGCACAGCCTAGGACCAGCCGCTCCCTGATGCCCTCTGAACGGTCTTCCCATGCCTGCCGGCCTCTCCAACAGAGACCCATCTTTGTTTGTTCAGCCTGGAAGATACGTCCCTTTGCTCCCCAGTCTCTTCTAAATTATTTTTCCCTCCTTCCCCTTCAAAACCCAGGTACCCAGTGCACATGCCTGATAGAAACACCTATACCTTCTCCAATCTCATGCCCCCCATTCGCCTCAACCTGCTGCCATCAGACTCCATTCCCCGTGATCCATTAAGACTTATTAACATCCCCATATCCCTCCGTTTGTGTGACTGAAGTCAGTGGTCACTTTTGTTCACAACTTAGTCTATATCTCATCGAGGCTCCAGAACACGCCCGCTCCCCACCACCACCACAGTCCCGGGACCTGTTCCTGCCGTTCCTTCCTAGGGCGTCACCTCTGGCTTTCAGCACTTACAAGGCTTACTCAAGGGTAAGAAACAGTCTGCAGACACAGAGCAAGCATCAGAAGCACGGCAGACCTGCTGGAATCAGCCCTAGGCCGTGTGGCTCAGTGGGTAGAGCATCGGCCTGAGGACTGAAGGGCCTTGGTTCAATTCCAGTCGAGGATATGTACCTCAGTTGCAGGCTCAATCAGGGCACGTGAGGGAGGCAGCTAAGCGATGTGTCTCTCTCACATCGATGTTTCTCTCTCTCTTCCTCCCTTCCACTCTAAAAATCAATAAAAATAAAAAGAGATGTTGGAATTATCGGACCAGCAATTCAAAACAGCTATGATTACCATATAAGGCTCTCATGGAAAAAGTAGACAGCATGCAGCAACAGGTAAGCAGAGAGGTGGAAATTCTTTTCCTAAAAAATTCTTTTTAAATGCTGGCAATAAAAACACTAACAAATGATTGCCTTTGATGGGTCCTTCAGCAGGATGGAACTAATGAGGGAGAAACCTCCGAGCTTGAGGCCATGTCAACAGAAGCTGTAAATAGCAGCAAGAGAAGAAAGAGAAATAACAGAAGAAATATTTAAATCAGAACATTTGAGAATTCCCCCAAATTAATGTTAAGACACCGAACCACAGATCCGGGAAGCTCAAAGAACACCAAGCAAAATAAACGCAAACAACAAACAAACAAAAACCCCTCCAAACCCAGAAACGAGAGCAAGGCATAGGATATGTAAGCTATAAAAATCAAAGGTAAGAGTATCTTGAAAGAAGCCAGAGGGAAAAAGCACCTTGTCACATGAGTGTAAACGTAAGAACTACATCCAAGTTCTCCGCAGACACACGCAATGCGGACGAGAACGCTGATACGCTTCAAGTGTCTGAGGCGGGGGAGGACCCACCAACCTGAAATTCTGTATCTTGAGAAATTGTACTTTAAAAGAAATAAAGACCTTCTCAGACAAACACAGTTTATTATTGTATTATTATTTATTACTAGTGGCCCGGTGCATGAAATTTGTGTATGGGAGGGGGGTCCCTCAGCCGGGCCTGCATCCTCTCCAATCTGGGACCCTTCGGGGGATGTCCAACTGCCAGTTTAGGCCCAATCCCAACCGGCAGTCGAACAACCCTCTTGCAATCCGGGACTGCTGGCTCCTAACCGCTCGCCTGCCTGCCTGATGGCCCCTAACCACCTCTGCCTGCCTGATCGCCCCTAACCGCCTCTGCCTGCCTGATCGCCCCTAACCGCCTCTGCCTGCCTGATCGCCCCTAACCGCCTCTGCCTGCCTGATCACCCCTAACCACCTCTGCCTGCCTGATTGCCCCTAACTGCTCCCCTGCCAGCCTGATTGCTCCTAACTGCTCCCCTGCCAGCCTGATTGCTCCTAACCGCCTCTGCCTCGGCGCCGCACCTGGGGCCCAGGATTCCCTTCTCCAGCCAGCCGCAGGCACCCAGGACCTGGGCTTCCCTCCCTCTGGCCGGCCGCAGGCACCTGGGACCGTGCGTGGGGTGTGCAGCTTTTCTCTCTCCCCTGAGCCGCAGCTGCAGGTGCCGGCACCCAGGACCACAGGCAGGGGGCTTTGCCCAGGCCTGGCTTTGTCAGGAAGGACGTCCGGAAGATGTCTGGTCTAATTAGCATATTACCCTTTTATTAGTATAAATTTACTGAAGGCCCAATGCATGAAATTTGTGCCAAGAGTAGGCCTTTCTTCCCCCAGCTGCCGGCAGCAGCTTCCCTCTGGCACCCAGGACCTGGGCCTCACCTGGGACCGGGGCTTCCCTCGCAGCCCCGGCTTCGACTAATTAGCATATTACGCTTTTATTATTATAGATTATTTCTATACAAACAACTGTAAACCTACTTTTGCCCACCCGGTACATAAATGATGTAGAATATTTGTGATAACAAGAGTTGTAAAAAAATATGATTATTTGTTGGTTAACCTGAAAATGTAACTAACCAGAACGCATTCACTGAGAGCTGTAGTTAACTTAAGAATTACCTACATATGAAAATAGAGGTGATAATTTTAAATGATCAATATGTAGGATACTAATAATGAAATGTACAAAAGAACAAATATATGATGAGAAATGTACACAATTAGTGTACATAAAATCACTGCAGGGATTTACTTTTCTTCTTTCTGCCTATGTTTTTGTAATTAACACATGATTTCTGAAATAAAGTGTTTCCTTAAAGCACATGATAAAAAGGCAAAACTTTCTGATTGATAAAATATGTAATTTAGTCTAAAAATAAAAATATTTAGACTTAAAATTATGTGTAAGAAAAATTCAACGCTTATCCTACACTCCTTTTTAAAGAAAACATATTTACATCTGTTAAATAGATGAATGAAGACGTTCATTTACCTGTCGGTTCCTTTCATCCATTATGCGTGTGATTTGTATTTTCTTCCGCCCCATTTTCGGTCACCTTTCCTCCCTTATATTCCAAATATTTAATTCAAAAATTACTTTTCTTCAATAGCCTAATGCATCATACACGGCTTCTGTTACTGCAGCTTCTAGTCCCAGGGCTACTGCTGAAATTTTCTTTAAGATCTAAAAGAAAACACAAATTCGAAAATTTAGGTTCTACAGATTTGCAAATCATGATAATGCTGTACTAATTTCAAACCTGTTTTGATGCTGCACGCGGAAGGTCACACAGTAAGAGGCACAGCATAGAATATGAACACAAGGAGTCTAGCTCCAGAGCTTCTCCTCGTAAACATTATCAAATACCCTTAAAGCAGCGGTCCTCAACCTGTGGGTCGCGATCCCTTTGGTGGTCAAACGACTCTTTCACAGGGGTCGCCTAAGACCATCCTGCATATCAGATATTTACATGACGATTCATCATAGGAGCAACATGACAGTGATGAAGTAGCAACGAAAATAATTTTATGGTTGGGTCACAACATGAGGAACTGTATTTAAAAGGTCAGAAGGTTGAGAACCACTGCGGCTTAAAGGCTTCTGATGGCTAACAATCTGATAGCTCCAATCTGCCTTTACAAACTTACTGCAAACTGCCACCGACACCAGCAAAAGTACTATTTGTCAACCCACAAAGACACTCTCTACTTCCCTAATAATATGCACTTACTGTAATGCTATTTAATGAACCCTTATCAATCGGAATGGCATCTCCCTGCTGAAGCCAAAATAATGCCCCCAAGTAGAATCAACCCAGCGCCCTACTTGGTGGGTGTGGCCTATGAGCCCCATGTCCATTTTTCCTCTGACTCTGTGGATCATTCAAAAACTAGGATTCTCTATTCCCTTTTTCTCTCTAGTGGAATGACTGGCCATTATATAATTTGTCATATTGTGAATGACAGTTGTGCCAAAACCTAGTGCTTTCAAAACTTGCATGTTAAAAATATTTTTGGCCAAAGCCGGTTTGGCTCAGTGGATAGAGCGTCAGCCTGCGGACTGAAAGGTCCCAGATTCGATTCCGGTCAAGGGCATGTACCTTGGTTGAGGGCACATCCCCAGTAGGAGATGGTGCAGGAGGCGGCTGATCGATGTTTCTCTCTCATCGATGTTTCTAACTCTCTATCCCTCTCCCTTCCTCTCTGTAAAAAAATCAATAAAATATATTAAAAAGAAATTTTGGAGGGATGGGGCACAAATACTAGGACATTGATAAACTCACAGAACAAATGCTATATAATTCCACTTACATGAGGTATTTATGCCTTCTGTCAAATGCACAGAGACAGAAACAGTAAACAGGCAGTTGCCAGGGACGGAGGGAGGGGGTGGAAGTTAGGGCCAATGGGTGCTGGGTTTCAGTAGATGACTGAACGGCTCTGCAGATGATGGTGGCGATCCTTGCTCAGCAATGGGCAGCCACTTGATGCCACTGACTGTACACTTCAACTGGCTAAAGTGGCAAAGATCATTTCACTACACTTTCAAAAAATACAATACTCTAAAAAGTATGCATGCACCTTTAAAATAATTGCAGGAGTATTAAACTCCTTTAATACAAGGAGTTTTAGTAGAAATAGCAACATTTAAAACCTACCTTGAAAACTAAAACCCATGTTTAACGAACATCGTTGGGCACTTTTTTGCCCATAGAGAAAGTAATCTATCTTACCGTAGGGAGCAAAAATGAATCTAATTAAATGCCAGGCCTATCACTGTACTCAGGCAAAATTAATACAGTGAAAAATCAGTTTAAACTGAACTCTCAGGTAATTGAATTATTTTTTGTAGTATGTCATTTTAAAAAATCAGGAACTAGAGTTTAAGCAAGATTCCCAATATGTGTTCTGTTGTCTTTATTTGCGAGATACCAGAACCTAGCACTCAAATTCAGACCAAGTCATTCTACTAATACTGATTACAGATGCTCAGTCTTTTACAATCAATTTTGTTTACTGTTTTAAAGAACCTGTGGTTTAAGTACATCAATATTTTAAGAGCACGGACTTTAAACAGAAGGTGAACTTTACTTCAACTTGGCCCTTATTAAATAAACACCACTCTTGGAGGTCGTTCATCAGAACACACCATTTGGATGGTTCTAATAATCAACTACCTGTTAAATTTTATCAAAAGCTACTAAAATAAACGTTCTAGTAAAGTAACTATGTACAATCAACAACTGAATGCTTTTAACAGCCAAAACAGGCATCTATCATGAGAAAATCTATAAGGATTCATTCCTTCTTTAAAAGAGAGGAACTTAAGAATTCAATTTTGGTCACATTAAACTTGAGATGGTCATGGATCAGGCAACTGGAAATGTCAAGTAGGAAGCTGGGCATACGGCTCAGACAGCAGCGCTAAAGATACACTTTGGGGAATCTTGGGCATCTTGACGACATTAATGTTGTAGGGAAAATGTGCCCATCTTGGGGTAAAATATAAAATGAAAAGGAAGTAAGCACCAGGGAACAAAACATGTATTATTGTCTTTGAAAACCAGTCACTCAAAACTCTCCTCTAGATCAGTGATGGCGAACCTTTTGAGCTCGGCGTGTCAGCATTTTGAAAAACCCTAACTTAACTCTGGTGCCGTGTCACATATAGAAATGTTTTGATATTTGCAACCATCGTAAAACAAAGACTTATATTTTTGATATTTATTTTATATATTTAAATGCCATTTAACAAAGAAAAATCAACCAAAAAAATGAGTTCGCGTGTCACCTCTGACACGCGTGTCATAGGCTCGCCATCACTGCTCTAGATAGAAGGTTCTTAAATGATTTGACCCACATTTAAAATATTTTTTCAAAAAGAAACCTAAATTTCAGCTTCCCTTGAAAAATATTCCACTTTCAAAAATTCTAAGGTATTAAGACAATGACAAAATATATGTAGCTGGGTGTTCACCCAGTGCAATCAACATAGGAACCATAAGGGCAAATAGCATGTAAGCACAGGGATAGCCTGTCTATGTCATAAAATACGGCAGACAGTGTTTCCAGATTTGGTTGTAATGTAAAGAACCTAAAAAACAAAACAAAAAGCTAAGGATTTTCTCAAAGGAAACCATACTATGGCACCTCCTAACCAAATGACTAAAGCAATCATTTGAAAAAGTCTTTCGAGCAGTACAAATGAAGAGAAAATTTACATAAGGGGTACAGAATAACATCAGACGTTCTGTCAATAACTATGCAAGCGGACATAAGAGGAGAGACAGACACACAGAGAAGGCAATAAAACTAACAAAACTAGGTGAGCTATTTCAGAAACTATTTCACAACATATTACCAGAAATAAAGAGGGACATTTCAAGACAGTGGACCCAATTCATCAAGAAGACATTAAAAAAAAACCCAACACTAAATATGCATGCACCTAATTATAGAGTTTCAAATTCCATGAGCCAAGAAGTAAAAGGAGAAACAGACCAGCCCATAATCAATGCTGAAGAGTCCCACACTGCTCACTCAGCAGTTACTGGAATAACAGGAAATCAGAAGGGATAAGTCTTGAAGCGCACTATCAACCAACGTGACCGAGATACATTTCTAGAAAGTTCCACTCAACAATTGCAGAATGGTTAGTGCACACCCAACAGTCACTAACACAGACAACATCTTGCACTTACAACAAATACACAATGTATGTTCTTGGATTACAACAGAATTAAATTAGAAGCCTACAGAGAAAAATATCTCAAGGTCAACTCTCCCCAAACTGGCCTGTAAGATAAAAACGTTCATAATCAAAATGCCACTAGGCATTTTTGTAGAGACTGACCAGCTGATTCTAAAATACATGAAGAGAAATGGAAAGGACCTAGAATAGAAAAACAGAAATAGAAGAACAAAATTGGAGGAGTTATACCATCTGCTTTTAAGACTCACCATAAAGCTACAGTATAATCAAGACAATACAGTGTTGTCATTAAGGACAGATTTATAGATTAATAAGAACAGAATAGAGTCCTGAAATACACCCACATATAATGGTCAATTGATTTTCAACAAAGATGCCGAAGTAATTCAACAGGGGACTATATTAGCTTCTCAAAAGTGTTACATTTGCAAAGAAATAAATCGCATCCCTTACCTCACACCATATAAAAAAATTAACTCAAAATGGGTCACAGACCTAAAACAGAAGCCCAAAACAGTTCCAAGACATGAAAGAAAAAAAAAACGTTAGAAAAATTTTTGCCCAATCTCTGTGCCAACTCCTCCAATTTCTACTCCAAATTAGGGCAGAAGTATAGGGGGAAATCCCTAATCGGAAGCTGTTGAGTCAACATATGAATCTACTCAAAAGGAAAGAGCATTTCCCATCTAAGTTCTCAGAGTAACTCCTAAGCAAGTAGTTATGAACTCACGCGTCACCCTCAGAGCCATGGAAAGCCTGCCATGAAGAATAAGACACTGGCGACATCCTGGAGCTTAGTTAGGGAAGGAAGGCTCGTAACTTCCTAACGCTTAAGCACGACCCAGAGCAGAGCAGCTGCAGTTACGCACAGAGCCATCAGCAAGGCTCAGAGAGGCCAGAGTTCTGAGCAACGGGCATGAGAGTTCTGAGGCCAAGTGCTCCCTCCAGTGCTCCACCTCCCATCATTCCGTTTTGAGCAGTTAGTGGACAAAAGGAACTTAGGGGAAATGTCAATAAGATGAAAAAGAAAGAAAACGAACATTCAGAGATTTTACACAAGACCAACCAAGGATTCTATTTTAAAGTGTGAATGAGACGTCCTTAGCCCCATCCCGCCTGGACATATATAAGTTTTGGTCTGAAGGATACGTTGCTTCGACTGAAAAACAATGCCTGTTCTCCATGTTCTCCTAAACTGAAAGATATAAGAATACACTGTTCTTCCAAGTTTAACAATAAAAATATAAAGCTACAAGAAACTGGTATCAGAATAAAGTATTCTAACAAGGAACTCATTTTCTAAATTTATAAAAGTACTTTCTAACATATAATTATTCAAGGAAAAAATTAGACCTTACGTTAAATAGCAAAACTATTCTTACAATGACAAGAACAACAAAAAGTCTTAAGTACCTTTCCCAAGGTTTTTACTGACATATGACATAACCAGGCTTAATCAACGAGATCTAATATTTGAAATGTTAATGCTAACTTATTATAACATTCCAGAAATACCCCCTGCTAACATTTTCCAAAATTCCACTCTTTTAAAATAGTCTAATATCGATGTAGTTTTTCCCCTATTAAAAACAAAAAGGTAGACTTCAGATGAGGGTTCACTCATGAAAACTTCTGAGTAAGACTACACATCTTACTGACGTATTGGAACCATTAACCTGGACCAATAATGCTTAAAATTGAAATAGAGCACTCCAGGGCCTTGCAATTAAGGGCCTATGATTTAAGGAAATAAATTCAAAGTCACACACACACACACACACAGCCCACATTTTCAAGCATCTCCTAAATTAGCTTAATTTTTTTCATTGACCCTTCCCACCTTTTAAGAAACAGGGCTAGATTTGTCCTCTTCATCTGTTATTTGAAAACTCCTTCCTCGCCTTATGCAATTCTCCTCACACCCTCCCATCCTCCTCATTCTTGCCACAATAAACAGAGATTACCTACTGTAGATATTTTTCTTCTTTAAAAAAACCAACAAACAAGGTAACTGATATGGAGGTGGCAACGATGAAAAAATCCATGTTATCTGAACAGTGTCAGATAAACTATCACTATATACTCTTATGCACTTTAATCGGACTCTATAAATCCTTAATTCATCTATATTAATCCCCAAGATAAACTCCAAAATGACTGCCATTCAAACTCACAGTCTGAATGGGTTATAGTTAACTCCCAAAGTTAGATGTTTAAACAAAGCATTTCCATGGTACTTATTTACTTCATATCAGAGAAAAATGAAAAGTGTCTTACTAGAAACGACGTATCAACAAAAAGTGCACTTAGATAGGATCCTTGAAGAAACTTCTTCTTTGTGACTTTTTCACAAAATGCGACTCCTTAATAAAGAAAAAAATATGAGATGGGTTAGTAATTGCTCTTAACTCCGACACAGAGTTAAATATATTTCATTATTACAAATTCTAACAACATTATGCCTGGCAGATAGCTCCACAAATACTTGCTGAATAGTAGAAAAATAAATGTTTAAAAGTCAATTGTTTTATTTGGCTAAGAAATATAATGTTAGGCCACTGAGCATGTCTAATGTCACTAATCCATTTTTTCAGGGAGTGTGACTGAAATGTTCAGTAACATTGTATGCACTCCAAGATTCACCAACTGGCTCCCTGGGTTCCATTTCCCCATCCGCTAAGTATATCACATGATAATGCTTTCTATTCACCTGATACACACAGCCTACTGAATTTATGGTTGGATAAAATAGTTGAGAATGCAGTACAGTGAACATTTCCATTTAGAAAGAAAACTGTCCATGGGTGATTTCTATTGCCAGAATACATGTTTGTATTCGTATACAATATATATACTTGTAGCTTTCACTATCTTTTAAGGGAACATAAAATGAAAATGACCATAAAATGCCAAAAATGAATATAAAACTGATCAATGTCAATAATTCACATTAACAAAGGAACACTGGGAACACTAACCAATGAATTAGTGCATAAAAAATAATCCAGTCCTGCTACATTTTTGCTTGGAAATAGTAGCAAGACATTTAGGCAGAAAAGGGAAAGATGGTTAAAAACTATGCCTCTCTGTACCCCAAATGCCAGGCTAAATTATGATGCTAATCCAATAATGTAGACTTGCATGACTGGGTGACTTGCATGACTGTAGTGCTTGTATAATTATCTACCATGAAACACACTCTGATCTTCAAAAAATAAAACCAAAACTAAAATGTTAATGCTTTAGCCAGTTGTAAATAAATTTCATATATTGAACCTCTAAATTCCACTGCTTGTCCAGGCAAGGGCTAGACTCCTGTACCTTTAACGGCTGCCCCGCCCAAACCTGGTCCCAACCAACCACCAGCTCCCTCTACTTCTAACTAACCTGCATGGACCACAAGCCATTGCCCAAACTATCAAATCAATGGCTATAGCTTTCTTCAGCTTTTTACCCAAGTGAACGAAGAATACCCAATATATACGGCAGGTTAGTAAGAAGTCCTTCGTGAGAAAAAACAAAGCGAGAGAGAAAGGACTGCGGCAGGAAGGGGACTAAACCGTGAGGGAAGGTACCCAGGGAAGACCCAGGGTAATAATAGCAACAAGAACAATGGCAACAGCAGCGGGAACTTCTGAGTCTTTATCATCTGCTAATCGGTATCCTAATTGCTTTACATGTGTTAACTGATGGAAAGCCAACAATAACCTCATTATTGTCCCCGAGAGGAAACTGAAATACTAAGAAGCAACTTGCCAAGCGTGACGCAGCTAAGCCGGTAGAGCGGTGAGGATGCAGGCAAGCTCTAACAGCTCTGCCTCACCAACCACCGTCCAAATCATGCTCCCATGAGTGAACTAAATAAGTGACAAAACCAATGCATGCTGTAGCAACAGGCTCAACCGACCGCAAAGCAAACCTCAGTCTCAGAGGCCGATACATCGAGCAGCTGCTGAAACACGCTGATAGGCACTGCCCATCCACACCTATAGGTGACAGATGCCCTGACAAAGGGCAGGTGGGTGCCTGCTATGAATAAAAATGACAAACGGATACCTTCTCAATACCTTGTAAGGTATACTTAAATTTCCACAGGACAGTTATCACAAATAAAAATTACACAAGATAATATCACAGAAATCACATGGTAAAAAGTATTTTTTAATGAAGAAGGCACTCTGAAACAAACGAGACCTTCAAAGGCATCATCATTTCAATGATGAGTAAACGCGGACTATCATATTTTATACTGTGGCACAAGTTACTGTCAATTTCCAATTTTTCGTATTAACAAGAAAGGTTAAATGACCAAGGTCCAAATTCCTCTCTTCAAATGTCTCAACTACACTTGACCAAGCAAACAGACAACCCGTTACAATTGTTGATAACTGAAGTCCTAAATGATCCAAAATAAATCACTTGCTCACTAACTCCTCTCTCATTATTGATGCCTAATCAGTGAATGCCAATAAGCGAGAAAGCAAAGTGAAATCAAAGTACTGCTGACATAATAGGCAAGAAAGTATTCTACGATGGTGAGAATAAAAAGACTTCTATCTAGATAATGAACAGACATTTCACCACCGAAGAGACATGGAACACCAATCCTATATAATAAAAGCCTAATATGCTAAGTGTCCAGTCACCAGTTCAACCAATCAAAGCGTAATATGCTAATGATATGCTAAGGCCACTCAACCGCTCGCTATGATGTGCACTGACGCTCCGACTGGTAGGTTAGCTTGCTGCTGGGGTCCGACCGATTGGGACTGAGCAAGATGGGCCAGACACGCCCTGGACCCCTCCCACGATCCCTCTCCGGCTGCCCAACCTCCCCTGCCCCTCTCCAGACCCAAATGAGCAAAGGATGTCCAACTGCCATGCCTAAGCCATCAGTCGGACATCCCCCGAGGGTTCCCGGACTGCGAGGGCGCAGGCCAGGCTGAGGGACCCTTCCCATCCAGTGCACAGATTTCGTGCACCAGGCCTCTAGTAAGTAAAAACTGTTTAGTATCATTACTCAAAGAATGCAACTTAAAACCACAATGAGATGCCAGTAGCCAGTAGTCCCCCCCTTATCTGCGGTTTTACTTTTTGGGCTTTCAGTCATGGTCTCAAAAATGTCAAATGGGAAATTCCAAAAATAAATAATCCATACGTTTTAAATTACATGCTATTCTGACTCGCGTGAATCTCATGCTGTCCAGCTCTGTCTGCCTGAGATGTGACTCACCCCTTTGTCCAGCGCATCCACGCTGCACATGCTCCCTGCCCATTAGCCTCTTAGTAGCCTGCTAGGTCATCAGGCCCATCGTCCTGGTATCACAGTGCCTGTGTCCCAGTGACCCTTATTTTACTTAGCAATGGCCCCAAGCACAAGAGGAGTGATGCTGGCCATTCGGATCTGCCAGAGAGAAGCCGAAAGTGCTTCCTTTAGTGAACCGGTGAGTGTAATGCAATAGGAGAGAGAGACCTCATTATGCAACTTTTATTAAAGTATATTGTTATAATTGTTCTATTTTACTAGTTATTGTTAATCTCTTGCTGTACCTAAATTAACTTTACCATCGGAATGTCTACATAGAAAAAAACATAGCATGGACAGGGTTCGATACCACCCGTGGCTCCAGGCCTCCACTGGGGGTCTCGGAATGTATCCCCTCGTCACACACACCATGGACAAGGAGGGACTACTGCCTAGTCCAGGGGTGGGCAAACTTTTTGACTCGAGGGCCACAATGAGTTCTTAAACTGGACCGGAGGGCCGGAACAAAAGCATGGATGGAGTGTTTGTGTGAACTAATATAAGTTCAAAGTAAAACATCATTACATAAAAGGGTACTGTCTTTTTTTTTTTTAGTTTTATTCATTTCAAACGGGCCGGATCCGGCCCGCAGGCCGTAGTTTGCCCACGGCTGGGCTAGTCACTAAAATAGCCAACCTTAAGCAGACTGACAGCACCCAGTGCTGATGAAGATATGGAGAAACGACAACACTTATTGCTGGCGAGACTGTGAAGCCATACAACTACTTTGGAAACCAGTTTCACAGCTTCTTATCCACTTACATACACTTAGCATGTATGGTAAAACATACACTTAACATGTGTTCCAGAACTCCCACTCCTTGGTTTCTGCCAAGAATAACGAAAGCATACGTCCACACAAAGGCTTGTACTCAAACGTACAAAGGAGCTTTATTCTTATTTAAAAAATATATTTTACTGATTTTTTACAGAGAGAAAGGGAGCGGGATAGAGAGTTAGAAACATCGATGAGAGAGAAGCATCCATCAGCTGCCTCCTGCACACCCCCTACTGGGGATGTGCCCGCAACCAAGGTATATGCCCTTGACCAGAATCAAACCTGGGACCCTTCAGTCCCCAGGCTGACGCTCTATCCAGTGAGCCAAACCAGCCAGGGCAAGCTTTATTCTTAATAGCTTCAACTAGAAACAACCAAGATGTCCACAAAAGGTGAATGGAGGAGGTGTGGTATAAACATACAATGAAATACCAGGCAACAGAAAAATGGAACAAAAAACAGATAGACACAAACATGAATGAATCGCAAAAACCTGTTGGCGAGAGCAAAATGCAAAACACTAGTGAGTGCGCCCTGTATGCTTCCACTTGGGAATAAATTTGCAAATTCTTGAGCCCCCACCAGGGAACCTACAAAGATCCAAAATTCCCACATTATGAAAGCCAGTCCTCAACACTGGGAAGCTCCATACACATAATTTTCTGGCCTACAAAGTGGAGAACAATCGGCATCATCTTTTAAGTCCTGGTTTCTGCATCTATAATGATGTAATAGTAGCTCATACACGTGACAAGTTTAGTTGTGAGCATTCAACAAGCATCGAACGTGCTCTGCGCAGTGGCTGGCACACAGTGTGAGCGCAGCACGTGCTCACTAATTACGGGGCTGTTGTTGCATCGCCGTCACAGTCACTGTAATTACTGACGGGAGGGCAATGCGTTCGGAAAAAGAGAGAAGCCAGAAAACAGACAAGTGGGACAGACGGGTGCCCCTGGAAACCAATGAGTTAACTTTCCTATTAAAATCTCATCATTTGCTCGCGACATCAGAAAGGCAAACATTACAGCAAACGCCAAATCAGAACTTTTGGAATATATTTGGAACCATTCACTATCTGATACTAAAATTGAAAAATAAAAATGCTGCTGAGGTCTTACAAGGATGCACAGGCATATAAATAGATACTAAGTCACAAGAAACAGTATCTTTAAGTCGGTAAAATTTCACAGAAGCAAGCCTTTAAGGAAGAAAGTGATTTTAAGCACCCAGGGACTGTTCCAGTTACAGGAGGTAAGAAAGAAAGATGACACAAACTTGAGTAGGTGTGAGGAACAAAAAGAGCAAAGCAGGGTGCAGGGCAGACAGATGGGCACAGCACAGTTACGCACCACCTTGGAGATGGGAAAGGAAAGCATTTGAATTTAATATGACCCAAAAAAAAGGCAAAGATAAAAGAAAGGCAAGACTAATAATCCCGTCAACTGGAATCATGCACAACCCCAGCCCCGAGTAAGGTTTACAGGCTGGTTCTTATATAAGCTCCACGACAACACAACCTATTCCGTTCTCTGCCAGGGGAGAGAGAAGCGAGCTTTTGTGTCCTATGTGACAATATACTAAAGCCAAGAAATGCCGTTGTCCACCACGCCCCTCCATCTCCATCAATATCCCCTGAACTGCCCACGAGGCCCCAAACATCTCTTCACACAGCTGCTGCTCTTTTTTAAAGAAATACCACACAGCGTTCCCGGATAGAATTCGCACACCATACAATTCACCTGTTTGCACACTGGGGTGTTTCTTATAGTCACAGGGATGCGCAATCGTCACCGCTAATCACAGAACATATTCACCCAGTACCCATCCGCAGTCACTCCCCATTCATCCCCAGTCCGCACCCCAGCCCGAGAGGTGGGGCATCTGCTCCTGGCTCTATAGTCTGCCTGTTCTGGACGTTCTGTATAACGGGACCACACCAGCCAGGCCATGGAAACATGCCCTTCAGGTGGGAGACGGTGCAGATGTGACACACGGCCTCACATCAGCCCAGGCCACTTCTTGCCACCGGATACCTTGAGGAAAGCTTTTATTTAGAGATCTCTGGCTATCAGAATTGCAGACAAGGGCCTGGCCGGTGTGGCTCAGTGGTTGAGTGTTGACTTAACCAGGAGGTCATGGTTCAATTCCCCGTCAGGGTATATGCTGGGTTTGCAGGCTCGATCCCCAGTAGGGGGCGTGTAGGAGGCAACCGATCCATGGTTCTCTCTCATCAACTGATGTTTCTCTCTCTCTTCCTCTCCCTCCTCTCTGAAATCAATACAAATAGATTTTAAGAAAGAAAATGTACGAAGAGCAGGTCAAGTCGTTATCTAAGACTCATGAAAAATATGAAAAAAAGAGAAAGAAATGAAAGCTCATAAATGAGGTTCCAAAGACGGACGACTGGGCATAGGTACTGACTGCCTTTAAACCCCATTAGGAAGCCAGGTGGAGAGTTCCAAAGACATCATCAATCGCAAAAGGTTTTCATTGACATTACGAGAGATTTCTGATGTTTACAGTCAATATGCCCTTTAATTTTGGTTGATAGTTTTACAAAAAGAATGTAATGTGACTAATGAAACTAGTCAACTTCTACAGCAACATTAAACAGTGACCAAAAAACTTTCATTCTAGGGAAAAAGTGCTTACAGGTAATACATATTTCAAACAACTTCTAGAAACCAATCAGAAAGAATCCCATGCCTAATTCCTACTTTATTTTAAATTTCTCTTGTTAGAAAGAATACAAGACAGAACCAATTCACTTCAGCTCCAATGAGCCTATACACTGCCACCTTATGAAACTCAACAAGGCGTGTAGCGTCTAGGCATGGCACACCTACCATTCATTATAACCAAAGGACAATTATCACGATCATAAAATAGTCAGCACCGGTTTGGCTCAGTGGATAGAGCGTCGGCCTGCGGACTGAGGGGTCCCGGGTTTGATTCCGGTCAAGGGCATGTACCTGGGTTGCGGGCACATCCCCAGTAGGGAGTGTGCAGGAGGCAGCTGATCGATGTTTCTCTCTCATCGATGTTTCTAACTCTCTATCCCTCTCCCTTCCTCTCTGTCAAAAATCAATAAAATATATTTCAAAAAAAAAAAAGATCATAAAATAAAACTGGGAAAACCACGAAAGGAGAAAAATAATGAAAAAAGTACATGTGGTGTAATTTTCAAAGATGATCATATTCATCAGATGAATCGTAAGTGTGGAAGCCACCTTTTCCGAGAACGTCCTGTATGAGAATAAAGTGGTGCCACAGAAGCCCTGGGCTGCATATGGGCCCATAACTCATTCGTGTTAGGATAGAGCCGAGGCTTTGCCAATATACATCCAGAGACCAGCCTTGGACGGAAGAACCTTACTTCGCAGATAAAAGCATGTAAGACCCTTGCTGCCCCCAGACCCCGCAGCTGCGCGCTGTTCAATGCAGCCAGCGTGTTTCTACTGGACTAGCCTATTTCTCAGACAAGGAACTTTCTGGAGCCCCTAGCTCACCCGGGGAAGCTGACTGTCCATGTCCTTTCTTAACTCCAAGCTCTGTAGCACCGACAGCATAAATCAGCGATTTTCAGCCTTTTTCATCGCACGGCACACACAAACGAATTCATTACTAAAATTCTGTATTTTTTGCCGATCTGACAGAAAAATCGGTATGATTTTGATTCCTTCACACCAGATGGCTACTGGTGTGTTGGCTGCTGTCATTCTTCATTTGACAACCTAAGGGGAAAGAGGGCAGTGCCCCCGACCACACAGTCAGGTGCTGATGTTGTTAAAGCTCTTGCAGCTCACAGGTTGGAAATCGCTGGCAAAAATCGAGTCCCACTCCCTCTCCCCCGAGAGTAGAGACTTTTATTCAGAACAATGGTGATAGAGTATCTAAGTAACTCTAAAAACTACTGCCCTAAACCATATGAAAAAAAGGCAAAGGAAATTCTACACACACACACACACACACACACACACACACACACACATGCTTTCAGCATCGCCTGCAGACAAAGAATGCTGATACCACAAAATAAGGAATGAAGCCAGGAAACTCACCCCATCCCAGCCCTTGGGGTCTCAGGCTGTCCCTTCACCCCCACTGGACACAGGCTTGGTGGCGAGGAGGCTAGAAAAGCAGCCGGGGAGGCGGGGGGGGGGGGGGGGGAGGCGGGCATTTGCAAGGACCCCTGAAAATATTAAACCTACCCTCAACCTGAAAATCCTGGAAGCGAGTCAGGTGGATCAGAACTGGGAAGGAAGTTCAAAGTTCTAGCAATTTAAAGGCACAGACACAAATTAAGGCGCCCCTGCCATGCAGAGGGGCGCACCGTGCCCCACGTGGCTTTTGGGGGAGGAAACGGAGAAGGAAAAGGGATGTCCTTGGGCCAGTGGACAGTGAAGGGAAAAAGAAAAGGGGAAAATCTAAGGTCTTGGGAGACGAAACAGAACCGTAACATTGCAAGTCTCACAACCCTTCTCTGACCATTCAAACCAACCAAAACCACGGAACTAACAGGGCAGTCTACACTGACAGAAGAGGGCACCATGAAACTGGGGATACCACAAACCCCAACGCTGTAAAGACCAACAAGGACACCGAAATCCAGGAGACCAGGAAACAGAATGTGGCCCCTACCCACACACCCCAAAGCAGGCGAGGAAAAGGGCCACTCAGTCCTCCAAACAGAATTCAATAGGTTCAAGCCAGACCTGAAGGCAGGAAAACCACTTTGAATCCGAAATTCAGACATTTAACCAAAAACGGTCCAAATACAGAGAAGCTGGCCAAATGCAGACAAGAAATAGAAAAAAATGAAAAGTTATCACAGAAGGGAGGCACCCAGGGGAGAACAGGCTCAAATACAAAGGCGCTACCACAGCCCACCGCGTGCGCCCTGAGCCACAGCACCCACATCTGTGATGTTTCCTCTGCTTTCACACTCCCTATCCGCCTCTTCACAATCACTCACAGCCCTCCGACACCCACTTACATAAGCAACCTTGTTGTTGTTTTCCATAGTGAAGTGCCATATCTGCTATGTCCTCATGTATGACTTAACCATTGAACATGTCTAAAACCATGCTGCTATTTTAAATAGGTTATTAGGATCCTATTCTCTTTTTCATGTGTCACTAACAAAGTTTTTGAGTTTGTTCCCCAACTCCATTTATCCCATGAATCCTGTGGTATTTACTGCCCAACTTCGTCCAGCGCAGGGAATTCAGGGACGCATAGGCCGTATCATAGGCCTGACTGCAGACGTGTACGTGTGGTTGGTGCACACACGCATATTCCGTCGCTCTACTGAGAAGGCCTAGAAACAGCGTCACCCCAGCCGCAATGAGCACACCCGGCGCCCAGGCCTTGGTTTCTAAATGCCATCCTCCAAGAAAGCCAGGGCTCTTTGGGAAAGATGATTCCAGGACTAGGACTGGGACAGGTAAATGCACGCTGAGCCTGCAGCTTCTTACAGCGCCAGACAGCAAGGAAGTCCTTCAGAAAGGATGGAGACAGGCCAAGAGGACACAAAGTCAACGAGAGGGACTTCCAAAGGCCAACGCAGGCCGATCGGAGCAATACAGTAAATAATGATAACGTGAAATCACAGCCTACCGATAAAGCATCTTGGGGTCTATACCAATATAAATAAGTGACTAAATCAATAAATGGCGGAGGGGGGACAATTCTTCGTTACGGTAGACTTTCGTTGGTAACTGAAGGAAAAAACAAAATCATTAGGTAAACATTACAGTAATAATTGCTGTAGATAAGTTCCACTGATGGATGCTAAAATGAGTGGGTGGAAGTCTGAAGAGAAACAGGAAATCTAACAGACTCCCCCGCAAATATTTTCCCTTCTCGAAGAGAAAAGCTAACTGGACAATGGAGAAACCCAAAGGCCACCGTAACCGCGATCAACAGGAGCATCGCCCGTGATAAGACACCGATGTAAATGGACCTCCAGGCACGCCGCCATTCCTCGGGTGGTATCACTGCCAAAAGAAAACCCCACATGAATCGTAAGAAAGCGTCGAAGAAACCCAACTCAAAGACATTCTAGAAAGGAAGAACCAGTACTTCTCAGGAGCATCAGATCGCATAGGCAAGAACGAGTTCTACAAGACTCCTCCTTACGCTTCCTGTGCATAAGTCCCCTCAGGTCCCTGCCCATCTCATTCCTTCCCTTCCAGTCCCCGTCCAGCACCATTTCCTGGCCAAGTCCTTGGGCCTTATGACCAGGAGCTGTCTCACTTCCGACAGCGAATCCTTCCCTCCTCTGACCCAGCTGTTTACCACCCATCAGGCGCTCCCTCACAGGCAAACACATCCCCGTCCTCTCCGCCTGCTGCTCCTCCTGGCGCCCATTCAGTAAGCTGCCCGCTCACTCCCCCGTTGCCCATACACCTCATCTTCACCCCTCACTCTTTCTTTCACCTCCCACATGCCTCCCATCATGGAGTCTTTCCATTCTACCGCCCCTCTCTCTCTCAAATCCACCAATTCCTCCCTTCCCCATCCCCTCAGCTGTAGCGGGCTACCTGACCCCTTTCACCAATTTGCTGCCACCCCTTTAGTTGTTCTCCCCGCCTCCCAGGTTTAACTCTCCCCCAAGCTCTCTCCACAGTGCAAGCAGCAGCAGTCCATCCCCTCCCTGGCTGAGGGTGCTTCCTAACATGGCTTAAGGGCTCTTGCCCTTCTGCCCGTTTGCCCCTTAAGCCCCAGCTTTCTACTCCCAGGTGCCTGCTGCTCCCCCCTGCCTGGCCCACCCGTAGTGCGCTCTGAACTTCCCCAAGAAATTCCGGCTCTTTAAGTGCATCTCCTGTCCTTAACACAGGCCTGGCAAACACTGTCCTCCCTCCTCACGCAGCTGTCCTGTTCAGTCTGCGGGGTTCAAGCTAAGCTGAAGGTGCCACTTCTGGAATGAACTTTTCTGCCTCTCTTGCACCTGGTGAATCGCCCTTCTTTGTGTTCCCGGAACTTGCCCTGCCCACATCAAGCACATAGCAGAGGGGATGATGAACATGTATGTCCACACCCCCATCCATCGCGCTGTGGAAGCAGAGCCCATGCACCAGGGAGCCTCCTCACCCAGCCACGTGGGCTGAACGCAGAAGGCAAGGACCATCACGGTGACTAAATCGCCAAAGCAACACAAAAAGGAACCGCTTAAAAGGAGCGAGCCCCAAGGAACCCCTGGCTCAGGAGCACAATATTCCTTCCACTATCTTTGTGGCACTTAATTCTTACTTTCATAAACAATTCCAGGTTAATTAGACACAAAGCATGCCAAGTTAAAGAGCATCTAGATATCATCTCATTTTATAATTAAAGCGGTGCCCAGAAAGGGTGTTGCTTGCTAAAGAAGAAAACACTATAAAACAGCAAGGCCAAGATCGGGCATTTTGATGTTCTTCAATTGAATACTTTAATCTCAGGAGTCAGGGTTTTAAATATTGAAGTTGAAAAACTTGACCACTTTTTCATTTCTTCTAGGAGAGCAGATTACTAAAAACAGAACAAATGAAATCACTAATTCACTTTAAAGGATCCACAAAATTACCTAAAATGTTATAACAAACATAAGAATATTTAATTGCGGCATGAGAGTAATAAAGATAATACCGAGTCATTATTTTAATTATATGTTATAAACAAGACATGGGTATCAACTATATTCCAGGCCTGTGGAACATATTCGCTGAATATCTCAAGAGATATCTAAAAGAGGATTCTTACTCCAGAGAAGCTTAAAATGTGGAAAACAACACCCAACCATTACAAAATTATGTAGAAAAATCAGGTGACAGTCGTCCCTTAAATTGTTCCCACTTTCAGAGGAAAAGCCTTTCTTCTCCGAGCATCAGGAATATAAGAAGTTACAATCTGCTGCCTGAGGCATCGGCATAAACTGGGAATGTCTTAGCCTGGACAACGCAACCTCAGTGTCAGCAAGCACACCTACCTACTGTCCAGTTCTGGCTTCTAAATACTCTCCGCCAGTCAGGGAGACGAGGCTCCCCAAAGAGATGGCTGGTTCTCAGGAGGAAAAGCAGGGCAGCCTGGAATAACTATGGCCCCCAAAGAAGGAAGTGCTCCGGAAGTGACAGAAGTGTGTCCAAACGATCAATGAATTAAGCAGCACCGCTGACCGAATGCGAGTTAGCGTGGAGCCTCAAACTCACATCAAAACGAGTCCTGTGCCAACAGGTAACAGAGTATAACCTGCTGGATAAAAAGAGTCTATGAATTTATGGTGATATTAAATAAGCGAAGGAGAAGGCAAAGTTCTCCTTTACCATGGAATCAAATGCCAAGCAGTCAAGGTGGGAGGAATCACGGAAAAACACCGTTTTGAAACCATTGTGTGATAGCTGATTCAGGCAAGAATCCTCAATGAACGCTAAAACTCCTATGTGAGCACTGTAGGGAGAACAGAATATTTACAGCCCCAAGTGTCTCCCCACAAATTATTCAGTAACAGCAACGACTACAATGATCACTTTACGGGGAGAACCGGCAGGCACTCCTGACCTAAGGGGTCCCAATGCGCATCATCATCAACGGGTCCACCTGACACCACGCTGCCCTAACGTGGTGCTGAGGACACGCCATCACCCAGGCGGCATTCCTGCCACAACAGCATAGCCAGGGTCTAACAGAGCAGCATGGCGAACCCAAACCGACAGCCATCCTACGAAGGGCCTGTGCTCCTCAACACTTTAAGTCGGAAAAAGAAAAAAGAAAAAACAAGGTTGAAGGACCGTTTCAGATGAAAAGAGACCAGATATGACAACTATAATGGAATAGATACTATATTAGAAACAATGCTACTAAAGAATAGAATTGGCATAAGATTTCAACAGGAACTGTGTATTATAGTATCAATATTAAATTTCTTGAATCCATCACACAATGGTTATGTAAGAATATGTCTTTGTTCTTCGACGATATCAGCTGAAACAATTAGGGTAAAGGATCATGATGTGTGCGACCTACTCTCAAGTGGTTCAATGAAAATATTTATAAGAGGAAGAGGCCCGGCTGGTGTGGCTCAGTGGTTGAGCATCAACCTAGGAACCAGGAGGTCACAGTTCGATTCCTGGTCAGGGCACATGCCCGGGTTGCGGGCTCGATCCCCAGTGGGGGGTGTGCAGGAGGCAGCCGACCCATGATTCTCTCTCATCATTGATGTTTCTCTCTCTCTCCCCTCACCCTTCCTCTCTGAAATCAATAAAAAAAATTTTTTTCAAGAGAAAGATGAAGAGGGGGAAAAAGAGGAGGAAGGAGAGGAAGCAACAGGAGATCTACAGAGTGGATTCCTGCTATTACTTTACAAGGCATGCTATGTCTACCGTGCGGGTTCCTTGTTACAAGCACACAGTGATGAAGGCAGCATCTCCGGCTATCCCTGTATGCATCTGGGATGTGCTGTATCAGATAATACGCGTCTGACTAACTGAGCAGACGTCGAGCTTTGGCATACTCCACAAGATGTAATCAAGGGGCTTCCAACTGTAAATAAAATAAATACTAACATCTGTTTCCAGACTTTGGGGCCACTGTATAAACACAAACAACAATGAAGCAAACATGCCAAATGTTAACGACTGACAGGTACACGGAAGTTCGCTGTACTGCTCTTGTAACTTTTCTCTAAGTTTTTTCCCGAAACAAAACAGAACAAACACACACGCACACAAATTTTTTTGCCAATACTAAAATGTTACTAGTATTGGGAAACTGAGCCATTTCTGAACAAGGCAATCTTAACTCCCAGATTCTTCTTTCCCTTTCCCTCCATAAACCTTGTCAAATTAAGGTTAACGCCATTAAGAAAAAGGTTTTCAGTGTCAAAATAAACATCCTGCTAACATGGTCCCCAACTTGCAAATGGGAGATAGTCCAAAACCCCACGTGTGAGTCAGCTGCTTAAAATGTGGAGTGATTTTCACTATTACAAACAGTGGTTAGGTCCCTGACCTTGGCCACAAAAGCTCTTCGCAAATCTTTGTTAGCAATACAGGTGAAATCCGCACTGTTTCATGCAGACGGTGCTAAACTGCAGAGTCCCTCCCCCTGGCCTTTCTGAGATAGAACAGAAGTCCGTGGATAAGCTGAAGGGAGGAACCAGGGAGATGCTGGTTAGACGTAAGGAGCAACGGGTAACTAATTACACTTTCCAACAGTTTCACAGGGAGAGGCATTGCCAACGCAACAAGATGGCGAGATGGAATATCAGGAAATGCCACTTGCGCTCACCAGCTCTGACTTACTGCCTTGACCCAAAATGCTGATGGCGATGTTACTATGCATACGGATTCATAAGGGAGTCTTTTACAGCCCGGAAAGTCCCTTTATCGCTTTTAAAGGCAGACTGGGAAAACCAGTTGTGGTTGATCCTTCTAGCTGATTAGGAAAACTTGCACACTGGCTGAGCTTTCCCTAGGTTCCTAGGTTCCGTGATGGGCTGGCAGGTCCCGAGCACACAGAGAGCCAGGTAGCCCTGCTGGAGGAACCCAGCCTAGCACTCCAAATACTCTAAAATGGTACTCATTCTGCAAACAGTGTGTTGTATCAACACCAAGTGACAGAAACTTTGTCTTGAGAGATTAAAATTGGTATCACGGATGACACTTGAGCCACAACTTGAATAAATAGTGCGATAGGTATATAAGCAAAGAAGCATGCCGATTCCTAGCAAAAATATGAGCAAAAGACACCAAAGCCCTCATTCAAACATCTACTGTCTGCCCAGTGCCAGGCAGTGCGCTACTGCCTGGAGATGCAGCCACCAACCAGACAGACAAGGCCCCTGCCTTCACCGAGTTTACATTCAGGTAACAAAGAAAGGCCATAAACTAGCCCAGCGGCGTGGCTCAGTGGCTGAGCATCAACCTATGAAGCAGGAGGTCACGGTTCAATTCCCGGTCAGGGCACATGCCCGGGGTTGCGGGCCAACCCCCAGTGGGGGCATGCAGGAGGCAGCCGATCCTTGATTCTCTCTCACCATGGATGTTTCTCTCTCTCTCTCTCTCTCTCTCTCTCTCTCTCTCTCTCTCTCTTCTCTCCCTTCTTCCCTGAAGTCAATAAAAATATATTTTTTTAAAAAACTAAACAAACAAGATATGTATAAATTATAATAAGTATCTGAAAGGAAATCAGATGTGTGAAGACAGTAACTAATGGAGTACAACATTAAACTGGGTAGTCTGAGTGAGGACAAGCAGTTATTACAAAAAGTGCAAAGACCCTAAAACAGTGGTTCTCAACCTGTGGGTCGCGACCCCTTTGGCGGTCGAACGACCCTTTCACAGGGGTCGCCTAAGACCATCCTGCATAACAGATATTTACATGACGATTCATCACAGTAGCAACATGACAGTGATGAAGTAGCAACGAAAATAATTTTATGGTTGGGTCACAACATGAGGAACTGTTTTAAAGGGCCAGAAGGTTGAGAACCACTGCCCTAAAACAAGGACATTGAGGGTTTCAAGCACACTGACAGGTCCAGGTGCCTGGCATCCAGTAACTGAGAAGAACCCTGGAAGGAAAGACGAGGAGGAGAAAGATCATTCAGGCCACAGAAAGGAGAGGAATGGGGAGTCATCGGAAGAGTCGAAGCAGAGAAATGACAGGCCTTAGCTCTTAAAATAATCTCTAGAGCTGCCGTGTGATAAAAGGACTTGTGAGGAGCAAGAGAGGGAACCAGAAACCCGTTCGGAGGCCACTGCGGTAATTCATGCAAAACATACGGTGCCTTGAAATCAAGAGGCGGCGGGGAGACAGAGGGGTGGAGCGGCTCAAGGTACGTTCTGAAGGTGCGACCGAATGCGAGATTGGACTGGATCTGAGAGGAAAGAAGGGAACGTGGAAAGATGGCGTACGTTTCTGGCTCGAGGGCTGCCATTCACTGAGAGGAGAAAGCCAGCAATGACACCAAGGTTTGGGGGGAGGAGGGAGGAAGAATCGTGGGAGATGAATAAATAGCTATGTTTTGGTCACATGGCTAAAATTACGCCCGAAATCCCAACTAGATTTCCAAGTGGATATGGAACTAAAGGGCAGTTCCGGGCTAGGAAAATAAACGTGGCCATCGTCAGCATGCGTGGCCTTCTCGGGGAAGAGCCAGCAGCTGGCCTGAACGGGGTGAGAGAATGGAAGGGCAGAGGCTGACCACGAACCTGGAGAGAGAGGCTAGAATCCTATCAGGAAGTGAACCATGACTAAAATAATAGCCATAGCAGCAGTGGTAATAGTACTGGCAGGGAACAAAAATGACTGCATTTGAGGGACCACGCACCATGCTGAAGCCTTTATAACACACATCTCGCCTCATCCTCGCAACAACCCCATGAAGATTGAGACCTCGCCAAAGAACACACAGTACTAGACTGAAGACTCTAAGACAGTATGATTTTATTTATTTTATTTTTTTCATTGATTTTTAGAGAGAGAGGGAGAGAGAGAGAGAAACATCAATGTGAGAGAGACACATCGATTGGTTGCCTCGACCAGGGCCGGGAGCCTGCAACCGAGGTACCTGCCCTTGACCAGAATCGAACCCAGGCCCCTTCAGTACCCAGTCAGTGCTCTATCCAGAGCCAAGCCGGCCAGGGCAGCAGTATGGCTTTAGGGACCAATTTCTATGCCTTAAATGACTACCTCTCCGCTGACTTTCTACGCCTTCAAATTTTTCTCATAGAAGAAGAATGACATTTAGATCTGAATTTTAGAAATATAATTTCCGTCTCTATGTCAAAGATGGATTGTTTGGGGGGAGGAGGGGTGGGAGGGGAGATAAGAGGTGAGACAGGCAAACACAGTAGTAGTCGATGCAAGAGCACCCTGCTTTAATAAGCCAGCAGTCACCTTCCCAGGTTAAATGGAGAGGATCCCTTTGTCCCAGGGATCACAAATCATAACTCAAACTAACCCAAGTCAACCTGCACACACATGCTGCTGGTAACAAGGATAACCTGGTAGATGGGTCCAGCTCATGCAGTGTAAGTTCACCACCCACTACCAAGATAGTTCTCAAACCATAACTTTACTGATACTGATGGTTGAATTTTTTTTAAAGTTCACAGACTAAAATTTATATTTTTGTTTAAGGAAGAAAATAAAAATAGTATTGATTCAAGACAGCCATAAAAAGATGTGCTGTGGTTGATGATTAGTAGTAGTCTGATCCACTATTGTCTGTTTTTCGCCCATGTTAACAATTCCTCTGACTCCCAGCACCATCAGATTCAACGAAAGAAGGAAGTCACCAGCCTTCATACACCACGGTTCAAACACTGGCATTCTACCTCAGAGACCTGCCAATTTTTAACTTACATACTCATGACTTCATCTCGAGGGATTACTAAGACAATGTGATATTAAAAAGAATATGAAGTTCAATAGACAATTAAATTCAGTAAATACAAATACCCATTCAAATCGGTAAATAAAAATGTATATTAAAGTATAGTATTTACGAATAGTAGGTGTCAACACACATCAGGTGCTATGCGTGAGACTTAACAAGTGGGTTTCCGCTCAATGATAATAAACTGGACACAGGTCCACAGATTATGGAGTACACAGGTAAAGCACATGCACATAAGTCATTTCATTCCACAGGGCAGGTGAAATGAAGAATAGAAATTATACAGGGGGAGGCAAAAGTCACTTTACAGCTGTTCATATAGGAAATAATACAATAAGTAGCACAAGAGCACGTACTCGCAACTGTAAACCTACTTTTGCCCCAACCCGTAGACTACCTCCTAAAGAAAAGCTATTTTTAAAATACACCTATGGCAGGTATGTCATAAAAGTATCTTTCTAATTTCACATTTTAATGACTGCATCTTGAAAACACAGTTCATTCCTAAAGGGCACGTTTCACTGAAGAGTAGGGAAACTTATATTTAATGGCAACTTTTTTTTTTTTAATTTGGGGACATTAGAGAGGTTAGAACAGCCGTGGGCAAACTACGGCCCGCGGGCCAGACCCGGCCCGTTTGAAATGAATAAAACTATTGAAAAAAAAGACCGTACCCTTTTATGTAATGATGTTTACTTTGAATTTATATTAGTTCACACAAACACTCCATCCACGCTTTTGTTTCGGCCCTCCGGTCCAGTTTAAGAACCCACTGTGACCCTCGAGTCAAAAAGTTTGCCCACCCCTGGGTTAGAATCAAACAATGATTGCAGATTAAAAATCTAAATGTAGAAAGCCAGATAAACATTTTATGTAGACTCTGACGGTGAATTTAAGAGGCTAGGATACTGTATCCCAAACAAAGACGCGTGCATTCTCCTATTTACACGCTATAGGAGGTCCTTTGGCCACAGACACTACACGAACATGTACTAGGCAATGTACCTACGTAATCTTATTGGAAGAAGGGATAGATGGAGGAAGAAATCAAGAGGGATCAGGCAATGTGCATTTTTGTGCACTGCGCCTCAGGCAGTGTGCTGGAAACTTTCACACCCATTATTTCATTTAACCCTAACAACTCCCAGGGGCAGGCAGAGTCATTCCTTTGGCTTTTGCAAAGGTCTCCTAACTCTGTCAGGGGGAGAGCTGAGATGAGAACCAAGATCTGAGGACAAACGTGCCAATCGGGACACCGGACAGTGCCCCCCTGTTGGAGGCTATGTAACTGGAAGACGGTCTGCGTTGCCACATGCATACTCCTCTAGGAACTTCACCTACTGACAGTGTTCACAGATGCGCCTTCTCATCTAGAAAAAAGCAATGGTGTTCATTCTCCATCCACAGAGCAGTATTTCCACTGTCGCATCACTGATAAAACTCCAGCAACACTTTGTAACATTCATAGGTACCAAGAGTGTATCTTTAAACAAAACAAAACAAAACAAAAAAAAAAAGCAAGCAAATAAACAAACAAAAAAAGGGGTATGGTCTGATTACTGACAGTATAAATAATGCCCACAGACAACCCAGAACCGTCATCACTGTATGTCCCCTTGCCAGATTAAAAGCTGAAAAAGCGGGGGGAAGGGGGAAAAGAGGCTTCCCAAAACTTGGCTGGCAACAGGCTACTTTCCCACAAACAAATTTGTTTGCAGCCTCCTCCTCGCAAATCAGAACACAGATCTACTCAAGATTTAATTGAAATAGCTCACACGTTAAAATCGTGGTCTATTCAACATTTCCATAATTACTTAACTACCCTCAGCATACACGTCACTATTTCTCTCTTGGTAACCCAATGAATGACGGATGTTGCTTTTGCTCGAATGTTAATACAATTAATCTTACATGGAAGATACAAAGCTATCATGCAATTGTCTTGAAAAATGAAACACCACTCCAAACAACTCAACATCTTTAAAAGCTTATTTCCAGTTGTATTTACAAAAAAATAAAAATCTTTGTCACACATACCTATTAAGGAAACATAAAAACTCTTAAGAATCTGGAAGGAGGTCATTCTCAAGCGATAAATCCACACGATGACATTATACTTATTATTGCCGAATCGCAGTGAGCTATGTTCCTTCCACTGAATAACCCTCACCATTCACTCAAATCCCTTAATTAAAAAAACAAAAACAAAAACTTTTACTGGAAATAAATTTCTGTTAGGTATAATTTCATCACCTTTGTTCCAATGTGAGACACACAGTTTTATACACAAGTAACAACAGTGTGAATTAAAAGAAATAGATAAGCAAGTTTGTATAGGTAGGTCGCTATTGCTTCAGGAAGTTTAACCTTCTGCTGGAAACAACCTTGCAAACGAATTGCGAAAGTCTGAATCCACCAGGTATCCAAGTCCCAGTCTCAGCTCCTCAGAATACTTCCATTATGATGACACTATCATCGCAACTGTTCCACGAGAACGCACGCCGAGAACTGAAAGTGATTCCAGAATCAATCAGGACACCATCATCCATGGAACAAGCTAATGCTAATACTTCATGACACACAACACGTTCACTCCATGTGCTACAAAAAGTCCAGCGAAAACTGGCATCCACTTTGGTGGAAACATTTTTTAACTTTTTTTCCTAAAACAGAAATTACCGGACAGTGAAAGCAATGAGTTGACCGAGACCCCCCAAAATACACACACACCCCCACACACACCCAAACAAAAATACAAAAAGTGGACTTACAAAAGCCGTAACAGCCCAATAGTTATTTTACCCCCCATTCCTCCACTCGTATTTTTTTAAATGCCATACTTATGCTTTCAAAAAAAAATTAACTATTCTGTTTACCTTTTGCACAGACCGTGCAAACACTGCCAAGGTAACAGATTTTACAACTGACAACCAGGAGCGCTTGGCAGTCGCCAAAACAGCACAGCTGGACTCTTAAAGGGAAAGGGCTGCGGTGCCATCCGCACCCCGGCGGCAGCTTCGGGGGACACGCGAGGCCAGACCCACGGGAAACAGGCTGAGGAGCGATGCTCTGCTGTAAAGGACACACCCCGCTGTTGGCAACCCCGCGGCGGGCCCCTCCGATCGCCCCGGGCCGGCGGGCGGGAGCCCCGATCTCGCCGGGGAACCGGAGCGCAGGTGGAGGCTGAGCCGCTCCCTTCCCCGCGCACGCGGTTCCCGACCGGACCATCGCGGGAGGCTCGCTTCCTACCTCCAGCCTGCACTTCCACGGGGTGAAAAATAACCATAAATGCTTCCTTAACTTGGCAACGCTCACTTTTTCCCAAGTTTTTTTTTTTCTTCTTTTTTTTTTTACTATGTCACCTACTAACTTCATTCTCGCTGTTCCAAGACAGGCGATAATCGAACTAAAAGGCAAAGTTCCTATCGCACAAACCCTTCCCTGCGAGCCAGGGTCCGCCTGGATGTCGGGGGGACAGCGAGCTGCCCCCTCCTCGGCCCCCCGCTCCCCCGCGATGGTCCCGTGGCCGCCCCCGCAGGTGCCCCCGGCCCGGGCCGCCTCCCCGACCCTCCAATAGCGACCCGGCCGCCGCCACTGACATCTCCACACACGGGGAGTTCGCAGCGAGACGTTCCGCCCCTTTAGACCGACCTTCTCCCGAAGCAGAAGTGGGGGGACTTCAAGTCCCGCAACAGCGAGCGCCGAACGCCCCCCACTCGGGGGGAGGGGGTCAATCCCTTCGGGGAGACCCGGGCCTCGGGGTCCCGCCCCGGAAAGCCGCCAGGCCCCCAGGAGACTCCTCCAACTTTCAGGGAGGTGACGTCCCGGCCCCGAACGCCGTGCGCGCCCGGGAGGCTCCCGCAGCCGAGTCCGCGCTGCCCGATCCCGCCCCGGCCCCGCGGCACCCCTCCGGCACCCCTCCGGCCCGGGCCCGCCCTCGGGGCACCCCGCCCCCACCCCCTCAGGGCGCCTGGCCCCTCCGTGCGGACCGGACCGACCCGACTCCCTCCAGAGCCGCCTCCCCGCACCCCGCCCGCCCCAGCGCCGTCAGCCCGCGCCACGGCCTCCCGCCAGCCGGACGCCGCCCTGTCCCAGCGTCGCTGGGGCCAGCGGGCTCCGTGCCTCGGTCGCCCTGCATCCCGCCCCAGCGAGCCATAGCCCCCGGCCGGCCCCGTCGTCGGAAGGCCGCCCGGTCCGGCACCCCCAGCCCCGAGCCCCAGCGGCCCTCACCGTGTCCCCAAGCCGCGGGCAGGCGTGCACACGCCGCAGCCAGGACCCGCCGCCAGCACCGCGTCGCCCGGAGACGCCTCCCTCCCTCAGCCCGGGACTCGCCGGGACCGCCGCGCACGGATCCCCACACCGGGGCTATTTTTAGGAGCCAGGCCCGGGCCAGACCGGAACTCGTTCCTGCCCGCGCGCATGCGCACTGCGCCGGCGACCGCGGTGTCCCTCCGCCAGCCTCGCCTTCGCCTTCCTCTCCCCCGGATGCCCGGCTCGCTTCTCCCATGAGCCGTCCCTAGGGACCTGCTCTCTCTCCTCGGGGGGCCCTAGAGTCCTGGGTAGGGGGGAGGCACTGGCGAGGGCTGAGGGAGGCAAGCCGAGGGGGAGCGAGCGCCACCCCGCAAGGACAGGAGGGCGGACTATGTTTTTCCGGGTGGGTTACGAGACGGATCACCCGGCACAGGAAGGGAGATGACGGCGGCTTGGCGCCGGGCTGCGGGATGGAGCTGGCCTTCCTCTGAAGGGCCGTGTTCTCCAGGGAGGGATACTGGTCATTTGATGAGGGCTGGGGCGGCTCCCAGGGCGGGCCGGCCCGGTAGCGTCGCACCCGGCTGCCCCCACCGCCCTGACCAGCCGGCGGGGGCGGGCCCCGAGCTGCTAGAGTGACACGGCCCGTGGCCAATGACCGCGCGAGGCCGTCAGTGGCAGCCAACCCGGGACGCCAGGGGGCGGGGCCGGAGCATGAGGTCTCTTGCCCGACGGCGCCCTGCTCGGCGCAGACGCCCCCTGCCGGGCTCTGGGGCCGGGCCAGCCCCCGCCCCGAAGGCACACTTGGCCTCTCCCGACCTCGGCTGGCCAAGCCGAAGCCCGCGCCCTGTTTGTGGTCAGGACCGCACCTGTGCCCACGCCTTGGCGGCCGCCAGGTTAACCTCATTGAGCAATCGCAACGGTACCCGGGCCGGAGAGAGGAGGGTTTGAAGGGGGCTAGAAGACCCTTTAGGATTGGCCAGCCAAGCTCACCAAGACCCAGGAGAGCCTCAACCTCCTAATCTTTCCTATTAGTAATAATTCATTACTAATAGAGGCGCAGCCAGTACGCCTTGAGCGCTAAACTGTGTGCCAGACATAGTGCACCAGCTCTGACAACATCGCCACGCACTAGATTCAGTTTCTGTTCCCATTTTACAGGAGGAGGAAAGGGAAGCAGAGGTCACAGGGCTGAAGAGGAGGGCACTGAGGACTTGAACTACTTACCAACCGCTCTGCCTGCGGCCTTTTCTGAGAGAGGAGCCAAGGAGATGAGCTGGGGACACACAGCTGTCCTGTTTTGTGGGGTTACCGCTGTGGCCCTTGTGTCCTGCAGGCTGCTCCCCTCTGCAGCCATTCATAGTCCATGCTTGCCTACATCTCTGCACCCCCAATGCAATGGACACAAAGCGAGTGCTCCTTTTCTCCTGGAGATGACACATTCCTTCCCACAGTGCTTTAAAACCAAGGGATGGGGTGGGTGAGCCGGCTCCCGGAGGCTGTGGGCAAAGGAAGCTGGAGGCTTGCAGGCTTCCTCCCTGAAGGAGGAGGCCATGTACCGGGGAAAACCCAACCCCAACGTGGCGCATAAACACCAGACACCGAAAAATAAACCTGCATCCTGCTCGGAGCCCACAATGGAGGGGGGTTCAGAGGAGCCAGCCGCGGGGGGCTACGGGGAGGTTTTGGAAACACGTTAAAATTTGGTGTCACTCAGCAAAAGTGGAAAAGCGTGCTCTTTAACCGGCCGGGCGCTGCAAACCCAGCTGGGTTTGGCTTCTCCGCTCCAGGAAAAGAGGAGTTCGACTCGTTCCCTTCCAAGCCTAGGGTCTGAGGTGGGGGGACAGTGAGCAGGGGCTCCCTGCTTCCCACCTGTGCTTCCTCCTGGAAGGGGAAGGAGGCTGCTCCAAAAGAGGTGTTCCTCCTCGTGGCTCCACCCACGCCCCCACCCTTTTGCAAAGGCCAACTCTTCAGACCACTGCGCTCACACCACCTCCTACCCTTCCCAATGCTGTGGGTCACCCCAGAGAGCCAGGCTGAGAACTTGGCGCGGCGTCCAGCCAAAGCAGAGATGAAAAGAGCTTGCATCCCCCTAAACGGGCACCTCTCCCCCCACCACATCAAAGCAGTTGTTGGAGAATTGCAGGGAGTTTTAGGAAGGAAGGAAGGAAGGAAGGAAGGAAGGAAGGAAGGAAGGAAGGAAGGAAGGAAGGAAGGAAGGAAAAGTTGAAGAATTCTACGGCACCGCTAAATCCATTAGCAAAACGGAATCAGTCTTATTTGCCATGACAGTAACCAAGTTGCCAGCCTCTGTTGGGGCCGAGAAACCGTACCTGAACTCCAGCGTCTCCAGCAATTCCCGGCACACAGCGCGGCAAAGCCCACACGTGCGCTCTTATACCCGCCCTTGTCTGGGAGGTAAACTGTGAGGAGTGGCACCTGTGGGCCCTCCCGCTCTCTCTGGCCTCTCTAAAGCCCTCAGATGTGTCTGAGCTCCAGGGACTCACATTGTCTGTCCTAAGGCCAGTGGTTCTCAACCTTCCTCATGCCGCGACCCTTTCATACAGCTCCTCATGTTGTGGTGACCCCCAACCATGAAATTATTTTCGTGGCGACTTCATCACTGTCATGTTGCTACTGTGATGAGTCGTCATGTCAATATCTGATAGGCAGGATGTATTTTCATGGTTACAAATTGAGCATCATTAAAGCATAGTGATTCACCACAAACACAATATGTAATTATGTATTCAATATGTGTTTTTCCGATGGTCTTAGGCGACCCCCGTGAAAGGGTCGTTCGACCGCCAAAGGGGTCGCGGCCCACAGGTTGAGAACCGCTGTACTAGGCACTGCAATATGGTGCAAAGGGGCTGGCAGGCCATAGTGTGTGTGTGGAGGGGACGTGAGGCGGGGGGGGGGGGGGTAGTGATGTGCAACCACAGGGCCACACCGGCCGGACCGTCCATGACATCTTTTTTCCAGCATTAGAAATGTTGTTTCCAATCCTCTCATTTGCATATCACACGGTCTTTTATTCTTGAATGCCTGATAATGAAAATGATGAATTCAGGTTCCCAACGGAGGAGATCAAAGACCTCTCCTTTGCTCAGTGTATATTCTTACATGTCAGAGTCGACATAAAGATTAAATAAACTTAAAACATGCAAGAGCCTGAGTCTTTGGCAGCTGGATGTTTTTATACAATCGGACTTCAAATAAGTCTTTCAGTTCCTATCCTGTGTTGTCATTTTGGTAGGTTGTGTTTTTCCTTCCGCACAGGGTTTATTCAGACTTTGCGATTCTCTCCTCAACCCACAGGACATTCACATGGCAATTATAGTCAGTCCAAACCTTGAGTCTATTTCCACTTTCTGTGTTCCAGCCAGTGTGGCTCAGTGGTTGAGCATCGACCTATGAACCAGGAGGTCATGGTTTGATTCCCGGTCAGGGCACATGCCCGGGTTGCGGGCTCCATCCCCAGTAGGGCGTGTGCAGGAAGCAGCTGACCCATGTTTCTCCTCATTGATCTTTCTTTCTCTCTCCCTCTCCCTTCCTCTCTCTGAAATCAATAAAAACAAACATTTTAAAAACGGGGTTGCATTCACAAATCGCCGAATATTCCACCCACATCTACCCCTTATAGATGAGATCAGGATCTCTCTCCACTGTCCTCTTTTCTCTGTATTTTTGTCCCAGATAGTTCTTCTAAAGGCTGAAACTGTCTAGTTCTCTCTCAAGGATTTCTTTCAAAACGCATCGCACGCACTCCCAGGCTCAGTCTGCCACGTCTATGGGATGTCCATTTAGACCTAGTCTGGGCCCATATGTCCCTAAGGCAGCGGTTCTCAACCTGTGGGTCGCGACCCCTTTGGCGGTCGAACGACCCTTCCACAGGGGTCGCCTAAGACCATCCTGCCTATCAGATATTTATATGACGATTCATCACAGTAGCAACATGACAGTGATGAAGTAGCCGCGAAAATAATTTTATGGTTGGGTCACAACAGGAGGAACTGTATTTAAAGGGCCAGAAGGTTGAGAACCACTGCCCTAAGGTCTCATACCGAGAGAATGGGCTCCCGGCTATATATAGTCACATGGTGCAAACCATCCCCAAATTGCCAGCTGTATGTCAGAACTTTAGGAGGTTACCATTGGAGGCCAATCGTAGAAGAGTCACTGTAAAGGTAGGACCAGTCTAGCGGTCCTTTGTGTAAATCGCACCTCCACCATTTCCCACGTGTGTGAATTCAGGCAAGTTGCTCAATGTCTCCAAACCCCCCTCTTCCTCCCTCTAAGATGATAGCAATCCTTCCCTGAGGTCTCGCTGAGGATTGAGCAATCCTCACACTGCACCTACGGCATCTACATGTACCTGCACAAGTAGCAGCGGTCCGTGCGGCTGTTCACTGATCCCACAAACATGCACTGAGCCGGACTGGGTGTTCCAGACGCCGTTCGAGGCCCTGAGAATACAGAGAAGATCCACGTTCTCATGAAGCTTGCAGTCATGGCCACATATAGACAATAAAAAAACAAAAAAACATATGCCCTGACCGGTTTGGTTCAGTGGATAGAGCGTCGGCCTGCGAACTGAAGGGTCCCAGGTTCGATTCCGGTCAAGGGCATGTACCTTGCTTGTGGCACATACCCAGTAGGGAGTGTGCAGGAGGCAGCTGAATCGATGTTTCTCTCCTTGATGTTTCTAACTCTCTATCTCTCTCCCTTCCTCTCTGGGTAAAAAACCAATAAAATATATTTAAAAAAAGAAAAGAAAAAAAAACATAAACAGCCAGGCCGGTGTGACTCAGGGGTTGAGCGTTGACCCATGAACCAGGAGGTCACCGTTCAACTCCCAGTCAGGTTGCAGGCTTGAACCATCACCTCCCACTGGGACGACGCTCAACCCACTGAGCCACACCGGCCGGGCTCCTTGTTCTATCCTCCCAGGGTCCCAGAGTCTTAACCATGACCTCCCATTCTCAGCAGACATGCATGCCCGTCCCCAGCTCATTCCCCTGTCAGCCAGACCAGCCACGCCCACCGGACCCTAACCCTAGTAGGTGCCATGTCCCTGCCAGCCCACACAGTCATTCAAACAAGCACAGCTCATCCTGCTGCAGGAACCAGGGGTCCTCTCACCCTCCTGTTACTACACAGCCTGCACCCCAGAGTCCTTGCTGGCTCACTCCGCTCCTGAGTGCACCCCGCTTCCACGCGGCCCTCCCCCGCCCCCCCCCCACAGGCTGTGAGCACATGTGACCAATAGACTGCTACCCCGGCTCCTCTGTCCACTGGCAGGTGGCAGGTGTCAATCACCTCCTATTTCTCAGGGTGGGGTCCCTTCTGCGCCAGCAGCAGGGTCAACAGGAAGAGATCAGAACCCAGACTTCAGTGGCTTTTCTCATTAGCCAGAGCCACTGCGCCGGTTCATTGGAGCGCTAACCTTAAGAGCTTCCGCCGGTGGGTCCCGGGGGGCCTCCCCACCCCCCTGGCGCCCAGCCTTTCTTCCCAGACCGTCTTCTTTTCATCCGAGGCCCGGCCTGCAGGCGTGGCTGCGTCTTACTCACCTCCTGCCTTCGCCAGAGCCTGGCTGAGGACCTGACACATAGTAGGCCTCCGGTGACGGTCCCCTGAGCGCAAGAATGGACCTTTCTCTGCCACCTGGGCAGAGGCAACGCGTGGAACATTCTGGTCTGATGCAACCGCTTGAAAGCTCGGTTCAGGTTAGAGCCAAAGTGACCAACCCAGAAAACCCCAGAATGGAAAATCTATTTTATCCCGGGCTTGACACGGGAAGGAAAAAAAAAACAAAAAAACATAACACGGGAGGTCAGAAAGCGCGGTTTTCCAGGTTCACATGAGCCAACGATCCGAATGGCTTTTTTTTTTTTTTTTTTTTTTTTTTTTTTATGAGGCCTCATGTCGATGCTCCCATTTTCCATGCGGCCGCTGTGTTTGTCAGAGATTTCCACCCCTGCTGGGTGGTTGCACAACCCCTGGCTCGGCTCGGCCCGCGCCGCCTTGGCACGGCTCACTTTTTCGCTGGTACTGGCTGCGGGCAAGATTTTTTACGAGGCTTGATCCTTGTCTTGACTTCATTTGATCATTTCTATCTGCAAGGCAGCGCGCAGATGAAGGCGGACAGCGCCCCTCAGCCCAGGGGTGGCGAAGGGCCCCAGAAAGCGATCAAGTATTTATCGCGCCCAGGATCTGCAAACAGCCCTTGGAGGGGGGGGGGGGGGCAGGCGTGCCCCGACACGTTGCGGGAATGAGGCGCGAGGCTTCAAGGGGCCTCCCCTTGAGCAGCCTTTGAGGTCTGCAGCAGCTGGGAGGAGGTGGGCTCGGCGTGCCAAAAATAAAAATGAAAAATAAAAAAAAAATCTTCCCCAGGATCCCCCCGTCCTGGTCTTTGGATCTGTAATGGGGTGCATTGGGGAGCAACTGTTCTTTAGAATGCGTGGTCCCCAACCGAATGCAGGGGCAGAGCTGAGGTTGCAGAAAGACCCCAATGTTTCACCTTTTGTTCTTTGATTTTTTAAATATATATATATTTTTAAAATATATTTTTATTGATTTCAGAGAGGAAGGGAGAGAGAGAGAGAAACATCAATGATGAGAGAGAATCATGGATCGGCTGCCTCCTGCACGCCCCTCAGTGGGGATCGAGCCTGCAACCCAGGCATGTGCCCTTGACCGGAATCGAACCCAGGACCCTTCAGTTCACAGGTCGGTGCTCTATCCACTGACCCACACCAGCTGGGGCTATTTTTAAATATATTTTTATTGATTTCAGAGAGGAAGGGAGAGGGAGAGAGAGACAGAAATATCAATGATGACAGGGAATCATCCATCGGCTGCCTCCTGCACGCCCCCTACTGGGGGTAAGCCCACAACCTGGGGATGTGCTCTGACCGGGAATCGAACCTGAAACCCTTTGGTGCACTGGACAATGCCGCAACCTACTGAGCAACACCGGCCAGGGCCATGATAAGAAACTCTTTAACAGCAGGCTCTTGTATGAAAGGGACTGGGGCGGGAAATGTCACAGGCAGCTCTCACTCACATTTCCTATCCCCCACACTTGGTTTAAACCAGCGGTTCTCAACCTGTGGGTCGCAACCCCTTTTCCGGTCAAACGACCCTTTCACAGGGGTCGCCTAAGACCATTGGAAAACATATTGAATATATAATTACACATTGTTTTTGTGATGAATCACTATGCTTTAATTATGTTCCATTTGTAACAATGAAAATACATCCTGCATATCAGATATTTACATGACGACTCATAACAGTAGCAACATGACAGTGATGAAGTAGCCACGAAAATAATTTTATGGTTGGGGGTCACCACAACATGAGGAACTGTATGAAAGGGTCGCGGCATTAGGAAGGTTGAGAACCACTGGTTTAAACGTTCTGGCCATTTACATGCTTTTTGGTGGTTTTTTTTTTTTAATTTTTTAAAAGCAGTTACCAGTATAGTAAGCATATGGACCATTTAAAATGTTTTTCTGAGTATTCCTTTTTTCTTTCTCAAAATGCACACAATATAAAAGCATTCTAAAAGAAAACTGCAAAAACATCGGGATGTAAAAGAGGCAAGGGATTACCGAATTCAACAGACAACCTAAAGCTTTTCTTTAAAATGATAGCCAAATCAATTTCCAGTAAAATGGCACACAGATGAGCCTTCAGATATGAGCAATGCCATTGAATAAATGTGAATATGGTTGCCATCCTTTTTTCCGTTAGTATTTTTGAGTGCCTACTATAAGCAAAAAAACATTGCCATCGATTCTATGAAGGAAGAAAAGATAGTTCAGATGTGGCCCTGGCCGGTGTGGCTCAGTGGATAGGGTGTCGGCACGTGCACTGAAGGGTCTCAGGTATGATTCCTGGTCAAGGGCACGACCCTGGGTTGCAGGTTCGATCCTTGGCCCAGTGGGGTATGTGTAGGAGGCAGCCAATGGACGTGTCTCTCTCCCGTCGATGTTTCCTTCTCTCTCCCCCTCCCCCCCTCCCTTCCACTCTCTCTGACAAGCAATGGAAAACATATCCTCGGGTGAGGATTAACAACAACAACAAAAAGGAGAGTTCAGATGTGGACTTAAGACAAATGTTAAGTTACCTGCCAGCGAGGGTGACGGATTGACATCGAGCTCCAGGGGAGTGTCTACAGGAGGCTGGGGAGACAGGGTTGCATCCAGGGGGGATCCCTTCTAGGGTGGCAAAAAAAAATCCACATTCTAGAGAAAGCCTTAAGACCAGCACAGCTCATCAGGTCTCGTGTCAGGTGGCACGTGACAGCCCAGTCCTCACCCCAACAGGTGCTGGAGCACCTGTCCGCATCGCAGCCACACATTCCAGACCGTGTCACAAAACGGGCCGGGGGGCAGCTCTCTGGAGGAGAGGGACGCGGTCTGGGTAACCACAGGGGCCCCCCTGCAGGTCACAGCTGTCCCAGGCCTGGGGAGAGCAGGCCACTCGCCACTAGCAGGTGCCACCTGTGACGGCGGGAGCCCAGAAGCGATGCCTTGCTCACCAGCCGCTGGGCATTCCGGGAAGCATGTGCTGTGGGTTGGTCGCTGCGGTGGGTGATGGTGGTTCTTCACACGCGGAGACCAGCCTGCAGCCGGGCCGTGGTCCCAGGAATTCTAGCCGCAGAAAGGCCGTTTCTATCCCGCATGGGAACAGCGCCCCTTGACCACGCCACATTTCCCATCAACATTCTTTTTTTTTTTTTTTTTTGTCTCGAGAGGTGTGTTTCTTTTCTTTGCTTATTTTTTTAAAATATCTTTTTATTGATTTCAGAGAAGAAGGGAGAGGAAGAGAGAGTTAGAAACGTCAGTGATGAGAGAGAATCATCAATCAGCTGCCCCCTGCTGGGGATGGAGCCCCCAACCCAGATACCTGCCTTTGAGCGGAATCGAACCCAGGACCCTTCAGCCAGAGGGCTGATGCTCTATTCACTGAGACAAACCGGCCAGGGCAGCAATCTTAGGTCTGGGACTCTAGCTTACAGAGGTACTTGCACTGATATGAAATGACACACGCGCGTGCGGGGGGCAACCAATCCATGTGTCTCTCTCACATCGATGCTTCTCTCTCTCCTTCTCTCCCCCTCCCTTCCACTCTCTCTAAAAACCAATGGGACAATATCCTCAGGTGAGGATTAACAACAACAACAACAAAAGGTGTCTAACGCTGAAAGTAACTGGGCCAGCTACTGCCAAATGGCCGCCATCAGAGCTTTGGCCGATGTGTCCTACTGGGATGTGTGACAATGGCCGTTTTCCCGACAGAGTGACCTTGAACTGCAAATTCCATCTCCTCAAAGGGGCCGCCTGGCTCAAGATGGAAGGCCGGGGCACATTTCCCATTTCGTAGCCTGGGAACTCACGGGCATTCCCTCCAGGTCCGTTGCCTGCGAGGCCAGAGTCCTTCCAGATCTTGCGGGAGGTGAGCACGGACATGGCGGGTCAGGAAGCGGCAGGAAGCGGCGACCAAAACCCAGGGCTCCATTCCTGACTCCGGGGCTCGGAGCTGGGAGCCTGGAGCCAAAGACCCTCTTGGGATTGGTTTTTTCTCGTTTTTTAGACAGAATGTGTTTAACTAGGGTATCTTATGTAAGTTCTCCTTCAGGGCAAACATGATAGAATCTGATGCTTTAAAAAAATGAGGACTGTGGGAGCTACACTGTTATAGTTTTAAAAAAAACAACTTGGAAAAGTATTCTACACACTATAATCCAGAAAACATCTTAAGGCAAATGCAATTCGTTAAAAAAAAAAAAAAAAAAATCCAGCCCGGCCGGTGTGGCTCAGTGGTAGAGCGTCAGCCTATGAACCAGGACATCCAGGTTCGATTCCTGGTTAGGGCACATACCCGGGTTGTGGGTTTGATCCCCAGCGGGAGGCAGCTGATCAATGATTCTCATCATTGATGTTTCTCTCTCTCTCTCTCCCTCCCTCCCTCTCTGAAATCAATAATATATATATATATATATATAATTCCACCACCAGAGATATATCTATGCAACTCTAGATATCTCTGGTGGTGGGATTTTCTTCCGTGCATTTCCCTGTCTTTTTTAATTTCTGTACAATGAATACGTATTCTCTTTGTAATCTGAAAAAAAGTATTTTGTGTGTTTTTCTTTTAACACACTGGAAACGGCAAGGGCACCCAAAATAGAACGAAACAACCCAAATCTTATTGTCACCAGGAGACCAGACGGAAGGCCGCGCATCCCACACGTTCTGGAACGCGGGAGGATGTCAGGGGGTCAGGATCTTGTATGACACATCTGACGGATGGACTCACCAGCCGCCCTGGGCCTCTCGGCAGCATCCGGGGACAGCGTTTCCATGATGACTCACGGGACGGTGCCAGCCAGCCCCGGATCCCAGTCTTTTCCATCCCCGGCTCCAGCGCGGTGACGGCCTGACGCTGCGGTTCTCATGCAATTCTGACACCAACCTGGCCTCCTCATAATGACAGCCTATTCAAGGCAGAAAGGGGAAGGAGGATGTGACTAATGACACTGGGAGGGAGGATGGGAACGCGACCAAAAATTACAGTGACTTGCTGGTCGGGACGCACTGGCTAGGAACAGAGCCGTGTGTTCGCAAATCCCAGGGTGTGTGGCCCGGCCAAGGGACCGGAGGCGAAAATAAATTGGTCAGTTGTGAGTGATGGGACTTGAGGCTCAGGATGGGGCACTGGCTGGCGTCGCGCAGTGGTTAGAGCACCGGCCTGCAGACCAGAGGATTACAGGTTCGATTCCCTGGCAAGGGCACGTACCTGGGTGGCAGGTCCCATCCCCAGGCCCTGTTGGGTACATGTGGGAGGCAACCAATTGATGTGTTTCTCTCACATCAATGCTTCCTCTCTCCTCTCTCTCTCTCTCTCTCTCTCTCTCTCTCTCTCTCCCCTCTCTCCTCTCTCCTTTCTCTCTCTCTTTCTCTGCCTCCCCTCTCCCTTCCACTCTCTCTAAAAATCAATGAAAAAATATCCCCACTCCTCAGGTGAGGATAAAAAATAAAACAAGTAACACATCATAGCCAAGTGGTGTTTATCCCAGGAATACAACTTTCATTTAACATTTGAACATCAACCAATGGAATTCTCCATGTGTACAGATTGAGAGAGAGAGAAACACACACAACAATACTCATATAATCTTTTCAATAGGAAAGGCATTTGATAAAATGTTCCACATCCATTTGTGATGCAAACTCCCAGGAAACTAGAAGGAAAATGTTTTAACCTGATAAAGAGCACTTACGGGCCGAAACCAGTTTGGCTCAGTGGATAGGGCGTTGGCCTGCGGACTGAAAGGTGTCGGGTTCGATTCCGGTCAAGGGCATGTACGTGGGTTGCGGGCATATCCCCAGTAGGAGATGTGCAGGAGGCAGCTGATCGATGTTTCTCTCTCACCGATGTTTCTAACTCTCTATCTCTCTCCCTTCCTCTCTGTAAAAAATCAATAAAGTATATTTTTTTTTAAAAAAAAGGAGCACTTACGGAAACTCAACAGCTAATATATTGAATTGTGAAGACTGGATTCTTACACGTAAGATCAGTGTGTTTGGGGGGGTGGGGGCAGGATGGAGTATTAAATTAAGACGATGCAGACTACCACCTGCTGACGGAGGAGGCACAAGCCACGCCCGTGGGGTTGGCTGGTAGCTCCCTCAGCATGGAGCTCCCACTGTGGGCAAGTGAAGAGCCCGGAGCTGCTGTTTTGGTTAAATCTGTTCCGGCCTCCCTTCTAGCTTCCCAGGAAGGGTCCCTAGATCAAACCTAGTGATGCCTCTACATTGCTTTTTACTTTTTAAAATATTTTTGTAATTGATTTTAGAGAGAGAGAGAGAGAAAAAAAAAACATCCATGATGAGAGAGAATCATGGATCGGCTGCCTCCTGCACGCCCCACACTGGGGACCGAGCCCGCAACCCGGGCCTGTGCCCTGACCGGGAATCGAACTGTGACCTCTTGGTTCATGGGTTGACACTCAACCACTGAGCCACACTGGCCGGGCACCCCTACATTTCTTTTAACCCATATTCTGTGGTGTGATGCCACGTGTTGAAAGGACTGAATTAGTTGTGGAGTGGACTCTCCCAGGTCTCGTATTTGATGACTTGCTCGTGGCATTGTGGAACCTTTTCCTCTGCCCCTTGTGTGTCCTGTGAACCGAGATGAGAGCTGAAAGCGTGATAGGTTTGCGTTGGTTTTGTTTTGTTTTGTTGTGTTTGTTTTTCCACTTTGGCAAGAATCTCTCAGAGCTGGGGCAGTGTCGCTTCTACTGCATCCAGGGAAGGGGCACCATAGTGTTTGGCTGTCACAGCGTGAGCAATGTGGAGACTGATCGATACACTTAGGTATCTTCTGCCTGATTCATCTTTCATAAAGTTCCTCATCAATATTTTACCTCGTGACTCAGGCAGCCATGGACAATCATTGCAGGATGGATTGAGAGCCTCAGAAACAGCCAAATCCTCTGAGTCCAAAGGCTATTTCTAGAAAAGTAGACTAAGGGAGAGGAGTGGGTAATATTATATGTAATAGAATTTGGGAGCAAGGATGTTTCTGGCAGCATCATTTAAGCAGCAAAGAGGAAGGAGGAGGAGGAGGAAGAGGAAAGAGAAAGAAAAAGAGAGAGAAAGAAAGAAAAGAAAAAGGAGCAATCTGGTAATGCAAAAATATAGGTCTACGGTTAACTAAATGGCTGTGAATCCCATAAATGGAAGAAAACAGGTAGAGGATTGTGAGTCCTTTCTGGTTCTTTGTTCTTTATCATAATTTCCAATTTTTTAAAAAATAAATATATATGCTACTTTTATCATTTTTAAAAAGTTATTACAACGAGTTCCTAGCCAGATGGCATGGTACAGCAAAAATCTGGCTGTCTGAAAGTAAAAGAGAATGAAAAACATTTTTTTTCCCTAAGATTATTTCTGGATCTAAAATTCCCTGATTCTCTGTTCCCTCTAGTTAGCTACAACTCAGAGTCCTGCAATGCAAACTTTTCTCTCAGGCACCAGGACTTTGAGGGCAAAGGATTAAGAGTATCTCTGAGAGGGTGGGGCGAGAAGGGGTCCCACTGTCAGGTGACAGGAGAAGATCTGACTTTGGGTGGTGGGCACACGGTGCCATATACAGGTCTTGTGACACAGAAACCCACACCTGAAACCCGTATGTTCATGTGGACCAATGTCACCGCAATTTAATAAATAAATGTTTAAAAATAAACAAATAAAAAAAGTTTCTCTGGTGTGTGTACAGGATCATTTTGGTAATATGAACAAGACAGTGAGACCTCAGAATGAAAATAAGAAATATCTTATTTCTTTTTTTAAATTAAATCTTTATTGTTCAGATTATTACAGTTGTTCCTTCCCCCCCCCCCCCCGCATAGCTCTCTCCTCCACCCAGTTCCCACCCCACCCTCTGCCCTTACCCCTCCCACTGTCCTCATCCATAGGTGTACGATTTTTGTCCAGTCTCTTCCTGCACCCTCACACCCCTTTCCCCAGAAGAATTGTCAGTCCACTCCCTTTCCATGCCCCTGGTTCTATTATATTCACCAGTTTGCTCTGTTCATCAGATTTTTTATTCACTTGATTTTTAGATTCACTTGTTGATAGATATGTATTTGCTGTTCATAATTTTTATCTTTACCTTTATCTTCTTCCTCTTCTTAAAGAATACCTTTCAGCATTTCATATAATGCTGGTTTGGTGGTGATGAACTCCTTTAGCTTTTTCTTATCTGTGAAGCTCTTTATCTGACCTTCAATTCTGAATGATAGCTTTGCTGGATAAAGTAATCTTGGTTGTAGGTTCTTGCTATTCATCACTTTGAATATTTCTTGCCACTCCCTTCCGGCCTGCAAAGTTTCTGTTGAGAAATCAGCTGACAGTCGTATGGGTACTCCCTTGTAGGTAACTGACTGTCTTTCTCTTGCTGCTTTTAGGATTCTCTCTTCGTCTTTTGCTCTTGGCATTTTAATTATGATGTGTCTTGGTGTGGTCCTCTTTGGATTCCTTTTGTTTGGGGTTCTCTGCACTTCCTGGACTTGGAAGTCTATTTCTTCCACCAGGAAGGGGAAGTTTTCTGTCATTATTTCTTCAAATAAATATCTTATTTCTTATGCCATTCACCTAAGACAAAGCTCTAACTTTTTATTGTTGTTATTATTTTCATTATTATTAACTAAGATGTCTTTATTGTGTGTGTGTGTGATGAATCACTATGCTTTAATTACATTCAATTTGTAACAATGAAATTGGGGGTCACCACAACATGGGGAACTGTATGAAAGAGTCGAAGCATTAGGAAGGTTGAGACCACTAGTCTAAGGTTTATTTCTGCCTCCATTGCTGGCCCCTACCCAGTCCGGCCCTGTTCCGGGCTTGGGCACGAGGCAAACAACTGATGTGTTTCTCTCACAAAGGTGGGTAGCCTGGTCAGAAGGTCCGATCTTCAAAGTGCATACCAGCTGCTCTTCCCAGGGGGTCCGGACTGCATGTCCTGGAGCATCTCCCCGAAAGCCTGCGGGGATGGTGCCTCCACATTCCGGAAGGTGTCCCGGACTCTGCTGTACAGGATGAAGTATTTCATTGCCAGAGAGATGAACCCGAAGCGGTTCTCATCGAACACGATGAAGACTCCAGGGAAGCGCCTGGGGGAGGCGAAGCCAGGTAAGGTAACAGTGAAAGTGTCCACGCCATAGAAACACATCCTGCAGGTCCCGGGGTAGCTCTGTTCCCTTGTGCGCACGCCCGGAGGCAGAACGAACGGGACAGGCTGCTCCTCCCAAGCTGCAGCCCCGGACCCCCCGCCGCTGGGCTGGGCAGGGCTCTGCCCGCCATGGCCCTCGCTTTCCCCGGTCCCGTCTTCTTGCTGCTGCTCCCGGATCACCTGCTGGTCCATCTCCTGGACCACGCGGGAGAGCTCGTAGAAGCTGCGGAAGAACTCGCCATCTGGCAGCTGGATGCGGCGCCTGAGGTGGATGGCTAACGTCCAGGTGGAGTCTCCCGTGACCTTCGTGACCCTGGCGCGCTGCCCATGGAGGCTGAGCATGACCAGCGTTCGGCCGTAGGCATCGTAGCTGCCTTGGAAGAGGCCGGGCCTGATGAGGCCGTCCGGGCGGCTCGGCGGGAGGTAGAGGCGGCGGTAGGTCAGGCAGTCGCGTGGCTGTCTGACCTCCTGCACCAGCACCCGCCCCCATTCGTCCCAGCGCCGCGGCGGTGAATCCTTGCGGTGGTCCGTCTTGATGCTCAGCCTGTCCTTCTGAACCTGCAGGTGGCGCCGGAAGCGGGGGCCTTCCATGCACTCCACCGCGGCCGATGTCCGCTCGGTCAGGCGAATTCTGAAGGAGGGCTCGAATTGCATTGGGCCGTCCCCATGGGGGTCAAGGGAAGGCCTGCACGTCCAACCAGTGATGCCTGAGCCGTCCGCCACGACATGCAGCAGTCTTCTATAGCCGTGCTCCAGCTGCCACAAACCCAAAATGTGTCTGTGTGGGTGGAACAGCTTCGTATAGACGTCTCGGTAAGACGTACCGCCGATCGTCTCCAGGTTCGGCAAGGTTTCACGAACGCCGAACTCCTCCCGGCAGCGCCGCCTCCAGATGCTGTCGATCTGCAGGACGCGGTGGAACTTGGTGCAGGCCAGGGCCAGGCTGGGCAGGTCGGTGCCGGGGAGCCAGGCGAAGATCTCCACCAGCAGCTCCACCGGCAGGTCCTGCAGCGAGCAGCGCGGGGGCGGCCTGGGGCTCGCGATCCCTCCACTCCCCGCCCGGCACCGCGCCGCCGCCGCGTCCGCCTCCACGTGCTTTTCGGCCGGGGCCCGCTTGCTGTGGGCTGCTGCCATCTCAGCTGGGCCCTGGCGCTCCTGACGACACCGCTTGGCGTTGGCTGCCGCTATCTCAGCTGGGCGCTGGCGCCTCTGACGACACCGACGTCCCCGCGAAGAGCCCAAGCCGCAGAGGCAAGCGCACTGCTCCATGCTGCTACAAGTAACAGCCACCGCAGTGTGGGCCGCAGCGGCTCCTCCGCAGGGTTTTATACTGGCTGGTCCCGCCCTAGGCCACGCCCCCAGGGCCTGGCCACGCCCCCTCAGAGAGGAGCCATTGGTAGGACTTTAAACCCATTAACAGGCGCCTCCCTTTCCCGGTGCCCCTCCCTGTCCTCCGGCCTGCCCCTCCCTCTCCTCCGGCCCTAGCCCCAGGCAGTCACTAATCTGCTTTCTGTAGGGAAATGCCTCCAGGGATATGCCTATGGGGGGAGGGGGGGCGGACATTTCACAGAAATGCAGTAAAAAAAAAACAACTGTGGTACATCTACACAATGGAATACTACGCTGCAGTAAAAAAGAAGGAACTCTTGCCATTTGCAACAGCATGGATGGAACTGGAGAGCATTATGCTGAGTGAAATTAGCCAGTCAGAGAAAGATAAATACCACACGATCTCACTCATTTGTGGATTATAGAGAACAACATAGACTGCTGAACAGGGACAGATCCAAAGACAGAGAAACAGCGATCAGACTGTCAATCCCCAGAGGGAAAGTAGGGGAAGGTGGGGGCAAGGGGAAGAGGTCACTCAAAGGACTTGGATGCATGCATATAAGCCAAACCAATGGACATGGACAACAGGGGGATGAGAACATGAGTGTGGGAGGGGGGATTGGGGGTTAATGGGGGGATGAGGACACATTTGTAATATCTTAATCAATAAAGAAATTAAAGATTAAAAAAATAAAATAAAATAAAAAACATTCATGAGAATGTTTAAAAATTGGACCCGTCGAACGTTGCTGGTGGAAATGTAAAATAGCGGTGCCACCTTGGAAAACGAGGCTCACCAGATGGCCCAGAAGTTCCACTTCTAGGTCCATACCCAAAAGAAATGGAAGCATGTTCACACACAAAAAAACTTGTACACAATGTTCACAGCGGCGTTATTCATAAGAGCCTCAAACCGGAAACAACCAAAATACTCATCAACTGATGAATGGGTAAACAAAATGTGGTATACTCATACACTAGAATATAGCATACATAAAACTTTAAAAATATTATGTATGCTAAGTGAAAAAAAGCCAGTCACAACTAAGATGTCTTTTAACAGAAACACACATAAAACAAGATGATGTACTAACTGATGGATGGGCAAGCTATGACCAGAGGCTGGAAGGCGCCGAGCTCTGCCTATTGGCCAAGAATAATGTTTCAATACTTGCTAGTACGTAGACTGTTTCTGCTATATTATAGAACATGAAGGGGATTTACTATACGCATGTAATACCTGTCATTTTAGTCTGAAAGTAATTCGTTTTTAGAATGCAACGAAAAATCTATACTTACAGATAATAAAATGAATGGATTATGCAATAGAAATATGAACAATTTTATGAACAGCTTATTTATGGCAAAGAAAATTAAAGAGCCAAGAAACAGGAAAAGATGCTACTCTAATTACCAATGGGAAGAAAGCAATTGTGTTCACAAGAATCATTTTTTTTTAAATATATTTTATTGATTTTTCACAGAGAGGAAGGGAGAGAGATAGAGAGAGCTAGAAACATCGATGAGAGAGAAACATCGATCAGCTGCCTCTTGCACATCCCCCACCGGGGATGTGCCCGCAACCCAGGTACATGCCCTTGACCGGAATCGAACCCGGGACCTCTCAGTCCGCAGGCCGACGCTCTATCCACTGAGCCAAACCAGTTTCGGCTCACAAGAATCATTTTTTACACATGAGATGGATGACATTTTTGTCAATTTGATAAATGTACCCAAGTATTGGATAATTTGTGATTTCTTTTAAGTGGTGGAAAGGGGAAGTAATTGGATTTTTAGGGAGTGTTTCCTGTGGGTCTACTCCAGGGACTATATTGAAGTGTAAATACATCAGATTGCAGGGGCGAGGAACCATTTTTAAGCCAAAGGCCATTTGGGTATTTATAACATCATTTGAGGGCCATACAAAATGAAATGAAATTATTGACAATTAGGCTGCTGCAATTTGGTCAAACCTTTAAATGGCCCCCTATGCTTTGGGAAGGCCAGACCACATGATTTTGGGGGCCTCATATGGACCCCAGGCAGGACATTCCCCACCTGTGGATCAGAGGATCACTTTAAGAAATGGCTGGCACTCACCAAAAACTCAATAAACTTAGTAAATGAATCTTAGATATTGTTAAGCATCTCTCTGCTGTGATAGCATTTATGTTTTATTTATTTGATTTTTATTTTAGAGAGAAAGGGAGAGGAAGAGAGGCATAGAAACATCAATGAAGAAAGAGAATCAAGGAATTGCTGCCTCCTGCAAGCCCCACACTGGGGATCGAGCCCGCAACGTGGTCATATACCCTGACCTGGTCGCTCAAGCACTGAGCCACGCCAGCAAAACAGCATTGATGTTTTAGATGCATCTTTCAGACAGTTGTTTTCAGAAGCAAAGCCTGGATGTTGTAGAGAGTATGAAGCGAATGCAGAAGGACAGGTACCAGCAGCTGTAGGTCCCACTCTGAGAGGGCCTTTCCTGTTAGACAAGACAACTTCATCTGCCGGAAGCCGGTCCATCCTTGCTGCTTGACACAGTCGCTGCAGGGAAGAAACATCTGCACAGCATATGTTTCAAGGGACCTGGCCTATATGGCATACTGTTCTTAATATGTTTGCTCCCCTTAGCGCTATGTGTTTTAACCAGGGTCACCTCTACGAGAAAGGTTGTTTTCCCTGGAGTTAGTATTGTTGTTATTATTATTATTAAAAGGAAAAGAGCATCTAATACAGTGATTCTAATCCCTATTACAAGTACTGCCTTCCTTTAAAACAAACATTTTGGTTTTTTACGATCTTGTAAAAAATGCGTAGATAACCTACCTATATACGTAATTTCAAAAAAGTTAGTATGCTTTAAATATAACATAAAGAAGAAAGAAGAGCCTGGCTGGCGTGGCTCAGTGGTTGAGCATCGACCCATGAACTAGGAGGTCACGGTTCGATTCCCTGTCAGGGCACAGGCCCGGGTTGCAGGCTCCATCCCCAGTACGGTTGTGCAGGAGGCAGCCAAACCATGGTTCTCTCTCATCATTGATGTCGCTATCTCTATCCCTCTTTCTTCCTATCTGAGATCAATAAAAATATTTTTTTTTAAAAAAAGAAGAAATGAAATTATAATACATGAACAAATCAGCGTGTGGTTTGTTGTTTTTGGGTTTTTTTGCATCAACACATACCATCACACTCTCATACATGGCCTGATCTGAGCGTGTTCTGTTGAGGGTTCAAATCCCCCGAGCAGCGTTGCTAATGGAGTTGTTGCAAAGGGGAACCATTCCCCATGGAGTTGTTGCAAACAAAATGCAAGGGAGTGTTTTCTAAGTGTGTGTGCTAATTGCATTCCTGGAAAATTCAGTGCCCACTGAAATGTGCAAATAGTTCTTTCTGATTAGATGTAAAACACAGTGTTATGAATGCAGATCATCGCAGATTCCTCCTAACAACAATGTCTGGCAGGATCTTTTGAGGTTGTGTGGGCGGTGGGGCAACTCATTGCCTTGCAGGGTTGCCCCTCCCCCCCAGGCCTTGTCTAGTGCCCTTGCCCTTGGCCTTGCCCTCTAAATGCCGGTAATGTCTTCCCATTAGAGTGATGCCCCCACCATCATATCCAAAGCCTCCCCTTGTGAACGCCACCTACTGTGTGCCAGGCACTCCACTAAATTCTCAATAAATATCCTTGATGATTTATTTATTATCTCCCTCATCCAACAGGCATCACAGACCCTCCCACATGCTAGATACCGGGCTGGGCTTTGTATATACCAGCGGTTCTCAACCTTCTGGCCCTTTAAATACAGTTCCTCATGTGGTGACCCAACCATAAAATTATTTTCGTGGCTACTTCATCACTGTCATGTTGCTCCTGTGATGAATCGTCATGTAAATATCTGCTATGCAGGATGGTCTGAGGCGACCCCTGTGAAAGGGTCGTTCGGCCGCCAAAGGGGTCGCGACCCACAGGTTGAGAACCGCTGTTCTAGAAGGAAGCTCTGATAAGAGTTCGTGGACCGCACTGTCGGATGGGTAACAAAGTCGTGTTTCTGTGCCTGGGGCAAGTTCCGACTGCCCCTCCAATTTGCCCGCCTAATTTGCCAAACCCTGGGCAAACCAACCTGCAATTAGAGTTGTATTTTTAAATGGTCTAAGTTTTATGTGGCACTCCCCCGCCCCCCGCCCCCATTGCACAGTCTCGCCAAAATGCTGTTATTTACACAGAGGAAATCCAAAGAGTGGGTTTGAAATTACAAGTCACATTCTAAGTCAGAAAAAGGAAGTGGGTTCTCGGGGGCCACCTCCGGGCTGCAGGCTACGCAGCTGTCCCAACCTCAGGGCGCCACAACGGCCAGCACCTGGGACAGCCAGGTGCCCCTGAAACGCGAGGACTCCTGCTTCTGGTTTCTCCCAGGGCAGGCTCTTTGGTTGGGGCTGATGGAGAGGAAGTTTGGCCCTCGGCTCCATATCATTTGAACGTCAGAAATAGCCTGGCCGGTGTGGCTCAGTGGTTGAGCATCCACCTATGAACCAGGAGGTCACGGTTTGATTCCAGGTCAGGGCACATGCCCAGGATCCCCGGTAGGGGGCGTGCAGGAGGCAGCCAATCCATGATTCTCTCTCATGGATGTTTCTCTCTCTCCTTCTCCCTTCCTCTCTGAAATCAATAAAAATATATTTAAAAAAAAAAATGTCAGAAATAGCCACATTGCCTTCACTGGTGCAACGTCCCTGACCCACCCCCACTGCAGCGCGTGACATTTTATCTGTTCTAGAAACGGCAGGAGACAGATCCCTCTGGGATTCACGCGCCTCTGCTGGGATTTTCACACCATTCGCCATGTTAACATGAAGCAACAGCTGGGTTGAAGACAGCTGATAAAAATAGCAACCTCACCCTGCAAGCTAACTGCATGGAAAAGCGGGGAACCAAGTTTTTAATGACTTCTTTTATCTTTTCCTTTTTAAATATTATTTTATAGCTGATAGTATTACAGATGTCTCCCATTTTCCTCCCCCCATTCCTCCCCTTCTCCCAGCCCCTACCCCCACCCCCACCCTAAGGCGATTACTTTTTTCTGAGTCTAGAGCTGTGTTATGTTGGTTGTTTTTAAAATATGTTTTTATTGATTTCAGAGGAGAAGGGAGAGGGAGGGAGGGAGGGATAGACACATCCATGATGAGAGAGAATCATGGATGGGCTGCCTCCTGCACGCCCCCTACTGGGGATGGAGCCCGCAACCCGGGCATGTGCCCTGACCGGGAATGGAGCCATGACCTCTTGGTTCCTAGGTCGATGCTCAGCCACTGAGTCACGCTGATCAGACATAATGTTGTTTTTGTGTGTGCATTTCTTTTAAACATCCACTTTTTCAGAAAGAGCAACGTGAATTTATCTTTCCCCTGCGTGGTGTCTCAGAAAAGGTGGAGAGAGGCGGGCTGCTTCTGCGTTTCCCTGCTCCCCACTCGCGGGCATCTGGCACCCCTGACTGTTAACTGGAACCTCACGGGGTATCCTCTGGACAGTTGAGTTCATGGTCAAGGTTGCTCTGTGTTCCTGCAGGAACTTCCTGCTCTTACTCCATCTTTCCATCCGTTCGCGTGGAGCTTGCAGCTGAACATCCTGACATAACATAGCTGAGATGTTTGGCAGCCGCGCTAACCAGATTCAAGAGTTTCCTCCAGACGATGCTGAATTTTCATATCCTCATGAATGCTCGCCACCTTCTTTTAATAACTTGAAAAAACAAGCTTCTCTCGGGAACTGTATGGCTCCAGTATTTCCCCAAGCCCAGCGTTCACTGCGTTGAGAGGGACGTGAGGTGTGTGTATATTTATAGAGTCCTGGGTGTACCTAGGTGGGTTAGACTTCGGCCTCTAACTAATAAAAAGGCGGCAGTGTGAATGGATCTTAGAGAGATGTTATTCGAAGTCTAGTATTTTCTTCATCAGATCTTATTTTTCTCCGTCTAAGCTATTTGGTCATTTCACCACAAAATTCAATTTCTTTAAAAAGGGTATATTCACTAACCTTGAGCTGCGGGGCTTGAAAAAAGCCTTTTAACCCCCCCCCCCCCAAAAAAAGTAGAAAATTTACAAAGGGGAGGTGGTAAAGTGAGGGTTTCCTTCCTTCCTTTCCTCCACAGTGAAAAAAAAAAATTGTCTTACTATTTACAGTTCTCTTAGGAGAAAAATTTTTTAATGGAAAATTAGTGTAAACTTCTGGCTACTTAGACAACTGGAACTTTTAACCATTCTTGTTAAGATAAAAAAAAAAAAAAATAGGGCGAGTGCCAAATGCAATGAGAGAAAGAATCGTTGATGGGCTGCCTCCTGCAAGCCCCACACTGGGGATGGAGCCTGCATCCTGGCCGGGCGTGTGCCCTGACCGGGAATCGAACCGTGACCTCCTGGTTCGTAGGTCAGCGTTCCACCACTAACCACACTGGGGGGGGCGGGGGGGGCCCTCCTGTGCTCTTTACCTTGGCCGCTGTGTGGTGGGCTTCTCTGACGGGATCGCTCCTCCAGGCAGCAGCAAAGGGGTGCCAGGCCTCAGGGTTCCCCTGCCCTTCCGCTTCCAGAACAGAGAGGGGGTTCTCCCATCTCTCCCCTCGTGGCCACCCCTCCACTTTGCAAAGTCATGTGCGGGTTCTGTCATGGGCTCACCCCCTGGGCCCATCGTTGTAGCCAGAGGACGATGAAGCGCTGTGATTGGCCAGGATTTGGTCACGTGCACGCCCCCCTGGCCAATCCCTGCGGCCAGGGGCAGGTGAGGCGCTATGATTGGCTCAGCTTTGGCCGCGTTCCCATCTATGGAGAAGGGGCGTGACAGAGCCTTCTGCCCAGCGCGGGGCAGGCAGATGTGCGGGGCAGGTGTGAGCAGCGTAGGTGTGCTGTGCTGTTCACATCTTTTTGTCATGGTCTGGCACTGACTCGCTCCACCAGGACTCAGCTGGGAGCAGCCAGGTTCCCCCCTGTTGAGCGGCATTTTAAGATCTCAGCAGGGGGAGGCCATTTGCATCAAGTACATAAATGACGTGATTCATTTGACTTGCTTTGATTTCGTGTTTCATTGCACTTGAAATTTCAAATAATAGTGAAGAAGGGCACACACGGTTTACATTGATCTAAACGGGGCACGGATTAGAAATATCTCAGAAATAACATTTCAACGTGAGCTTCTCCAACCGCCTCAGCAGCAGTGGAATCTACTCCTGTTTGCACAGAGGCTGAGTGGCCCCCGTTCTCTGTGGGGTGAATGGAAGGTCTGATCTAAAATGGCCAGGACCGCCGGCGTGGCTGTGTGGTGCAGCATTGACCTATGAGCCAAGAGGTCATGGTTGGATTCCGGGTCAGGGCACATGCCCGCGTTTCGGGCTCGATCCCCAATAGGGGGCGTGCAGGAGGCCGCTCCCACAGTGGCCCCGTTCCGTCCCTCTGGCATCCCCGGCAGGGGCAGCCTCCCGGGCTCCTTGTCACAGATGCACCACCCTCCTGAAGGCGAGCATCTTGGCAACTTGCTCGGACCCGCGCCCAAGGTGCCTCCACGTTCGCTGCGTGGCTAAGAGTCGGCCGTGTGTGCGTCCAAGTGCAGAGACGATGGATGAGAAGGCGCTGGCAGAGCTGAGCGTGATGAAGACACTCCTTGCGGCTCTGAAACCTTATTAGGATACCGAGCGTTCCTTCCATCCAGGGTCCGCTGGGAAAACCACCAGCCTGTTTCCATTTCCTGCCCAGAGCTGGCTCTCGGCACAAAGCCCTGGGGGTCACGTGACCCCAGCCAAGACCCCCCCCCCCCCCTCTCGGGCCGCACCGACTTCACTGCGAGGCAGCCCTGCGGGGCCTCAGGGAGGCGCAGGGAATGACCACCTCACGCGTCTGGCCCCGCGCCTGGCACGCAGGCCGGGCCGAGTGCGTGCAGCTCGCGCTTTAAAGGGAAGCGCAAACATCTGCCAACTTGTTTCCGTCTTATTTATTTATTTATATCTTTATACCCTTCGCTGGGAGGCCTCGCTTTGCTCAGCAATCTGGACGCCGGCCAAGCTAAATTAACGCTTTTATCTTCGGGCCCCTGCAGCTGGCAGCCGTCCCCGAAGGTCCCTGAGGCACTGGAGTTTAGGCTCAGCCAGGGCCTGGGCCGTCCAGGCTGTCCTCTGGGGGGGGGGGGGGGGCGGATGGAATGGGGGAGACTGCCCTGGGCTGAGTCTCTGGTCCAGCAGAGGCCATGATTCTCTGCAGGCGAAGGGAGGTCCGTGGGGAGGCCCTGGGCGCTGATCACAGTGAAAACACAAACATCTTCCTGGGAGAGTGAAGGAAGGAGCCACGGACGTTCAGAAGGATTCTCTCCGCTGGGCAAAGGTTGACCCAATTTTGCCGCATCGGCTCAGCTAGACGTATGTGAGCCATCTACTAATCGCAGCACCGTGAATGCTCTCCCCAGGTTTTCTTAGTCGGTGCTTCTCAAACTCTGACACGTATGCGAATCCCGGGGGCTTTGTTAAGATGCGGATTCCAACTGGTGGGGCCGGAGATACCCAGGATGCCGCCTGAGGACCAGGTTCTGAGGAGCCAGGCTCCCAGACATCCTTCAGCAAACTTCAGTCGGGGGCCTTGTCATGCCATCTGTTTCGTCATTGAGTCAATACTTTTCTTTACACTGACCTTCCTTTTAACTTCGATGTTTGGATAGTACCATGAAACCACAGCTGTGAGGAGTGATTTTTTTTTGTTTTCATACACTGGAGCTGGACATTTCCACCCAGACCCAGGGAGTCTGGTCATTCTGTCTCTTTATGGGACCCCTTCCCCATGCAGCACCCCACATTCCCAGTGAGAATCTCCCAAGTCTTTCTGGAAGTTTGCTCTTTAGAGTTTCAGACTTGGTTCTGTTTCCTGATTTGGCTGATAACAGTCACTCACAGTTGAGCCTGAATTATTCTGAGGACAAACTTTGGGCCCCTCTATTCTATGGTGGTGGGAAGGAGGGGGTCCAAGGGAACCCCAAGATGGAAAAGTCTCAGAAAGGGGAGGCTGAGGGTGCCAAGGACAAGCTCGGTGGGATTCCTTCCTCCTTGGAAGAAAGGGCCACACCCCGTCTCCGTGCCTCATGTCGGGTGCCTTTTCTCAGATTGCTGTGTTTCTGGCCTTGATTTATTGTGCAAACAGATCAAACATCTTCCCAGCTCATCTGTAAATCTCTCCTGGGCTGTGTGTGTGCTCTCTCTTACTCACTCTGCTATCCAGTGATCACCTCTAGTAGCAGACCCAGGATTACGGTGCCCGCAAAAGGACAAATCCGCAAGCATCCCCCCGGCTCTGGCATTGAGGATCCTGAGAAGCATGAGCCTTAATTTTCACGAGCCATAGCACCCGCAATCGGCCCCAGATGAGCATTCCTGTCCTCGTCCGGTTTGAATGATTAAGGTGACCGGCCTTCGAAAGAATTCACCGAGCAGGTCCTCCATAGGGTTTCTGCAGTGACGCATTTTCTGGGTCCCTGCGCTTCCTGTTGGCTTGGCCTTCCTGACCCAGACAGGCTGGGTCATAAGCTGTGGAGTCCTGGGCACGGCGCTGAGGCGGGTCGCTGTGCTGGGGCCTGGAAGCATGACATTTATGTTCTGAGCAGGATGTGATTTCCAGCTGAACAGCCTGGGCACTTACCCAGCCTTTGCTCTGGCCCCAACTGTGTGGTAAATGCAACTGGCCTCTCTCTCTCTCTCTCTCTCTCAATCCTCACCTGGGGGAGAGACACACAGAGAGAAACATTGATGTGAGAGAGACACACTGATTAGTTGCCTTCCATACGCACACCCAGACCAGCGCTGGGGATCGAGCCTGCAACCGAGGTACGTGCCCTGGACCGGAATCGAACGTGAGACCCTTCAGTCACGGGCTGACGCTCTAGCCACTGAGCCACACCGGCCAGGGCTGCTCCCAGCCTCTTGACACCTGTCACACCTCTGCTCCGCCTCCCCAAGGCCAAGTATCTTTGTCCCCTGGGCCTCCCGCCTGCCTGCTGGCTGCCATTCTTGGGCGGAGCTTCTGAGAGGATGGAGAGCGTTCTGGGCCCAGCCCTGGTGTGTTTCCTGTGTGCGAGGAGGAGCCTGGCCACTTGCTTTGGTTCCCCGGCATCTCGCTTTGGGGAACTGGCCATTGCATGAGTCTGCGAGGAGCAAAAGCGACCTCCTCCATCGGCGCTGTGATGGTCAGAGACCTCCTTTCCCAGACTGCCTTGCAGCTGGGGCTCCGAGCAGGGCCTCGCCTCTGCCAGGCCCGTGCACCAGCTCGGTGACGCGAGGCAAGGGCTGTGGTGACCACAGCAGCGCTGGCGGCCGAGCGCCACCCTTCCCTCCCCTCAGAAGGTGGTGGTGCTCAGCGCAGGGCAGTTGGGGGGCTGCCCCGACAGCCCGGATCTGGTGTGGTTTGACTTGCCGCTCCTCAAAGATGGGCTTTGAACCTGCCCTTGAGACCTCCACGTGATTCTGTCGGTTGCCCGGTATTCTTTGAAGAGACCCCTTTTCTCGTAATTGAGCGGAGTTGGTTTCTGTTGTTTGCATCCGTTTCCGTCCACCTGAAGGGATATCACAACCCCTGTCCCTGAGATTTCTTTTCTTTAAACTATTGTCTTGGTTGGCCTGCAGCCTCTTCGCAAAAATGAAGGGAAAAGCATTTGAATTTCAAGTGGCTTTTTTTTTTTTTTTGACGGTAACAATCTCTTTAAAAAGCCAAGTCTTGCCTGGCTGGTGTGGCTCAGTGGTTGAGCGTTGACCTGTGAAGCAGGAAGTTACGGTTCGATTCCCGGTCAGGGCTCGATCCCTAGCGTGGATCATGCAGGAGGCAGCTGACCCATGATTCTCTCTCATCATTGATGCTTGTATCTCTCTCTCTTCTCTGCCTCTCTGAAATCAACAGAAATATATTTAAGAAATAAAATCAGACTGTGAGTGCTGCGGCTTGGGGGCTGACCAGATGTGTGAGGTTATGGGTCATCTGACCGCTCTAGGCCTCTACTTCCTCTTTTAGGAGCTGCTGGGGCTGTCTGCAGGAGCCCTGTCTGCCACTGTGATTCTGGGCTTGCTGCCAGGTGGCTCACTCAGTGGCTTTTGAAAGGAGGCCTCGGTTTCTCGTTGTGGAGACTCACAGCATGGCAGTTGGCTTCCCCCAGAGCGAGCGACTCGAGAGAGGGGCACTGTGCCTTATTTTATCGGTCACACCGACCAATACACGGTGGGAGGGAACTACACAAGAGCATGGATATCAGAGGTGGGTGGCGATCACCGATGGCCATCTTGGAGGCTGCCTGTCATGTTATTCCCAGTCCCAAGTTGGTTAGGCTAACCAAGAGGTCACCGGTTCGATTCCAGGCCAGGGCCCATGCCTGGGCTGTGGGCTCAATCCCCAGTAGGGGAGGTACAGGAGGTAGCCGATCGATGATGTTCCTCTCATCAAAGTTCCTGTCTCTCTATCCCTCTCCCTTCCTCTAGAAATCAATAAACACATACCAAAAAAAGATGAATACCTTGAAACTATGCATGTGCTTGCTTTTCTCATCCTTCTCGGGGTCTTTCCCTTATTTAGCCTCGGTTTCCGCCACTTTCAGGGGTGGTAGCTGGGAAGAAGGAGAGAGGAGACAGTGGAATGAAGACGGCCCAGCTTCAGACATCCACCAGCTCAGAAACCATAGGGCTGGAGCCAAGTGTCCAAGGGAGAGATCAGGCCGTGGAGAGAGGAGAGGTTTTCCTCAATTCGAACTCAAGAAGGAGGCGCATGGAAGTGTTACTGTCCTACAGCAAGTGGGGATGGACGGGCAACAAGGCCTCAGAGGAGTCCCCATCCCACCGGGCTGTGGGTGGGGAGAGATTGGAGATGTTTTCAGCGGTTACAGGGGCATATACAATGATCAACCCTCATCAACCTGACCACCTTATACCTTAATTTTAAAAAGAAAGAATACTAAACATACTCTTTTTTCAGTTTTGGTCTAAAACAGATTAGCCTGCCTGGCTATGGTTTGATTCCCGGTCAGGGCACATGCCCGGGTTGTAGGCTCCATCCCTAGTGCGGGGTGTGCAGGAGGCAGCCGATCCATGATTCTCTCTCATCATTGATGATTCTCTCTCTCTCTCTCTCTCCCTCTTCCTCTCCCTTCCTCTCTGAAATCACAAAAATACATTTAAAAAAATAAAACAGATTAGCACAGCAAACAGAATTAACACCCAAGTCCCAGAGGCTCTGCACCTTCACACACACACACTCTCACACACACACTCACACACACTCATACACACACTCACACGCACACACACTCTCATACACTCACACACACACACACACCCACACACACACACACACTCACACACACATACACACACACATACACACACACTCACTCACACACCCACACACTCACACACACTCACACACACACACATACACACACACATTCACACACACTCTCACACACACACCCACACACTCACACACACTCACACACACACACTCACAGACACACACTCTCATACACACTCTCATACACACTCTCATACACACACACTCACACACACACACACACACACTCACACTCACACACTCACACACACACCCACACACTCACACACACACACACTCTCACACACACACACACACACACACACACACTGACACACGCACTCACACACACACTGACACACACATACACACACACACTCACACACACACACACACACTCCTCTATACCCAGGCAGTGACCCCACAGTGCGCCCTCTCTCACCAGGAGCCTGCCGGATCCCCCCACTGCCACCCCCTCCCCAGTGGTCTCTAACTGCACTCGAGTCATCTCCGGTTCTAAACCTCAGCGCACCATAAATCATAGTTTGTGTGTGTGTTTTTCAGCAAAATACGGATGTTTTCGAAACCACTTTCCCCTCTAAAGGCCTCCTCCTTCCTTGCTAGCTCCGGGCCGGCCGAGCTGCTTCATAAATAATGCAGCTCCCGCTCTCGTCTCCATTATAAACGCGGATCTCTCCTCGTTGGGAAGGACCCTCTGGGGTTGCGTCCTTGTTCCTCCAGTCCAGCCAGCGGCCACCCTCCCCCGGCCCTGGAGGAAGGGCCGCCCTGGCCCTCCGCGCAGCAGGCTGTGTCCTGGGCTCGGTCGCTTTAAAGCCCCCCTTGGTCCTGCTGCCTCTCTCTGCCCAAAGCCGACGTGGCTGCCCTGCTCTCTCCCTGCTGCCTGCGGGCCTGTGTGGGAGGTGCCCTGGTGCCCACGGTTCCCGGGCAGCAGCCTTTTCCACAGGATCCCGCGCTCCATGTCACCAGCCCCAGGGGATGGAAGTGGTGACGTCAGCGTCCAAATCTCAATGGCTCTGAGTCCCTGCCTACTTTCCTGCAGGGATCCTAAGGCTCACACGCTCCAAATATTTGCCACTTGGCACCAGTCAGACCCGAGGGCTGCTCCCCGCCCCAGCTAGAAAAACTGGATGTCCATAGAGCCAAGCCCGGCCGATGTGGCTGAGCGGCTGAGCACTGAACCTTGAACCAAGAGGTTGCTGGTTCGATTCCCGGTCAGGGCACATGCCCAGGTTGCGGACTCAATCTTCAGCAGGGGGTGTGCAGGAGGCAGGCCATCGATGATGCTCTCTTATCACTGAAGTTTCTATCTCCCCTCCCCCCCCCCCGCCCTTTCTCTCTCTCAATGCTGGCCCTGTCCCCATCACCCAACTCTGCTGGTGGCCTCGGTGAGACTGGGCCTACTTGGGGCTGGAGGCTGGGCGCTTGGCATCCTTCCTGCAGGGAAATGTTCTTCCCTGGGCCCCTGGAAGGAACCGGTCCTGCCGACACCTTGATTTCAGCACAGGGAGACCCACAGCAGATGTCTGACCTCCGGAATTGAAATGTAAAACGTGTGTGTTCTTTTAAAGCCACTGAGCCTGCGGTCATTTGTTATAGCGGCAAAAGGAAACTAATACACTCTAGGAGTCGGCAGACTATGGAATGGCATCTTTCCTGCCCTGGAGGAGATGAAGGGCAAAGGTGCTATAAAAACTCAATGAATCAATGAACTGCCAGTTGGGTCACCAGGCCCCTTACCCCCCTCTCTGCAACCTTAACGCTCAGGGGTCCCAGCATCTCGCCACAGGCAGACCCTCCGGTGCAAACGCTGATACCTCAGCCAGTCTTAGAGACAGACTCAGTTCAAATCTCTCCATCAGCCCCAGCACTTCTAACACATGGTGAATGAGAACATGAGAGAGCACCTAACGTTCGTTAATGCGTTTTTCTCTCTTCACACGTCCTCAACAGCGATCTCCTGGCCCAGCATAGGGAGACGTGCGGCTGTTTATAGTTGGATTCCAAACAGAAGAGACCATGTCCATGTCTTGACATCCAGGACAGGCCCCTGAGGTCCATGCCACAAAAGACAGGGAGGTGTCCGGCCGCAAGAGCCAGGCACTTCCGAGAAAAAGGGTCTTCTCAACTCCAAAAGCATCTTGTTCCACGTCAATAACCAAAGCCAGGCTCGGGGTGCGGGCTCGATCCCTAGCACGGGGCGTGCGGGAGGCAGCCGATCCGCGATCCTCTCTCATCATGGATGCTTCTTTCTCTCTCTCCCTCTCCCTTCCTCTCTGAAGTAAATAAAAATCTATTCTTAAGAAGAGGGTGGGGAAAATGTAGACACCGACACACAGAGGGAGGACGACGTGGAGACCCAGGGAGAAAAGGGCATCTGCAAGCCAAGGAGAGAGGCCTGGCCCAGATCACACCCTCAGAAGAAACCGTCTGTGCTTATATCTTGACTTTGGACTTTTACCCTCCAGAACTGTGAGACGATACAGTCCTGTTGTGGTTTGTTTGTGTGTTTGTTTTTGTTTAAATGTTTTTTATTGATTTTAGAAAGAGGGGCAGGGAGAGAGATAGGAACATCGATTGGCTGCCTCCTGCACGGCCCCTACTGGGAATCAGCCCTACAACCCAAGCATGTGGCCTGACCGGGAATCGAACCAGGGATCTTTGGAGGCATGGGGTGACACCCAACCAATTGAGAACTGGCTGGGCAGTTCCGTTGGGTTCTAAGCCACTCAGTGCGTAGTACTTTGGTATGGCAACCCCAGAAGACATACAGTTGTTATATAAGAAGTCTCACTACGCTGAGGCCTCCATGCTGTAAGATCACCAAAGCCACATAGACATATTCTGGTGACAGTCCCTGCTGAGTCCCCACTGACAGCCAGCATCAGCCACCAGCCATGTGAGGAGGACATCTCCAGAGGAGCCCAGCCACCAGCCACAGACCAGCCGCGTCTCTCAGTGTCCCCAGACGTCACGGAGCAATGGATCCCTCTGTACCCTGTGTGAACTGCCGGCACACGGAGTCTGGGCGCATGATCAGCAAGGTTCCTCACACAAGCTCTGCGGCTCCACGCAGCAGTGCTCTGGGCACGGTGTCCCGGCCGTGCGGGCCGGTGAGGGGGCTCCGTGCCTCCGAAGGCAGGTCTGCTCCGCGTGCAAGCTCAGCAGCCTTGGTGTCACCGGGGGTGTCTGGCCGGGAGGATCTTTGCTGAGTCTTGTCTCCGAGCAAGCAGGGCTGGCCCACGTGGCCGGACCCTGGCTAGCCCATGAGGAGGACTGTCTGGCCTCTGAGGAAGCCAGCCACCCTCACTCAGACTTTTCTTCCGGCTTCTAGGGCCGGCCAGGCTCCCAGAGGCAGCGCCCGGTCTGATCACTTCGCAGAGGGCTCTGAACTTACTTGTTCCCGTGGTCATTTGGCTACTGGCTTTGTGCACCAAGGGTGCTGCTGAGAGGCAGAATATAATCGGGGCGGGGGGAGGAGCACGGGTCCTGGGTTTAAATTCTGGCTGTGCAGCCCGGGCAGCGTGGCTCAGAGGTTGAGCAATGACCTATGAACCAGGAGGTCACGGTTCGATTCCCAGTCAGGGGCACATGACTGGGTTGCGGGTTCGATCCCTAGTGTAGGGTATGCAGGAGGCAGCAGATCCATGATTCCCTCTCATCATTGATGTTTCTCTCGCTCTCTCTCTCTCTGTCTTCATATCTGAAATCAATAAATATATATATGTAAATTTCCAGATGTGCAACCTACTAGCTGTACGGTCCTGGAAAAGCCGTATAACCTCTCCCATCCTGCCTCTTCATCTGCAGAGTGAGAAAGTGACAGTACCCGCCTTGCACGGGCTCTCAGGAGGCTCAGGCAGGACATTCCCGGGGCCGCACGGAGTCAGCCCACAGCGTCTGTGAGCCACTGCGGTTATGCACCAGTGTCCACGGCTTACTTGCAGGGATCTGTCTGTTTTCTTCAAGGCCGCCTCACTTGGTTCCTGAGAGCATCCCTGCAGAGGGGGAAAGGTGGCTTAAAATAACCCCCAGAATGCTGAGCCCTTTCAAAAGTTCGTTGAAGAAAAAAAAAAAAAAAAAGCGAGATTCCAGACAAACCTAAAGTGGCCTTGTCATTACCGGTTTTATTGTTCCGAGCGGCCTTGAAAGCCCTTGGCTTTGAAGCTGTGGAGGGTAGCAATTAGGCCCCTCGTGAACGGCATGGCAGCTGTAAGCCTTGCCACGGGGCACAGGGCTGCACCTCCTTCCCCATTTTGTGGCCGCCGGGTCTGGTGTCTGCACCCGTCTGGACAGACCGGGGCCCAGGCAGGAGTGGTGGGCGGACTGCGTGATCCCCTCCTCGCCCGCCGCCCTGATGACTCCCAGAAAGGGAAGGCAGATGGGGTGACTCAAAGGGAACCATCTCCTCCCCCCTCCCCGCCCCCCACCCTGCGAGCTGCACCCTGACATGCTCCTTCGTCTGGGGGCCAGACGGAATCCCTGCTCAGGACCCTGGGGTGCTTGTGAGCCCCCTTCCCAGGCGCTGGCACAGAGATCAGACCGCAGGGTGCCTTGTGGATGGGAGCGGATTCTCTCTACACGGCAGCCTGCCTTGTGCGAGGAGGCACTTTGTCAAGAAAAAAACACACACACACAAAAAAACCCCAACCATCTCCGGGCTGGCTGCTGGCACGCGGGGCAAGGCTTGTCTAAATATTTGGCTTGATCCCGCTTTCTGATTCATCCTGTGCAGGCACCTCTGTAATTTCATCTGCTGCCTGCCTCAGAGGAGGGGACCTAAGCGCAAGTGCGGAGCGCGCGCCCCGGAGGCCAGGCCCGCAGCCAGCGCCCCCTGCTCCCCCCGCCGGCCTCCCGGGCTCAGGGCGCTCCCCAGCCACCAGCCTCAGATGAAATCTCTTTTGTCTGAGATGATTAATGGAGCCCCTCACACGCCTGAGAGCGCAAGGGTGTGAGGTGCACTTTGTACCTTTTCCAAGGTTTTTTTTTTTTTTTGATGCTAAATCCATTTGCATCTCATAAATTATAGTGGCTCCAAAATGAAGTGTGCCTGACAGCAGCAGGCAGGGTGTGGGTGCCACTGAAACATTCCCTCCTCGCCCCGCCCCCCCCCCATTCCCTCTCTCTGGCTCTGAGACCCTAGGAGAAAGCCTGCTTGTCATTCAGAGGGAGGGAGGGGGCAGCAGAATGACCTAGATTCCAAATGTGCAAGACAGGTAGAGCCGGCTGGCCCGTCTTCAAACGCTGCCGGGCGCAGGAGAGCGGGATGGGAAGGAGCCCGCGGGAGGAGCTCTCCACGGTTCGTGCTTGGACCCAACCTCTTCTCTTTCTGAGGTTTGTCTGCTTGAGAAAGGCTGCGAGCTGGGCCCCTGAGCCCAACTCCTACCCCCACCTTGTGTCCCTGGGTGATGCTACCTGGGTAGGGAGTAAGGGAGGGGTATGATTGACAGCAGAGCTAAGGTCCTCCCTGTGCAGGTGTGTGGGGCAAGGGAAGGGGGCCTCTCAGGGGCAGGGAGGGGTGGAGATGGCAGCTCAGGCACCAGGTCTCCAGGAGTCGAAGTCGATGGAATCCCAAGCCTCTTTCCACCATTTGCCAGCTGTGTGGCCTTGGACAAGCAACTTGCCCTCTCTGAGCCTCTTACCTCATCCACTCATTCATTTTATGCCTGTTACACACACACACACACACACACACACACACAATTGATTTCAGAGAGGAAGGGAGAGGGAGAGAGAGAAAGAGAAACATCAATGATGAGAGAGGATCATGGATCGGCTGCCTCCTGCACGCCGCCTACTGGGGATCAAGCCGGAAACGTGGGCATGTGCCCTGAGCAGGAATCAAACCATGACCTCCTGGTTCATAGGTCGACGCTCAACCACTGAGCCACACCGGCCGGGCTCCATGCCTATTATCTGAGCACCTCTTCTATGTCAGGCCCAGCCCACCCCCTTGGCACCTACATTCTAGACCAGGGGTGGGCAAACTTTTTGACTCGAGGGCCACAATGGGTTCTTAAACTGGACCGGAGGGCCGGAACAAAAGCATGGATGGAGTGTTTGTGTGAACTAATATCAATTCAAAGTAAACATCATTCCATAAAAGGGTACGGTCTTTTTTTTTTTTAGTTTTATTCATTTCAAACGGGCCGGATCCGGCCCGCGGGCCGTAGTTTGCCCACGGCTGTTCTAGACGCTACACAAATAAACACAACCACACGTGTGCATAACACGTAAGATGGTGTGGGGCTGAGAGCCACAGGGCGCGGTGTGGGGCTGGCTGAGGCTGGGAGGATGAGCGGCTCTGCCTGGGAGATGGAGAAGGTGCACAGGGGCAGGCAGCGTGGCGGGAGGGACCACCTGGGGAGGGTGGCCTGGTGTCCGTGCTGCTGTCACTATTATTTGACCCCAGCAATGTGCGTGGCCGAGAAGATGCTGAAGGGCAGAGTGAAGAGAAGCTGGGAGGGAGGTGGCCTCAGAGCCAGGGTGAAGGGCACACAGCCACAGCGCGACGGGCATCCCGTCACTTCCCGCCAGGCCGCCCTCCCTCCATCCCGGGCCCCCAAGGCGCAGGCGGGCGGCACTTCACCCAAAAGGTCGGCCAGCTAGAGTTTCACGAGCGGGCATTCCAGGCGTGGGGCCCGCACAGGGAGCGACCTGCCCGTGGTCAGGCCTCCAAGTTCCCGTCTAGGACCAGCTGCCCATCCCAGTTGGCCTCAGCGGCTGCCAGGCAGGGGCGGGGCGGGCGCGGGAGGAGAGGGGCCGGCCCCAGGCAGCTGTCCTCCCAGGAGAACCTGAGCCAAGGGCAGGGGCACCCCAGGCTCCGCTCGGAGGGGACACAGAGTGTGTATATATGTTTTAATGGATATGAATGCACATAACACACACACGTGGGATTTACTGCCGTTACGTGTTTGTTATTCTATTTCGCTTGACTTTCCCGAATTATGGCAGGGGCTGTTGTCTGTCCCCATTTTATGAGTAAGATAAAAACAAGACTCAGGGAGCCCTGGCCTGTTTGGCTCAGTGGTTCGAGTGTCGGCCCGTGGACCAAAGGGTCACAGGTTAGATTCCCAGTCAAGGGCATGTACCTCGGTTGCAGGTTCAATCCCTGGTCCCTGTCCGGGCGCCTGTGGGAGGCAACCAGTCGATGTGTCTCTCTCACATCGATGCTTCTCTCGCTCCCCCTCTCTCCCCTGTTCCCTTCCTTCCACTCTCTCTAAAGATCAAAGGAAAAAATACCCTCAGGTGAGGATAAAAGAAAAAACAATTTTGTAGTAAATCTATTTTCTAAACCCTCTACAATGGACATATATTCCTTTTGTGGTTATAAAAAGTAAAAATGCCCTAGCTGGTTTGGCCCAGTGGATAGAGTGTCGGCCTGCGAACTGAAAGGTCCCAGGTTCGATTCTGGTCAAGGGCACATGCCCGGGTTGTGGGCTCGATCTCCAGTGGGGGAGTTGCAGGAGGCAGCCGACCCATGATTCTCTCTCATCACGGATGTTTCTCTCTCTCTCCCCCTCTTGCTTCCTCTCTGAAATCAATAAAAATACATATTTTTTAAAAAGTAAAAATAATTATATCAGAATAGATTAAACACACACACACACACCACACACAGGACTCAGGGAGGTCCAATAGCAGAGGACAGAACAGACGTTCAGGCTGAGTCCTGTGTACCTTCAGGGGACGGCCAGGCAGCCAGCGGACACGGCCCTGGCCCTGGCGCTGGCGGGGCCCCTCTTCTGCTCCCAGATTTCATCACGCTCCGCCCAGAGGAACAAGAGGAAGTGTGTGTGTCCTGTTTTTAAGGCTGAAAGAGAGCCGACAGAAGGAGGTGCAGGTTAAGCAAGGCCCCCTCTGGCCTCCCTGCCCACGCCTGCGCTGCCCGCACCGTGACCCTGGCCCCCGCGTGGCCGGGCCCCGGGCTCCCGCAGGAACCCCGGGAGCCCACACTCAGCACCTCCCGCCGCCTTCTCCTTCCTCTTTCACTTCGGGAGGGCGCTCCTTGGGTCTGCGTCTGCCTCCCCCGGGGACGCGTGCTCAGTCTGCGTCCCAGGGCGCCGGGCATAGCGAGCTGCCATCGAGTGTGAGTGTGTGTGTGTGTGTGTGTGTGTGTGTTGGGATGGGGAGCAGGGTTCCTTCTCATTTGCCACCTTTATTTCCATCAGGGAAATAAAATGCACCGCAAACCAGGCCAGGGCCCCGCGTGGAGGACCTGCCAGCCTGACTGTGCCCCGGCTTTCGGCGGCCGCGTGGCCAGGAGGGCGGCGGCGGCACCCCGGCCTCGGCCTCCGCTGTGTGGCCGGCCAGCCTGCTCCAGGCAGGCCCTCCAGGTGGGACCAGACCTCAGCGGGCAGCCACGTGGCGGGGGCTGCTTTTCTGATGGGCGTCGGAGCTTTACAGGAGCAAATGGCAGTCGCCCTGGTATCTGAGGGAAGTTTACAGACACGTAGGGAATGAAAGCTCAGACTTGACCTTCCCGAGGGGCTGAGCCTGGGCAGAGCTCTCTGCCTTTGTTCCCTCCTTTGTCATGGGAACGTGATCCCGGCCACGCTGTCCCTGCGGTGTTATTGTCGTCCGTTTGGAAATGGGCAGGGGATGGAACCAGTGAGAGGCGTTTTCCAGCGCAGCTCTCTGACCTGGCGGCCAAGGAGACAGAGAAGCAGCGGGCACCTAATGGATGCCTCTGGGGCTTGGGATTTGCGCGGGATCCTAATACAAGGCAATGTCTCACCCCGCCGGCGTGGCTCAGTGTCTGAGTGCGGACCCATGAACCAGGCGGTCACGGTTCTATTCCCGGTCAGGGCACATGCCTGGGTTGCAGGCTGGATCCCCAGTGGGGGGCGTGCAGGAGGCAGCCGACCCATGAGTCTCTCTCATCATAGATGTTCCTCTCTTTCTCTCCCCCCACCCTCCTTCCTCTCTGAAATCAATAAAAAAAATATTTAAAAAAAAGGCAATGTTTGCTTTGAAGTTACACACACTGAACACGGGGTGGTCCTTGGGCCTTGGGCCACCGTACGAACAGCGCTGGGGCCTTAAGCTGCCACCCTGACACGGCAGCTGCTGGGGCCGCCTGTCCCTGGCCACCCCTGGGGCCTGCCCGGAAGAGGGACAGCTCCTTGCCACAGCCAGCAGTGGACATGCCCCCTTGGTCACTCGTCTGGAAAAGAGGGCAGAACAGCCTTGCCCCGCCCTCACCCTCCGTTCCCCACGCCATTTTGCCACCACGGGCGTCCCCAGGACTTCCCTCAGTACTGGGGAGTCGGGGATCTTGGCAGGGCCCCAGCCCCAGGAAGCCAGGGGAAGGTCGGTTTGCCTGTCCCCATGCTGGGCACGTGGTCCCAGAAGTGGTGGGGCTCTGGGGAGGCGGTGACCCCAGAAGGAAGAGGACCCGTGGAGCCGGTACCAGAGATAACGGGTTCCCTGAGTTGGGGGCAAGATTGAGGGAGGAGTGTGGAATCCTGGGCAACGTAGAAAACAGAATGCTTCACATATTCGAGTCAAGTTGTTGGGGAGAGGGGGCAGGGAGTATGTGACAGGCCAGGCACCTGCGATCTTTACCCTTTGATTGGGGAGGGGGGGAGGCCCCATGATGTCGACTGAGGTCAAGGTCAAGATGTGGCCTTGAGAGTCCTTAGCCACACGCAGATGAATGGGTTAATGCAGAGGCGTCTCGACAGATGAATTACACCCAGAAGCCGTGTGTGCGCGTGTGTGTACGTGTGTGCGTGTGTGTGTGTGCGCGTGTGTGCGCGTGTGTGTGTGTCCTTGAGCTTGACATTGGAAGGTTCAGTTACCGCAGGAGGAGAGGAACGCCCGCTTAATTCCAAGAGGGCTTCATTATGGTGATAATCGTCCTCAGAGTTTAACTCTTGCGTTTCAGCTGGTGTCAGAATGAGGATTCCAACCTCAACCGGGTGTGAGTGGACTGGTCCCTTCTCTCCCCAGCCCTCTGGGGTCCTGGGGGAGGACCCTTGGGGAGCAGAAGTCCAGTGTTTCAAAGGGATCACCGTCCTCCCCTGGGACTGTCAGGACACTTTTGGTCATACCTGACAGACACTCACGCCAATAAGCCTGTGCAATTGCTAGGAGGAAATGGGGCCCTGGCTATTGGTAACCAAAAATCCACCAATCTGCCCCACTCCAAGTCCTGGTCATGCTGCCTACAAAATACACACACACACTCACATACACACTCACACACACACTCACACACACTCACACACACACACACACTCACACACACACACACTCACACACTCACACACACACACACTCACACACTCACACACACTCACACACTCACACACACACACACTCACACACACACACACACTCACACACACACACACTTATACACACATACACACCTGGGCCAGATATAGTTTAAATATATTTCTTAAAACCAGTCCTGCCTTTCTGGTTCCCTGGCCTCTACCTCATCCCGTGGCATCTTAGCTGCCACAGCAGCGGGCCTCCACATTTCCTCCATCCCCTCCCCTTCCCCTTCCCCTTCCCCTCCGCCCAGGACTCACTGCCAGAAACACACACTGACCTTGGGACTGTCCCGTGCACAGACCTCCGACGGCTCCCGGCCACCTGCAGAGCGAGAGCATGTCAACATGGGGCCCGAGCTTGCTGCCTGGCCCCACACCCCCACTTCTGGTTTCAAATTCAGGTTCCCACCTGCCTCCATGCCATGGCCCATGCTGATTCTTTCACTTGGAAAACCACCTGATCTTGCCCGGCCGGCGTGGCTCAGTGGTAGAGCGTCAACCGGTGAACCAGGAGGTCACGGTTCGATTCCCGGTCAGGGCACATGCCCGGGTTGCAGGCTCCATCCCCAGTGTGGGGCGTGCCGGAGGCAGCCGATCCATCATTCTCATCATAGATGTTTCTATCTCTCTCTCTCCCTTTCCTTTCCTCTCTGGAATCAATAAAAATATTAAAAAGAAAATCACCTGTTCTTGCTCTACCCAGCCCCCTCTTCCGCACCCTTTCCCAGGGCCCCAGCCAAATGTGTTTTCCTCTCTGAGCAGCCCCCGTCCCCCCTGCCCCCGGCAGCTGTGATTGGCAGGATCTCCTTGCACCCTGGGGATCGGACTGCCTGGATGGTGAGATCCTAGAGGGCAGGGACTCTACCTACCAGGGGCCCGCTGGGGAGCCTGGCACCGTGACTGGGCGTCTCCGGGAACCCTGGCTCGCTGGCCCCTCCTGCCCCTCTGCCTGGGTCCCGGTGGCAGGGAAAATCCCAGCCGGCAGAATTTCCTGTCCGCCCGCTCCGCTCAGATCTTTGTCCCAGATCCTTCCTCTCCCGGGAGCTCCTTATCTGAGGACGGGCCAGCGCATAGCAGCCGGCCCGCGGGGGCCATCCTGCCGGTTTCCTGCCTCGGCCGCGCTGGATTCGAGTCAGAAGATCTGAGTTTGGAGCCAAGCTTTGGAGCTCTTCTCAGCTCGGTGACCTTGGCCGTGGCGTTCGCCTCGGCTCAGCCTCGGTGTCTTAATCTGTAAAATACAGGGTTTTCGTGTTGAGTACAGGTTTGTGGAAAGGGAAACTGTCTTTCAACCAATCTCTTCCCATGAAGAACCTTATGTAAACCTGTTTTAAATCTGTTTTTATTCATTTCAGAGGGAGGAAGGGAGAGGGAGAGGGAGAGAGAGAGAAACATCCATAATGAGAGAGGATCATGGATCGGCTGCCTCCTGCTCGCCCCCTACTGGCGATCAAGCCCATAACCCGGGCATATGCCTTGAGCGGGAATGGAACCATGACCTGGTTCATCGGTTGACATTCAACCACTGAGCCACATGGGCTGGGGGATCAGCCTCGGGTTTATAACAGAGCTCGTTAACTCGGACTTCTTTAGACGCACCTCAGTCATGGCGGGCGAGGGGCCTCGGCACCGAAATTCCCCGGCTGGCCGTTTGGAGACGAGCATCTGCTTGGGTGGGGCCTGGGAGATGACTGATGGGTTTCCGAGGAGGGAGAGGGACAGGTCAGGAGGTTCCCGCGGGGAGGAAAGCTGCAAAAATGTTCAGAACTTTCAAAGACAGTTCTCCTGCCAGCAGAAGCTGTTCCCCAGCGTCCCTCCTCCTGGCCTCCCACCCCCACCCCCTCTCTGCCCGGCGGCCTAGCTTCCAGAGGCAGCTGCCTCTGTTCGGCTCCCGACACCTTCGGCTGCCCTGCTAATGAATGTGTATCAGAGAAGCCGTTCTGCCCATGGGGACGATTTCTCTTTCCATCCCCCGTGGCTTCGCGACCTGGCATTGAAGGTGGCAGCCAGTGATGGCAGCTGGTGGCCGCTTCCACGGTTCAGCTGGTGCCGGGAACCTGTTCTGTGCGCCTCCCCACCTAGCATTTGGGGACCAAGCAAAATGTGGGGCTCCATTCCCGGTCAGAGCACAGGCCCGGGTTGTGGGCCCGATAGGGCCCTGCAGGAGGCAGCCGAGCCATGATTCTCTTTCATCATTGATGTTTCTATCTCTCCCTCTCCCTCTCCCTTCCTCTCCGAAATAAATAAAAATATATTTTAAAAATAAAATAAAATAAAAGGATGTCACATGGCTTTGGGCCTGAGCTAAGAAAGGATGGAGGCGCCAAGGTAGCAGGAGGAGTAGCCTTTGAGGGTGGAAATCGGGAATGATGGTCTGGGGAGGAGGCAGCTGGATTTATGGGCCCGGAGTCCAGGGCGGAGGGCCAGGCTGGAGATAGAAAGTGGGAGGCATCAGCTGGCCGGGACATTCTTTCCCCAGCGACTTCATACCTGGCAGAGGCCCCGCTGCCCCGGGGGGGGGGGGGGGCAGGTGCTTGCTCCCCTGGGTCTCCGGCCCACCTGCCCTCTCTCCTTCACAGACAAGCAGGTGTGGCCGGGCCCCTGGGCTGGCGAGCTCTCTCTGGATTTGGCCCCAAGCAGAACTCTGATAACACCCCGCCCCCCGCCCCCAGCCCACTCGGGGCTGCCCACCCACACCGGCCAAGTGTCGCAGCAGGAATGCGGTGGCAGCTGGGCCCGAGTCACAAGACAGAAACACCCAGGACACGTATGTGAGGCTGGGAAGCGCCTCCTGAGAGGGAGAAGCCCAAACAGGCCGGTGGGGATGGGGGTGGGGCGGGCGGGGGAGGGGTGGGTGCGGAGGAAACCGGTCCTGGTGACTCACCCTGCACTTCTGTTGGGCGCAGCCCCCACGTGCTGTCACAGAAAACAAAGTCCCCCAGCGGTTTATCTCCTCCCGGAGGAGGCCAGTCAGCAGCGAGAGGTGGCAGAGGAGGGAGGCCATGCGCTCCTGCCGGGGCCAGGGTCAGCTGGGCATGGCAGACAGGGGACCGGGGGCACCCGCTCCCAGGATGGAGGCTTTCGGGGGGGCCCTGCAGGGGCGAGGCCCCCACCCCCTGATGCCAGATCAGTCCCAGCCCGCGTTGCCCTGGGGTTGGTGGCCACGGGGGAGGTGGCGCTCCTGCAGGAATGGGGAGGGGTAGACAAGTTACCGCAGACATAGGCGCGGGATTTCCGGGGCGCTGTGTGAAAATCTCCATGGTGACGCTGAGCTGGGCGTTCAGCGGGAAGCCTGGGGGGCTTGGCACGTGCCCCGGTTGCAGGCTGGACCCCCAGGGTGGGGCTTGGTGGCCCCGGGAGGTGTCTAGTGCACAGCCCGCCCAGCCATCCAGGGCCCTGATGCCAGCCCCAGCTCTCCATCTGTGGCGGTAATTATGTCACAAGAGATGGGTTCCCACTCTCCGCACTGGCCTCTGGGAGAACCTCGTGAAACGCTTAAGAAAATGGGACCAGCCCGGCCGCCGTGGCTCAGCGGTGGAGCATCGACCCCAGGAACCAGGAGGTTAAGGTTCGATTCCAGGAGGCAGCCAGTCCATGATTCTCTCTCATCATTGATGTTTCTCTCTCTCTCTCCCTCTCCTTTCCTCTCTGAAATCAATAAAAAAATATATATTTCTTAAAAAAGGGAAATTGCTGGGTTGCCTCACAGTTAAGCCTGGCAGGGTGAAGACAGCCGTGGTGGGAACACCAGGCTCAGAGTGGGTGGGCGTCACGCACAGCTCCTGGAGGGAGGCCCCGGGGAGGGGCTGTGGGCTGAGTGTGTGCTGGGTAAGGGCTGGTCCCCAGGACCTGGAAGCCAGGTCTGAGACTGAGAGACCTCAAGGTCAGGAGGCCCCTCTAGACGGCTCCTAGACCGTTGGGACTTGGGATTGGGCTCAGTTGCCCCTGACCACAGCTGACCACAGCCTCTCATAGAGGTTTCGGTTCCTCACGGAACCAGGCTGGAGCACACAGGGCTGGGTGGCCGTGGGAGGGGCACGGGGGAGCCAGGCTCCTTGGAGCTGCGGGCTCTGCCATCCTCAGGCACCCCACGGCCACCCCTGGCCGGGCCTCACTTCTGCACGGAGGAAGGAGGAGCAGGAAGAGCAGGAGACAGGGTGGTGACCGTGTCTGGAGCCGGTCCTTCCCCTGGAGCCGGCACCCTGCCACGTGCCACTCACTGGTGACCTCGATCACGTGAGGGGCCAGCTGCTGGGAAGGCTGGGAAGTGGGGCGGCCTGCAACCAAGTCCAGATGGGGAGGCGGAGGGAGGAGTGCAGGGCTGGCTCCCAGGCTGGTACCTGCCCCCCACTTCTCCTTGGGGTGACTCACACCACCAAGGGCTTCACAGGTCACTACCGGGCCTCCTGGTCCTCCCTGCCCCATGCCCTGGCCCATAGAGCCCAGGACACCTCCCAAGAGGCCGCGCCATTAAGAGAGAGGCCCCGAGGGACACATCCCTGTGCCCAGAGCCTTGGTGTCTGTGACATTCCCTGACCACCCACTGGTGCTTTTAAGAATCCAATGAGGCCCGGCCGGTGTGGCTCAGTGGTTGAGCGTCGACCTATGAACCAGGAGGTCACGGTTTGATCCCCGGTCAGGGCACAGGCCCAGGTTGCGGACTTCATCCCCAGTGTAGGGCGTGCAGGAGGCAGCCGATCCACGATTGTCTCTCATCATTGATGTTTCTCTCTCTCTCCCTCTCCCTTCCTCTCTGAAATCAATCAAAATTAAACAACTTAAAATAAAAAAGAGGACAGGACTGTGGGAAGAATGGAAGGCGTAAAGTCTGGCAGACGTGGCAGGCGCTTAACCCGGACTTGCTTTCTCCATGTTTCTCATACTCACTCAATTCAGGCCTCCTCCCCCTGCACCCAGGATCTGCAGCCTCGTCCTCCTCACTTCTGTTGCTCCCAGTGGGTGCTGGTGTCCCCCTCGAGCAGTTCCTGGGCCCTCTGGGCTGGGGTCTCTGTCCCCAAGCCTCTGCCCTGCACGCCGGCCCAGCCTCCACGCTTGGCGGTGACAGGGGCCCCCCACCGTGTCCTGGGCTGCGTGGCGTCTGACCTTGGCCGCCTGTGGGCCTTTCTCGGTCAGCACTTTCTTACCTGTCAAGAGGAGATAATAACGTTACCTCCACTCAGGCAGGGCCGGGAGGGAAGGCAAACAAAAGTCCCAGCGCTTGGCCAACCTAAACAGCCCTGGAAATGCTTCGTAATCAAAACGCTTTTTCCCCCTTTTGAAAGCAGAAATGGAGGGAGGATGGAGAGGACCGAGAGAGGGCAACGCGGTCACAGCTGAGGGGGCGGGGTGCAGAGAGGACGAGGGAGAGCGGGGCCTTTCCCACAGGCACTTACTTAGCAGGGGGCTGGGAGGTGCATCTGAGGGCACTGCTGGCTGAGGGTGAGTGGCCAAGTCCACTGGTCCCGGATGATTCGCAGCCCTCCCTCCGCCTGTCAATCAGCCACTGGGGACACGCCCAGCGCCCGCTGTGGGGAATGAGACCCTTCGGGGAAGCGGTTCTTAACCTGTGGGTCGCGACCCCTTTGGCGGTCGAACGACCCTTTCACAGGGGTTGCCTAAGACCATCCTGCATATCAGATATTGACATGACGATTCATCACAGTAGCAACATTACAGTTAGGAAGTAGCAACGAAAATAATTTTATGGTTGGATCACAACATGAGGGACTGTATTTAAAGGGCCAGAAGGTTGAGAACCACTACTCCAGGGGACCCTGCCGCACCTTCAGACTCAGAGAAGGAAGGAGGCCATGGCAGGTAAGCGTCTCCCTCCCAGGGCTCTGCCCCTGAGGGAATCTTTCTTTCTTTCTTTCTTTTTTTTTTTTTTTAATATATTCCATTGATTCTCCACAGAGAGGAAGGGAGAGGGACAGAGAGCTAGAAACATCGATGAGAGAGAAACATCCATCAGCTGCCTCCTGCACACCCCCCACAGGGGATGTGCCCACAACCGAGGCACATGCCCCTGACCGGAATCGAACCTGGGACCTTTCATTCCACAGGCTGACACTCTATCCACTGAGCCAAACCGGTCAGGGCTCTTTATTTTTTTTAAAAAATATTTTTTATTGACCAGAGACAGGAAGGGAGAAATAGAAACATCAATGATGAGAGAGAATCATGGACCGGCTGCCTCCTGCACGCCCCCTACTGGGGATGGAGCCTGCAACCTGGGCATGTGCCCTTGACTGGGGATCCAACCCTGACCTCCTGGTTCCTGGGTCGATGCTCAACCACTGAGCCACACCAGCCGGGCAGGGGATCTTTCTTGATTGACATTTTCACACAAATAGGACCACCTCCCTCCACACCCCGCTCGGCACTCCTGGGAGCCCCTCCCCTGTTCTCTGCAAGCTGGTGGCCCTGACACCAAGCTGGGAGGGATCGAGCCAATGGAAACGACAGGACGGGCTGGGAAATCTGGAAGGCGGGTGTCGGTTGAGACTGAGGCTTTCCTCAGGGTGCAGGATGGCAGCGTGCTGGAGGAGGCACCGCCAGGGCAACCCTTCATGGGACAGTTGGTGCCTTCCTTTGCTATTCGCTCGGGTCCTGATGAAGGGGCTCCACGCAGGGCGGGGGCCTCAGGGGGCTCCCCTCTGAGACTCCCAGGCCTCTGCAGGGGCAGGAACCCTCCCCTCGCCTTCAGTGCCTCCCGATTTCCCGCCTGCCGCCCCAGGGCTGAGCTGGGCTGGGCGTGGCGCGGTGGGGCGCACCACTCCTGGGATTTGGCCCCGAGGCCCAGACAGGCCTGGGTGCCGTCCGCCCAGCTCTGCCCGCTGTGGAGGCCACGTCTGCTAATGAGCCAGTTGCCAAGGAGTGGCTCCCAGCAGCTGCCCCGGCCCGGCCAGGTGTGTACGGCCCGGGGCGGGCAGACAGCTGGGCAGGCCGAGCGCCACTTGTAAAGGGTAATAACCCGGTGCGGCAGCATAATCGCCCCTTCCCGGCAGGCAGACGTGATCTCATTAGCGATCACACAGGAAGGAGGTCAGGGGAGGTCTCCCTGCTCCCTCGGGTGGGGGAGGTGCTCAAAGCCAGGGAGGGGCCGCCATCTGCTCCAGGTACAGATGGGACCAAACTCTGAGTGTGGAGGGGTAGGCACAGAGACTGGGCATCTTGGCAGAGAAGATGGACACGTGGGCAGTGCTCCCTGGGCTGGGAGGCCCGGGCCTGGCTCCTCCCAGGCCATGCTACGTCCACCCACATGCTGGAGCTCAGGCTACGCCCCCTCCTACGGGGGCCAGATGAGCGAGCCCCCTTCTGCTGGGAAGAGCTCTGGTCCAGGCCCTCCTGTCCCCCTCTCTCTTCTCTCTGAGCTCCCGTCCTTCTGTCACCTGCACCCCCAGGGTTGGAGGAAAGAACTGCCAACACCTCATAGCACAGGGAGGCCTCTGAGCTACAGGTTCCATAGTTGAGCCTGGGCTAGACGGTGGCCAGTGCCTGCTGCGGGGCCCAATTCTAGTCTCCTCGCCTCTTTCATCCATCCCAAGGGTTAGTAACCTGTTTTGGAGATCCTGGTGGGAGCTGCTCCCCAGAAAAATATCTGTGCCAATAAAATGTTTTCAATATCAAGAGTCCATGGGTTCTCTGCAGGCCATCCAGGGATCGTCCATGGCTTCCCTGGTGTCCATCAGCATCATCTGGGGCTTGTCAAAAAGACAGATGTCCAGCCCGGCTGGCGTGGCTCAGTGGTTGAGCGTTGACCCATGAACCAGGAGGTCACAGTTCGATTCCCGGTCAGGGCCCATGCCTGGGTTGTGGGCTCCATCCCCAGTAGGGGGCGTGCAGGAGGCAGCCGATCCATGATTCTCTCTCATCATTGATGTTTCTATCCCTTTCTCTTTCTCCCTAAGTCTCTCTCTAAAGTCAATAAAAAGTCTTTTTTAAAAAAACTACATAAGTTTTCCCAAGGAGGAGTCTGGGAAATATCCAACCAAATTGATGTAGGGAAGATGCTATTTCTTCTTCTGCCACCGATGGGGTCAAGCAATGGCTGCCTTGCGATGGGATGGGGTTCCACAGGCTCTCCTCCATGATGCCACCACCAGGGGCTCTCCCAGGGGAAGGGTCATCTCAGGTAGAAGTCGTCACGAGGCCCCTGGCTTTCCCGCCCAGGCTCGGGCGGCTGTGTGTGTTTTCATCGCCATGCCTCTGTGTTAGCTGGTGTGAATTGGGGATGCTCATCTGACTGACTAGGTAACTTCTACTCTAATTACAGTGGTAGGGTTTGTTCTCAATCTGTAACCACTTCATCTTCCGTCTCATTAACTGTGCAAAGGTCTTTATGAATATGCAGGTCGGGAAGGGAACAAGAGATGATCTGACCTTGGAGAAACGCGGATCAAGCAGGCATGCACGCCCCCAGCCTCCTGTGTCTTATTCTCATGCAGATGCAAACATCTGGTATGGCCCCAAATCAGGCTGCTTGGGCGATCGGCAATCCTGCAGCCAGCTCGGATACAGCCTCTGATGAACCACAGAAGTTTAATAATTGTCCTGTGAGCTGCTTGCCGTCAATTTTCATGTCAATCAAAAGGTGACTGTCAACAGCCCGCTGATGAAAAATTCTCAACAAGGTCCATCATGGAAAAGAAAGGGTTAAATGTCGCCTGGCTTGACTTGTACGGAAAACACTCGTTTTTTGGGCAAATGGTCTTCTGAATACAGCTCACTTCTTTCCTTTTAGAAATATTGGAGAGCCCGGCCGGTGTGGCTCGGTGGTTGAGCGTTGACCTGTGAGCCAGGAGGTCACGGTTGGATTCCCGGTCAGGGCACAGGCCCGGGTTGTGGGCTCCATCCCCAGTCAGATTTCCGAAGGCCATCTGTCTTGAAGAAGGCACAGCCTCATCATCCTCCAAGGGGAAGCCATGGACACTCTTACCTGGCCCAGTGAGTATTTAAGGGAATGTCCTGAAGGGGGCAGTTGGCCACCGAGGCACCCACTGTCCTGCTCAGCGATTTCATGCCCGGCGCCCAGGCTGTGGGAGCTGGTGGGAAGAGGTCACGGCTAGGGGAGGGACTGTTTTCCTGGCCAGGGCCGGGCATGAGTTTTGGCTCCTAGGCTCTGACATCGGTTACTCATCTTTTCCATGCCAAGAGCCGGCGAGGAAGGGCATGCGTGACGAAGATGGCTGGGAGGGGGTGTCTTCCTCCGGTTGCCTTTTTCAGAAGCAGAAGAGGGGGATACATGGTTATTGTTCCTTTTTTGTTGTTGTTGCTAACCCTCACCGGAGGATATTTTTCCATTGATTTTTAGAGAGAGTGGAAAGGAGGGGGAGAGACAGAGAGAGAGAGAAACATGGATGTGAAGAGAGACACATCGATTGGTTGCCTTCCGCACACACCCGACCAGCGCTGGGGATCGAGCCTGCAACTGTGGTAAGATCCCTTGACCAGAATCAAACCGGGGACCCTTCGGTCCTCGGGCCGACGCTCTAGCCACTGAGCCAAACGGGCCAGGGCGGCTGTTACTGCTTTTGATCTTCACATGTAGAGCAAATGACAGCAGGATCATTTGAATAGTTAATCAGCAGTTTTCACATTCCTTTTTGTAGTCAAGCTCCAGTGAGAGAACTCCTGGCAAAAAAAGATCGACTCTATAGATGCTTGAGCGACGGGAAAAAATAGTGACACAGATTTTCCACTGCAAGTCACAGATAAGATCTTCTGTTGGTCCAGGGAGATGCTTGGGAGCCGTGACAGTCAAGGGGGGCAAGACAAAAGGTGGCACGTGTCCATGAATGAGAGGTGGGGGGTGTGGGGGGAACGACGCTGAGTGCGGCAACAAGGATCAGGTGCCACCCCAAAGCCACGGCACCGGGGAGGGGGCCTCTCCTCCGAGTGCTAAGCTAGGGGTTAAATTGTTCTTGGGAATGTTAATCGGCGATCTGGACCAACAGCTCCTGGAGGAGGCGGCATTCCCAGGGACCAGCCGAGTGTTTCACCAGCGTCTGGTGCCAGGCCCCCTCCTGCGACAGACACTGGGCCACCTTTCCCGCTGCCTTGGCGACCTCTGAGGGGTGGGTTTGGAACCTTCTCTAAGACAGGAGGGTGAGCCCCGGCCGGTTGTTCAATGGTTAGAGCGCCGGCCCTCCAACTAAAGAGGCTCGGGTTCGGTTTCCAGTCAAGGGCACGTATACTTCGGTGGCAGGTTCGATCCCCGGACCTGGTCGGGGCGTGTGCGGGAGGCAACCAGTCAACAGGTCTCTCTCTCTCTCTCTCTCTCTCTCTCTCCCTCTCATCAATGTTTCTCTCTCTGTCTCTCCCCCTTCTCCCTCCCTTCTACTCTCTAAAGATCAATAGAAAAAATATCCTGGGGTGAGGATTCAAACAAACAAAAAGAAGAAGATAGGAGGTGAGGGCGGAAAGCAGAGCAGTGCCCACTGTACGCCGCAGCCTGTACACAAACACTCCCGGGCACCCGGGAAAGGGCAGGCACGCCCGGGGATGAGCTTCTGTGTCTGGCTGGACAACGCCCGTCCCCACGCTGGCCTCTGGGGAGTGAACGAAGGGCTTGGAGGTGGGGAAGGAGTGAAGTGTCACTCAATGCCACTTTGTCTTGGAAAAAAGGACCTGCATTTCCTGCTCCAAAAAATGAATGTACTGATTATTATAAATACTGAAATGAACTTCACTCATGCACACAGCCCAAGTCCAAACAAGAGACCCTTAGAACTTAGGGCATTAAACCTCATCCACCCTCTCTGGTCCCCAGCGTGACTCCCTCTCCCCCCACCCCACCCCCCACACCCACGGCAGTGACAGCTCCCTCCCTTCCTGGGTTGGTTGTGCAGAGGGAAGGTGTCTCGAAGGACTCTGCCCGGAACTGTTCCTTTCCTCAAGTCCTCACACCCCACCTTTTCCTGGTGGTCAGCCAGAGGCAGCCGCACCCTCATTGCTTTCAGGAGAAGGAAAGTTCGAGAGAATAAAAAAAAAAACAAAACAAGAAACAGGCAGTGTGCTTTAAAAAAAAAATCCATGATGGCCCGGCCGGTGTGGCTCAGTGGTTGAGCATCAACCCATGAACCAGGAGGTCACGGTTTGATTCCTGGTCAAGGGCACATGCCCAGGTTGCGGGTTTGATCCCCAGTAGGGGGCGTGCAGGAGGCAGCTGATCCATGATTCTCTCTCATCATTGATGTTTCTCTCTCTCTCCCTCTCCCTTCCTCTCTGAAATCAATTTAAAAAATTTATATTTTAAAAATGTATCGCTGAGACTCTGTGCAAGGGATGGAAAACCTCACTTCAAACAGACCTAGGCCAAAAAAAAAAAAATAATCATTTCCCTCATACATTTCTGTGTGGTGGGAACCACTTGAACCTCTCTTTTATAGATGAGAAAATTGAGGCAGAATGTGGTTGGAACGCTTGCCCAGGCTCACAGGGCCGGTGACGGAGCTGGGAGGGAACCAGACGGCTGGGCGCTCTTACCTGGGGCCCGTGGCGCTGACACCCCTGGGAGCTTGTTAAAAATGCAGAGCCTCAGGCCCCCCCTGACTCCTGCTCAGGTTCCCCTTCGACTTCTAACAAGGTCCCAGGTGACTCACCATCTCGATCTGCTTTGAGACGGGAGCCCCGGAGAACTGCTGATGTTCTATCTGGGTTTCTTGGTCCGGGCAGCTGACTTGCGGGAGCAAGGCTGGCTGGAACCCTTTTGTTTCCTGCTGAATATCTAGCATCTAGAACAGGGACGGGAGTCTAGTGTTTACTGAGTGAATGACTGGATGGACGAATGAATGAATGGACGAATGAATGAATGAATGGACGAATGAATGAATGAATCTGGGTCCCTCTGATTTAGTTAGGTTCCAGGCTCAGAGCTGGAAGGTGGGGAGGGAGCGAAAGGTGCCTCTGGCGTGGGGATTACCCATGGTTTGGGATTATTCACTGCCCTCCTTAGTAGAAGTAACTAGCAGTGGTCACATTGGCCCAGTGTTGGCTCACATCATAAAAACGCCTGAAATAGCCCAGCCGGTGTGGCTCAATGGTTGAGCGTCGACCTATGAACCAGGAGGTCACGGTTCAATTCCTGTTCAAGGCACAAGCCTGGGTTGTGGGCTCGATCCCCAGTGAGGGGCGTGCAGGAGGCAGCCGATCCGTGATTCTCTCATCATTGATGTTTCTCTCTCTCTCCCTCTCCCTTCCTCTCTGAAATCAGTAAAAATATTTTTTAAAAAACAACAAAAATGACTGAAATCTCCCCGAAACAGCCTCTTGTCCTCCCCTTTGTTTGTCAAACCTTCCTCACCTTGAGCCCCAGGCTCTTTTTCTGCCCCTCACATGTCAGCCGCAGGGCACACACCTGGGGGGATTTCAGCCCGTTTCCCCAGCCTCTGTGGAGGTTTTATTTCTGTTCCGTGAAAAACCCTCAAAGGCACCTCTCTGAGCTTTGAGGGAGGCGTGGAGCATTGGGAACATTTAACGGGAATTGTTATGTGTGTTTTTGAGGAGGAATTATTCTCAGCCCGGTCTGGGTCCGGGACTGGCCCGAAGGAGACAGCCAGACACCCAGGTGGACAGAGCTCCCCGCTGCTGCTCTGGGGAAAATCAAAGCGAAACCGGCCCGCGCTCCCCCCACACGCCTGGCCTGACCCCGCCTTTCATGTGCAGTGGCCACGGAGGAGAGGAGGCCCAGAACCAGCACAAACCCCAAAGCAAAGGCTTCACATGAAACCGTTTCATGAGGACAATGCTCACTCTTCTTTCAACTCTCCCTGAGAACGGTCGTCCTTTTTCGGGGGGGAGACTGGACTCGGGCTTTCATCCTCCGCGGCCTTTATTTTGGGTGCCTCTCCCCGGTACCTCCTCTCTTCATTTCAGATCTCACAGGCCGGGGGAGGACAGAAGTCGCCCACCCACCACAGGGGGGGAGCTATGGCCTGGGTGTGGGGACACTTGGTCTTGGGGGTTTGGGAGATAAGGAAGGGTCTGCTTTTATCCGGGGAGCACGGGGTAAGATAAGCCCAGAAAAATCATGGTTATGTCTGATGAAAACATTTTCTTTCCCTTCCCTTTTTTCAAAAAAGTAGCAAAAGCTCATTTCTGAAGTGACGTCTCATTCGGAGTTCTAATATATAAAGCAGACAGGAGCCGAGTCGCCTGGTGGCAGTTGGGGTGCACGGATGGGGTTGGGGTGAGGGGCAGGAAGCCTGCCTGATTCCTCCTCTCGCCCCTCCATGGTGCCCCAGGGTTCTGGGAACCCCAGTTTGAGCATCATTTCGAAGGCCTACACCTCTCTAGACCTCATTCCGAAGTGGTGAATGGAGCTGTCAGCAGGAAGCCCGGCCCTCCAGGTGCCAAGGAGCCTGGTACAGGCCCCTGCAGACCCTGGGGCAGCATCACAGAGGGTGCTCCTAGGGGAGACAACAGCCTGGCCGACTTGCAGACCCAGGGAGGGTGGGTGCAGGCCTGGGGAGGGGGGTACAGGCCTGCAGAGGCACCCTGGCAGCTGGGTTTTCAGTTATCTGCATCCCCGCCACCCGGCTCCTCCCTGCTGCTCCCCCCCCCCGCACCCCCCCCCAGCCCCCACCCCAGCCTGACAGACACTCACACAGAGGTGGCTTCTGTGTCAATGCCCCTCCCCCGCGCACACTAGGCCCCAGGCTGGCACACCCCACAATTAGGGCTGCTGTTTCCCTGGCCTCGCCTCCCCGCTCTCCCAGGCTAATTGCTGGGTTCACCCTTCACCGTTTCCCGTTCTCGCAGGAACATGAAGGCCCGGCCCCAGCCCGCGCTGGCTGCTTCAGGAGCTGCAGAGGAAAGGAAGAAAGAAAGAAACCAAGATGGTTTCAGCAAAGCATTTCCCTGAGCCTGGGAGAAGGGATCATTTGTGGGCTGGCCACCCACACTTACTTTAGGACCCGGGGTTTTGTTAAATTCCAGACTCTGCGCCCTCGCTGGTGTGGTTCAGTGGATAGAGCGTGAGCCCTCGGACTGAAGGGTCCTGGGTTCGATTCTGGTCAAGGGCACGTACCTCGGTTGCAGGCTCGATCCCCAGCCCCGGTCTGGGCGTGTGCAGGAGGCAACTAATCAATGTTTCTCTCTCACATCGATGTTTCTCTCTGTCTCTCCCCCTCCCTCCCACTCTCTCTAAAACTCAATGGAAAAATATCCTTGGGGGAGGATTAACAACAACAAAAAGTAACAATAAGAGCACAGCCTCTGGTCCACGGGCCCCCGGGTTGGGGTCTGACCGGCTGCTGGTGACGGTCTGCGGGCCTCAGTGTGAGGATGAGGGGCGTGGGAAGAGCACGGTGGACGCTGGGAAGCCAGGACTTGCTGGTCCACTTGGATCAAGGCCTTCCTGGCTGCGGTGAGGACGGGAAAGGGGGTGGGCGTGATTCTACACCAGGAAGCTCCACCAGGAGGCTCCCAGGAGCGATGGGGACCCTGGGGTCCTCGCTTCCCAACCTGCTGAGACAGGGTCCCTCTCTTCTGAGGGAAGGTTCCTCTCGGTTCATTCAGAAATACTGACCGAGTGCCTACGGCCTGCCAGGCACAGTGTGTAGGCTGTGAGGATATAGAGCAGCGGTTCTCAACCTGTGGGTCGCGACCCCTTTGGGGGTCGAATGACCCTTTCACAGAGGTCGCCTAAGACCATCGGAAAACATATTGGATATATAATTACATATTGTCTTTGTGATTAATCACTATGCTTTAATTACGTTCAATTTGTAACAATGAAAATACATCCTGCATATCAGATATTTACATGACGATTCATCACAGTAGCAACATTACAGTGATGAAGTAGCAACGAAAATAATTTTATGGTTGGGGGTCCCCACAACATGAGGAACTGTATGAAAGGGTTGCGGCATTAGGAAGGTTGAGAACCACTGATATAGAGTAAACAGAACAGACCTGGTCACTCCCTCATGGAGCTTCCTTTCTGCTGGGGGTGCGGTGGGAAGAGACGCAAAGCAAGACAAATCAGTAAAACACAGAGTGCAGTTCTGGCAATAAATGCTGTGGAGAAAGATAGAGCAGGAGAGGTAGGCAGCGAATCCAGACAGGTGAGGAGGGGTGTGATTTTATAAAAAAAAAAAAATATTTTTTTATTGATTTCAGAGAGGAAGGGAGAGGGAGAGAGAGAGAAACATCCATGATGAGAGAGAATCATGGATCGGCTGCCTCCTGCACGCCCCCTACTGGGAATTGAGCCTGCAACCCGGGCGTGTGCCCTGCCCGGGAATCGAACCGTGACCTCCAGGTTCAGAGGGCGATGCTCAATCACTGAGCCACAGCGGCCGGGCGAGGGGGTGTGACTTTGAACACAGTGGCCCTGAGCCTATCTATCCGAGGGCTCCAGGGGGACTTTGAGAAGGTGGCTTATTTATGATCCACAAAGAAACTCTTTATTAAGAAAGGGAAAGAGGTCATAACCGAACGTGTGACCAGAATCAGAGCCCCTCTGTGACGGGTCTTGCTCTTCCCTTGCTCGGCATTGGGGCACAGCGGGGGCAGTGGCAGTGGCAGACAGGAGACACACTCTGGGCTGGGAGCTCTGAACCAGCTGTGTCATCTAGTGCGCCCACAGGGCTCTGCTGCGGCCTAGCCCCTTGGCAACGGGGTACCTTCCTGGCCCCCCGCCCTGTTCTAGGGAAGGAAGATGGAGGTTGTTACAGGTCACAGGCTCCTGACCCCTCCAATCAGAGAAAGTGATGACTCGTGGCTGTCGACCCCCCAGCTCACGGGGTCCCTGCCGTGGGAAGTTACCAGAAGCCCCCCAAGCCTGGCGGGGGGCACCAGCAGGTTCTGCTCGGCAGGGACCGGTGGACTGAGCCACGACTGTTCTCATTTTCCAAATTTTCCATTTCCACTGGCGTCCCAGGGGTTAAAGCTGCCCTTCACCTGGCACAGGGGCCAGGCTGGCCTCCCCCTCCTTGCCAGGGCCTGCCCTGCGGGTGGCCTCTCGGTCTAACCCAGACAGAGGTGGGGGCGGAGGGAGAGAAACCGAGCCAGGAAGCAGCAGAAATAGCTCTCAGGGGGCGGAGGGCGTGGTGCCACTGAAGGCCGCACACCCACGCTGGGCTGGGCGTTGCTGCTCCGTCCTCCCAGGCCAAGGGGATTTCTCAGACGCGGGCCTGGGCGCAGGGAGGTCCCCACCCCATCTCAGCCTGTTTCCTCTCACTGTTCTCCACCTCACGCGGGGAGGGGCAGCAGCGTCCTGCTGGGGTGCCGCCTGAGAAGGTGGAACTGGCCAGAAGGTTCTATTATTAGCCCATGTGGTGGCTTAGGGGAAAGAGAGAAGGACCCCAGAGAGCCGGGCGGGGCCCCCCTTGCCACGCACACTGTCCGGAGGAGGGTGATACCCACCTAGCTGGGTCCTGAGGATGAATCCAGGGCCCCCCATGGGGCCCCTCCTCCTCATGTCTGGGAGATCTCAGGCCCCTCCCTAACCTTTCCCAGGAGGGTGACCCAGCCTCAGTGTGTCCCCCTGCTTGACCCAGACCACGGGAGGGCTGGCAACCGGCTTCCTAGCACTGGCTGGAGGGCTGGCACCTAGCGGGCACTCACTACCCTCCCAGGGAGCTGCTGTTTGGGGTCAAATGGGTTCTAGGGGTTCAGTGTGGGGTACAGGGTAGGTTGTTGGAGAAAACTCTGATCCTGCCCTTTGTTGTTGTTAATCTTCACCCGAGGATATTTTCCCATTGATTTTTAGGGAGAGTGGAAGAGAGAGGGAGAGACAGAGAGAAACATCGATGTGAGAGAAACACATCAATGGGTTGCCTCCTGCATGAGCCCCTACCAGGGCCTGGGCCGGGGAGGAGCCAGCAACCAAGTTACATGCCCTTGACCCGAATCGAACCCGGGACCCTTTAATCTGTAGGCAGATGCTCTCTCCACTAAGTCAAACCCGCTAGGGCCGGTCCTGCCTTTTGATGCCGCATTAACCTGGTCCCCGGGCTCCCGCGGGTGGGCCGACTGCCTTCTCGCCCATGTCTTGCCACCGGCTGCCACAGCCTCAATATCCTTATCTGACAAAGGGAAAGGCTGGGTCATACCTGTGTAGGGAGGCCGCTGAGGAAAGTGGCCCTTCCGGTACATGGCATCGCCCGATGACACGGATTCGGAGCCACTGAGCCCACAGGGAGGTGACTTGCCCAAGGTCGCGTAGCCAGCGGGGAGCTGGTCCCACTCCAGCAAGCCTGCAGGAAATAGGTGGGACGGAGCGGCATTGGTTTCCAGCCTCCCTCCAGGGGAGTGGGCTGACGTCGACCGCACCACCCAGGAATCGATCCGCAGGAGGCTGTTAAAAACCACCTCCCCATCGAACCTGCCGCTGGCCAGGAGCCGAGGGATGCTGGTTCCGTGGCCTGCCCAGCCTGAGGGCGCTGAGGGCTGTCCCCACCAAGTGTGTGGGGTTCGGACAGACCAGGGGGAGGCAGGGCTGGGCCTGCAGGGCGACGCACACACCTCTCAGCTCCCCGCTTCGCACTGTGCCTTCCTGGGGGGCCGCCACCTTCCCCTCGGACTTGGCTCAGGCAGAGCAAGGCCCAGGCGAGGGGCCAGACCCTCAGGCCAACTTGGCACTCGGCCTGAGCTACAAAACCCCAGCTCCCGCGGGCAGAGAGGGCGCTGCTAAGGCATTCCGGGCCTCATGGGGGCACGGGAGCCACTGCCTCCACCCCGCCCTGCCACCCGTCCTCCACCCAAGGCCCCACGGTGGGTGCCGGTGACTCAGGAAGTTCTGGTTTCTGTGAGATTCTTGAGACTCAGGCGACCTGATCCTGAAACAATGACAGGCCTTGGAACAAGGCTCCCCCATCGCCAGCCTGGCCAGGACGCAGCCGAACGGAAAATGATGCTGAGAGGGAAAGGTCAAGTGCCGGGCCTCCTGCGGCCCTGAGCAGGTGGCTGCTGGGCCAGAGGGCCACGTGGCATGGCCTGCGGGCACAGGTGAGCGGCGGTGACCCACAGATCAGCCTGGGCCCTCGCTCTGACACCGAGCGGACGCACCCAGCCTGGCCTGGCTGACTGGCGTGGCCCCACCACTGCCCCGGGCCCTCGGCCAGCGGCCATTCAGGGTGTTCCAGTCAGACTTGCCCCGAGCCCCGGGCTGCCCGCAGATACAGATGCGGGAAGGGGGAGTGGAGCCCAGGCGGCAGGAGGGAAGGCGGACCCCCAGTCGCCGCGCTGGGCGAGAGGACGTTCCTCGCTTAAGGAGCCACACTGACAAAGCCAGCACTAGCAGAGCCCCTCTTCTGCCAGGAAGTGCATTTGCTGTTACTCTTTGCATGAGCTCTGCCGTGTGAGTACCACTGGCCCCATCTTACAGGTCAGGAAACAGGCTTCCATGACTGTGCGGAGAACAGGCTGCGATGCCCGTCCACCTCTCCTGCCACCTGGGGAAGCTGCTCCCTCCCCTGCGGGCACAGCCCAGAAGTGCCAGGGGAGTTCGTGCCCCCAGGGGCCTCGCAGCCCCCAGGCATGGGAGCCAGGGGGTACATCCTCACTGGAAGCCTGGCTCCCTCATCTCTCCAGGGCCCAGCCGCTTGAGCCCATCGCTGGCAGCGGGAACCCCATGTCAGCCCTATTCAGGGCCTTCCCACCCCCCCATCTTCCTTCTCCACCCCTGCCCTGTGCTTCCCAGTCACCTCACAATCAGATTACCCACAACCAAACCCTGGTCATAGGGTCTGCTCTGGGGACGCCCACAGGAAGACAGACAGGGGAATGGCAGCCTCGTTAGGACGGTGGTGGTGGTGGTGGTGGTGGTGGTGGTGCTCAGACCACCAGGGTCCAATCCAGAGTCCGACAGGAACGAGGGAAGCCGCCGAAATGCACACGGACGACCTTCCACCTGCCGAAGGGGGCACAGACGTGCGTGGAACTGTCGTGTTCAGGATGCTGTGGGCTCAGTAACCGGAAGTCCCGCTGAGAGTGGTCTAGGCTGGTGCCACTGGAGTCCCGGTGAGGGGCTGCAGGTGGGTTTGCCCACGGCTCCTGCTCTGGTTCCTGTGGCTCCTCCGAGTGGCCCCCTCCCCCCTGGAAATGTAGCCGATCGTTATGACAGTTCTGGCCACACATCCACGCCAGACAGTGTCCAGAGAGCATCGCTCCTGGGGGCTCATCCTGGGGGCCAAGAGAGAGGACCGGGCGACCGTGAAGACAGCCTGGGTGCTTGCGATGGAAGGCACGAGAACTTCGTCCTCCACTCGAGTCTCCCCGGGCTGAGTGTCCCATCAGCCTTCACCGGCTGCGAGCAAAGGCCAGGCGGTGGCAAAAGCCATGGCAGGCAGCGAAGTCACCCTCACGGAAAAGCTCAGAAACAGCCGATCCTCTCACGACCTTTCTGGGGACGGGAACCACGGGCTGTGGTTTCACTGAGTGTCAACAGAACCTAGCCGTATTACATGAGTAAACATGCTAATTGGAGGAGCGGATTTGAGCGGAAGAGTGTTCTGGGGCCTTCTCCAACGAGCTGGGTGTCCTGCGGTGTCCTGCCCACGGTGCCGCGGGCTCCTGGCTTTGGCCTGGCTGCTCGCCTGTGTCCTTGGACGGCTGAGCTGGGGGCCAGGGCGGGAGCAGCCATTCAGGCCGGTGTGCAGGGTGCACGGGCTGCGCTGTCCTGGACACGCCCTTGCCTCCCCCTCAGGGAGGGTCCTGATGGCACAGGATACATTTCTCTCCCTTCCTCCCTTCCAGCCAAGACTTTCAGGCCTCGGCTCCCCCTTTAAATAGTTTCCAGCTCCCTGTCCTCCCAGATTGAAAAATGCTTGCCAATGTGGGAGCCACTCAACCCTGGAGTCCTCCGTCGCCACTTCCTCCTTCGGGCAGGGAACGTGTGCAGTGGAGGTGACGGCCGTGGGTGACCTTGCAGCTGTGTGACCTTGGGTGAGATAGTACATTCATCCTGTGGGTCACCAGGCTGCCCTGAGAGCCTGTGAGAGGATCGTGAGATGAGATTAGAGTGCGGGCAGGCCCCAGGCGCAGGCTGCTCTGCAGGGCTCAGGGTCTAGCTGGGGGCAGAAACTGTCCTCACTTGGCAAAGGGGTGAGGCATTTCTGGGTCCTAAACCCGGTCACGAGGGCCCCGATTCCACTCACGAGGGCTCTTAATCACCTTCCAAAGGCTCCACCTCCAAATAGCATCACACTGGGGGTTAGGTTTTAACATATGAGTTTGGGGGGCGCGGCGGGGCACAAACATGGAGTCCATAGCACCCTTCATTCCAGGCCTACTTTCTCTGATGTGACAAGCCACACACCAGTGCTCTTATAGTGTCAGGCGGCCAAGATTACATAGGTTATTTCCTATAGCTGGTAGCAAGACAAACGTCCCTCCCCTGGCGGGTGACAGCTGAGACGCTGCCTGTGACTGTACTGAACCCTGGCAAACTGCAGAACCCCGATGCCCTCGGTCCCCTCCGCTTCGGCGCCCCCTGCAGGCTCAGGTTCCCAGGGGCGCTGAACTGAGACCTCCCTGGGAAGCACCGGGAGGTACCGGCCCTGCCTCCTTCTGACATCGGAGCTACGCTTTCTCACTTCCCAGTAATGAGCACAGGTGCCCTTTGCCCCCTGACCATGCGGTGACCACTTACTCCAGCCACAGCCTGCCCAAGGCCCCTCAGTGGGAAATGGCGGTTTGCCAAAGGAGAACCGAGAATGAGGCTCCTGGGAACCTCCCCGCTCCTCCTGGCCCTGGCCATCCGTTTCCTCCATGAGGAAGTGACCTTGTGCACAGGGAGAGGGTGGAGAGCCACAAGCCCAAGCCCCTGCACTGCATGGCAGGCAGCACTTCACTTACTGCCCCATTCATTCATTCACCCACTCACTCATTCATTCACTCACCCATTCATTCACTCACTCATCCATCCATCCATCTGCTCATTCATTCAGTCATCCACCCAACCATCCATCCATCCATTCTTTCATCCATCCATCCATCCATCCATCCATCCATCCATCCATCCATCCAGGTTAGAGGAGACTTGTCTGCTTAGGAGTGTGGTCTCCTCACGAGGTTTCCTCTTTCCCAAGGCTGTTTCCTGGAAGAACCTTTTTCTTCTCCCCACTATGGTGGGACCCTAAGGGACGCCGGAGAAGTGGCAATTGGGTCTCCCTTTTCTCATGGCCAGAAGCGGCCCGTTTTAAAAAGTAGGAAGTGAAGACCACAGACTCTCATGGACCCACCCCTTCCTCCCCCAGCGAACCGCTTTCTCCAATCCAGCAGCAGAGGAAGATCTGAGGGACCGTCACATGGGACCAAGCAGACCTGAAAGGGTGGGGCGTTGTCTTTGCGGAGCCTGGGGCAGGTCCTGGGGAGGACTGCAATGGCCAGCACCCAGCCTCCTGGACTCGTCACCATGTCACCACACCCCTTCCTAGAACAAGCTGAATGGAGTGATGGTTGTCCTTGTTTGATGATCAATACGGTCACTTTTCTCTCTCTCCGTTTCCCTTTTCTTCTAATATTGTTCTTTTTACTCCAAGAACAATAAATGAAGATATTATAAACTTCGCAAAGGCATGGTCCACGGCCACGTTCTCTATGTATGTACATCTGCAGAGTCTAGAATAATATCTTTTTGTTGTTGTTGTTAATCCTCACCCGAGGATATTTTCCCCATTGATTCTTAGAGAGAGTGGAAGGGAGGGGGAGAGACAGAGAGAGAGAAACATCGATGTGAGAGAGACACATCAATTGGTTACCTCCTGCATGCACCCCAACTGGGTCCGGGGATCGAACCTGCAACCCAGGTACTTGCCCTTGACCAGGAATCGAACCCATAACCTTTTGGTACAAGGACAGACACTCTAACGGTTAGAGTCTAACCCAGGGGTGGGCAAACGTTTTGACTCGAGGGCCACAATGGGTTCTTAAACTGGACCGGAGGGCCGGAACAAAAGCAGGGATGGAGTGTTTGTGTGAACTAATATCAATTCAAAGTAAACATCATTACATAAAAGGGTACGGTCTTTTTTTTTTTTTTTTTTTTAGTTTTATTCATTTCAAACGGGCCAGATCCGGCCCGCGGGCCGTAGTTTGCCCACGGCTGGTCTAACCACTTAGCTACAACGGCCAGGGCTAGAATAATATCTTAAATATCACAGATACTCAGTAATGTTTCTGGAACGACAGGACCTGAACTTGGCTCAGAGAGGCACTCATCATGGACTGCCTGGGAAGACGGCTCACTTACCCACCAAGAAGGCCGTGATCTCTCTCGTGAGAACTACGAACAGGACTTCCTAAAGGCCGGGAGGGGAGAGCTTGCTGCAGACCAGCGCTGATGAGCAGGGACGCCTGCCCTGAGGAGAGGGGAGTGAGGAGGTCAAAGGCAAAGGTCCAGAGAGCACAGAGTAACCGAGGGTGGGGCTTCCCACTGTCCCTGTCACGGGTGAGGGACAGACCGTACAGGGTCAGCTAGAGGGGGTGGCCGGCCCCCATCCTCCTGCATCCCGTGGAGAGTGGGCGGGGTAGGCCTGGCCGGCGGATGGATGTTCCAGGGAAGGCTCTGGCCTCTGTTATTCTCCCTTTCTCTAGGGCCCACAGGAGAAGGCAGCCCCGTCACCGGGGGAATGCCCAGGCCGCATGGTGCCAGGAAGTCTGGTTGGTGATGTCAGCTGCTTGTAGGAGTTAGTTGGCTGGCAACTCCAGCGGCCTGGCTACTGGAGCCCTGGGCCCAGAAAGTGGCAAAGAAACCACCTGTCCCCGGGAGGCCGGGCCTGGGGACTGGGCACAGCCCCTCTCGTCGGAAGAAGGCGGCCCAGGCCCCAGCTGGCTCAATGTCCCCGCGACCCGAATGATCCCCGGGCTCGCAGCTGGCCGTGCTCCGGCACACTGGAGCCATAGGGAGGCAATTAGGGGCTGACAACCCGATGGAATGAGTAAGTGTGAATGTCAGAAAATAAGAGGATCAGAAGGCAAAAGACATTCAGAGAAACAAAGAGCCGGCACAGGCTGGGGCACGAAAGGCTGAGCATTGGGCTAGGTCACAGCAGGCAAGCCGTCTGCAGAGGGGGAGTGGTGAGACGTCCTGAAGGCCTGGCGGGCGGGGGGCACTGTGGTGGGGAGCCCCTTGCCCCCACCCGCTAATGTGCGTGCCTTAGACCCATGTGACAGCCCTCCCAATGATGGGGCGGAAATACAATGCTGCGGGCCAGCTGTCACTGTAAGGAATATGAATCCCGCTCTGTGACCGCGGCTGTGCTGTTCTGATGAAAGAAGGCACCTGCTCACCTGGCTGGGCGCTGCACGTGGGACCTGGGAGCTCCCCTGGAAATGGGGCCCTTCCTCCCCATCAGGGGGCTGCCTATGATCGTGGAAAGATTGACAACCTTGTTGCAGAAACCAGAGCCGCCAGCCCATTGAAGGCCCCCAGCCTTTGCACACCCACAGGCCTTTGCAAATCTCCAGCCTGCTCACCCGTAAGCTGCCCATTTGGCATCACCCTTTGGCCGACTTCCCATGCAATCTTTGTCCTTCCACCCACTACCAGCAGCTGGCTTATGGTGGGGGCAGAGCAGATGTTTGTGGGTGCCCTGCGGCTCCCCCACACTGCCAGCAGGATTGGAATCAACGCTCAGGTAGGATTCCACCCTGTCTCTGCTGAATGGGCTCAGGGAGTGACAGCAGCCCGGACCCACTGATTGTGCGGTCACGTGTGGACTTGGGAAGGTAGCCAGAGGGAAGAGTCAGGCGTGACCCGTGCTCGAGGCCACTGTGCTGGTGATGAGGGCAGGGGTGGGAGGTCAGGGCCGGGGCGGGACAGACAGAAGGGCTTCTGCCTTTTCCCCCTTTGCTTGCTTTCTGAACTGAAGTGTAACTTCCATGCAATAAAACTCATGTCACCCGGGGGGTGTGACATTACAATGGACCCAAAGCCACCCAGGCCCTGCCTCGGGGTCTCTGCCCAGAACCCCAAACTCCACGCTGCCTCCCTGTCTTGCGTGGCTTCTCCCGGGGTGGGTTCCCCCATGTCTGATATCTGGAAATGGAGGTCAAATGTGTCTCCTCACCCTGCTGCCGCCTGCTCCCCCCGTGGGCTCCGGGGCACGCGGCCGGTCTGCGGGTGACGCTTCAGTACACGCTCTGTTGCTGTTGGGGCGCTGTTAGCACCAGGTGCTGAAAAATGAAGACATTATCAGTCGCCATCATCAAAGCGAGGTGGGGAAGGGAGGTTTCAACTCGCCCCAAATTTCCTGAGGGAATCTGGCCTCCCGTCAACTCCCCTCTCCTGGAGCCGATGTCGCTGCCAGAATGTTCTCACCAGCGGCCCAGCAGCCTTGGGTTGGCTCCATGGAAACCCCATCTGATGGCCTCGTCCTAAGCAAGGGAGAGAAACCAACCTTTCCTGACGGATAACACGTTGGTTGTTTCTCGCAATCGGACTGTGGGACTCTGAGAATAGCGTGGTGGTTTTTTTTTTTTCTTTTTCTGGAAGCAGAGTTTTAACAACCTAGAAAGCTTAATTAAGCTTTCCAACTGCACTTCTTTTTAATTGAGTTTAGTAGCAAGAGAGTATTTTTAGAATTGAAGTGGCGATTCCATGTAACGGATACATGTCTGCAGATTCTTAAACGGCTCCACGGGGCAAAATGGAACAAAAGAGCCCGGCCGGCGTGGCTCAGTGGGTTGAGCATCAACCTATGAACCAGGAGGTCACAGTTCCGTTCCCGGTCAGGGCACATGCCCGGGTTGCGGGCTCCATCCTCAGTGAGGGTGTGCGCCAATCGATGATTCTCTCTCATCATTGATGTTTCTCTCTCTCTCCCTCTCCCTGCCTCTCTGAAGTAAAAAAATATATATATTTATTTTAAAAAAAACAACTGCAACCAAAAAACAAGGGAGCTAAAGAATGGACTCCCCAAGTCTAAAAGTATGACCCGTTGCCCTAGCCGGTTTGGCTCAGTGGATAGAGCATCGGCCTGCAGACTGAAGGGTCCCGGGTTGAATTCCAGTTGAGGGCACATGCCCGGGTTGTGGGCTGGATCCCCAATAGGGGGCGTGCAAGAGGCAGCCAATCAATGATTCTCATTATTGATGTTTCTATCTCCCTCTCCCTCTCTCTTCCTTTCTGAATTCAATAAAAATATTAAAAAAAAAAATAAAGTATGACCCGTTGTTTTTACACACATCGTTAACTATCATATTTATGTGTATTTATTCTATTCATTCGTTACTTACACCCTGAGTTTTTTCTTTCTAAGGACAAGATGGGGTAGGGTTGGGAGGATAGTTTTTTTTTTTAATGAGCTTTTTAAAAATTTTTATTGATTTCAGAGAGGAAGGGAGAGGGAGAGAGAGAGAGAAACATCAATGATGAGAGAGAATCATGGATCGGCTGCCTCCTGCACGCCCCCTACTGGGGTTGGAGCCTGCAACCTGGGCCTGTGCCCTTGACCAGAATCGAACCCAGGACCCTTCAGTCCCAGGCTGAATTTCTGTCCACTGAGCAACAGTGGCTAGGGCTGGGAGGACCATTTTAATGACACTTTGCACACTTGGCAGCACTGAATGTCGTTTCCAACTCCCTCTGGTTTTGCTGGTCTGGGTGAGCTCCCCTCCTGAATTGCCGTTTCATTTGGAATTTTTTTTTTTTATTGAGAGGAACCCGGATTATCACTTTGAGGTCAGTGGCTTGTATGTCACTTCAAATAGTAAAACTCACATGAAAAAGTTTTGTTATGAGGAAGCTGCGTGCTAAAAAAGATGGCAGTTGCCCTTGGTCAGTGTGGCTCAGTAGTTAGAGTGTCAGCCTGAGTATGGGAGGGTCCTGGGTTTGATTCTGGTCAAGGGCACGTACCTGGGTTGCAGGTTCGAGACCTGCCCTGGGACGCGTGTGGGAGGCAACCAATCGATGTGTCTCTCTCAGATTGATGTTTCTCTCTCCCTCTCTCTCTCTTTCTCTCTCTCTCTTTTTCTCTCTCCTCCTCTCCCTCCTCCCTTCCACTCTCTCTAAAAATCTATGGGTGGGGGGGAGGATATTATCACTCTTTTGGGTGAGGATTAACCAGAAAAAGATAGTAACCATTGAACTAAAGCTGGGAAGAGGACGGGTGGTGTGTCAGCACCTCGTGGTGACCAAGTACGAGATGGCATGTTTTCAAATGAAGGCTCTTAGTTAGACTGGCTCCTTCAGACTCCAGGGGAAAACATGAACCAAATGAAACCTTCAGATTTTTCTAGACAGTTCTTTATACACACGCAGAACCAAGATGATTGTAATAATGTGGAAAATGTTGTTTGAATAGTATAGAAACTACAACTCCTGGGTAAGACCACTAACACGTTTACATACGCATAATGGACATCATCTAATAAAATAAAAATAAAAAACCAGAGTTAACCACCTGAAGTAGAAATGAGCCACGTCTGCGCCAATTTACACTTTGGCAAAGGGGCTGGGAAGGAGCCTGTGAGAAACCCGCGGGCGAGGCGGGGCAGGGCTTGATGAATTCTATTTAAGGAATTTCCCCATCCCCGCCCCCCCCCCCCCCCAGATGAGTTTGCCAACTCAGATACCTGAGTGAGATCCACGCAAAGATACGGACTGGGGAGGACTGTCCCAAAGGAAGGTGGCGTGCGAAGGCAGCTCCTCGGGGTGGCCACAGGCACGGGCAAAAAATCAAGTCATTTCTTGCTTTCTTTTTTGATACGCGTGGTATCAGATGATTCTGCTCCTTAATCTCTCCTTACCGTGTTTACCTTTAGAGCGAGCTGCCGTCTTTCCCCACGGCGTGTCCTCTGCCAAACGCAGCAGATCCGGGGGCCTTGGGTAGAGGCTCATGCCCCCATTTCTTCCGAAACTTACTCACCGAGGGCCTCTCTTCATCCTCAGGTACCCAGCGTAGCCTCCTAAGAGGTAAACAGAGACGTGCTCACGATCAGTCCAGGTTTCCTAAATACTGCACTTAAAGTCTTCTTCAGAAGAACCGCAGCCGCCATCGTCATCAAGACATCCTCCTCCAGGGCTCCCACCCTCTCGCCTATAAGCAATCTCGGCTGCCTGCCTGGAGGAGGGCGCCTGGTACCAGCACAATCAGGGCACTGGGATGACCTAGGAGGACTCTGGATGGCTAGAGGCAGAGCACACTGACAGTACTGTCAAGGTCACACATTTCCTTCCTCACATTCAGGTTCTCTTGCCCTGAGCGGGGTGCACATCGCTAAAGCGGGCACAGGTCCTGGTAAAAGTAGGTTCGTTTTTGTTTCGGTAAGGGGGTGCTTTTCATCGCCCACCCCCTCGTCTTTTCTTCTTGCTCTAACCTCCTTACTCTCCACACTGCTTAAGTCTGCAGAGTTGGCTGGCCACTTGGATGTGAGCCACGAAAACTCCCCCAAAGGGTGCGGCTTGCTCTTGAGCTGCTGACTCGGGCCTCTCCTCGGCTCCCCACCCCCTGTCCTTGCCATTTTCTCCTTGGCACGAACACTTCTTATTTCAAAGCTCGCTCCCATATCTTATTTTTGTAGGGACCCCAGACGACTATGTTAACTATACATATTTTGGCTGTGAATCTGTAAATCAATGTTGTGAATTTAATATTAAACAGAAACTTAATTAATCAAATCCCAGCTCATTTTTTTGTTGTTGATTTAAAAATATATGCTATACTGCCCTGGCTGGGGCTCAGTGGTTAGGACCAAAGGGTCATGGGTTCGATTCCTGGTCAGGGCACATGCCTGGTTGTGGGTTCAATATCCAGTAGGGGGCATGCAGGAGGCAGCCAATCAATGATTCTCTCTCATCTTTGATGTTTCTATATCTCTCTCCCTTCTTCTCTGAAAGCAATAAAAAATAATAATGTTTTAGCTGGGTTATTTTGAATAGAAGGTCATACTAATAATATTACAACTAGTTTTTATATTTTTCTCTTAAAATTTTTTTTACCAGCCCAAAGAACTGAAAATAAAGAACATAATACCTGAAGAGAGCAAGATATAACTACTATACAATTCTTAAGTCCCTGCATTTTATTTAAAATCAAGCTGTCGTTTTTTGGTCTACTGACCAAATTTGTCTGCACACCTACAAAGAGGGTGTAATTGTTTGGCCAATATATTGTAATAGTTACTTTGATCAGTTTCAGAAAATTATGAAAAGCCTTGAATTGAGGTATGTTTGGAATCCCTGATAAAAATAACACAAGTATTTAATAATCATGCTGGAAAGATAGGACCTTTAGTAAATAATAACCTCCCTTTACATTTTTATTCTAGGGAAAGAGTGGTACCAAACAGCGCTACGCACTAGGAACAAAGCTAACACGACCTCCTAGTTCCTTCCAGAATTTTCCACTTGATTATATTTGCAAATTCATTCATTTCACGATGTTTTACCGTCAGGGGGCCTTGGTCCTTGGGGACTTCATTCGATGGGTGAAATGAGTTGGAAGCCTCACATCTGGGATCTTTAAATTACTGCATATTGGCCTGACGCTGGTGTTAACCAGCGAGGACAAACTCTGAAAGCCGGTGAGCTGTTCACACTGAATTTCCATCTATTTCCCAGTCAGTGGGAGCAGTTTCATTCATAGTTTCTGCAAGGGTTGTTGGTCTACCCCAAAATAATTTATTTTTTAAAAGTTTACGTTTTTATTGATTTCAGAGAGGAAGGGAGAGGAAGAGAGAAACATCCATGATGAGAGAGAATCATGGATCGTCTGCCTCCTGCACGCCCCCTACTGGGGATCGAGCCTGCAACCCAGGCACATGCCCCGACTGGGAATAAAACCGTGACCTTCTGGTTCCTAGGCCGACGCTCAACCTCTGAGCCTCGGAGACAGGGCCCCAAATAGTTTATTAACAGATACATAAAATAAGGTGCACCACTGTTTAAAATTGAGATATAATTCACATGCTATAAAATTCACCTCTTTAAGAGTGCAATTCAGTGGTTAGTATATTCACCAGGATGGACAACTATCACCAATATCGAACTCATGATCATTCTTATCACCCGAAAAAGGAACTCCATACCCATCAGCAGTCACTACCCATTTTCTCTACCCATCTCCCCCAGCCCTTATCAACCGTTAATCTACTTTCTGTTTCTAGAGATTTGCTTATTCTTGATAGTTCATGTAAATGGAGTCATACAATATGAGGTCTTTTGTGTCTGGCTTCCATCATCATGTTTCAAGGGTCTTCCATGTTGTAGCATGTGTGAGTACTTCCTTCCTTTCATGGCTGATAATTGTCCATCATGGTTATACCACATTGTATTCAACCATTCATCCAGGGATGGGTATTTGAGTCGTTTCTACTTTTTGGCTATTATGAACTTTTGTGGGGGTTTGTTTGTTTGTTGTTTTTGCATGGACATGTTTTCAATTCCCTCAGATACCTAGAAGGGGAATTGCTGGGTCGTATGGTAACTCTAGGGTTAAGCTTTTGAGACACTGCCCATCTGTTTTTCAAAAAACAGTTGAGACAGCCTTGGTATTTATAGCTCATATGTCCCACCAGAAATTGGGATTCTTCATGTCCTTGTCAACACTTGTTACTGTCCACCATTTTCTTTCCAGTGAGTGTAAAGCGGAATTCATTGTCATTTTGACTTGCACTTCCCTGATGACAGGATCTTGAGCATCATTTCGTGGGTATGTAAATTAGTTTTTCATCAAGTTTTAAAGTCATTTTTATTGTTGTTAATCCTCACCTGAGGATATTTTTTTTCCATTGCTTTTCAAAAACAGTGGGAGGGAGGAGAGAGAAACATCCATGGGAGAGACTCATCGACTGGTTGCCTCCTGCACACATCCTGTCTAGGGATGGAGTATATCACAAAGTGAGCTTGCAACCCTTGAGCAGGAGTTGAACCCCAGACCCTTTGTGTGGGGGCTGACACTCTAACCACTGAACACCACCAGCCAGGGCTCGCCATTATTTTTAAAAATATTCTTTCTGCCTCTTTCTCTTCTGCTCGTATGGGGCTCCCATTATACGTATGTTGGTACACTTGATGGTGTCCCGTAGGTCTGAGGCTCTTTTCATTTTCCTTTCTGTTCCTCCAATGAAAGAATGTCAATTGACCCACATTCCAGTTTGCGAATTCTTTCTTCTGCTGGCTCAAATCTGAGGCTGAGCACCTCTCAGGAATTTTTATTTCAGTTATTGTATTTCAACTATGGAATTTCTGTATTTTAAAATAACTTAAACTGGGTATTTCAAATAAAAAGGGGGAACTCTGAAAATTAGATTGACTTCCCCCCTTTGCCAAGGGTTCCATGTAGTTGCTGGTTTTTGTCTGTTGAGTGACTCATCTGAAGTCATTCTGGAAAGCCTGCATTCTTTGTGATATACAGACACCGACGTCTTACTCGGATAGTTCTGTGGTGAATTAATAATTGGACAGGGATTTCCTTAATCACCTGAATCCAGTAACTCCCCCAGTCTTCGTGCCTGTTGGAACACTCTTCAACACTCGGCCAGGAAGTTGGCTGCTCTGCCTTATGCTCTACTCTCTGCTTGTGCAAATCCTCAAGGTCAATGTCAGGTGAGAAATTATGATGCTCACAGGCCTTTCCTCATCAGACATGCCACCCTTGGCTTGCGACAAGCCCTATGCATATGCCTGCACATGCAAATCCCAGGGATGTCAGGGCTGTACCAAGCCCCTACAAATATCTCATTCCTCAGCATTTCCTTTCAAGTTTTTGGTTAGCCTATTGTTTGCTGCGATGTTTATTCACTGCTTCGGGCAGCCACAACTGCCTCTGATTTTTCCTTCTTCAATCAATGTCCCTATGAAAAAGGCTTTTCACATCTGACAAACTCTGATCAGGCAAAATAAAGACAGACTTGCAAGTGAGGTCTTCCAGGGTGCCACCAGTCAAGTCAAATAATGATGATTCTCTGGGAATCAGAATTTGAGAAAGCTCCAACCCCATTCACCCCTCCAGTGGCTTCTACCCTGTGGCTTCTACCTCGATTGTGGGCTGTTTGCAGGGTGCAACAGAGCTGGAAAGGGGTGGGAGGGAATGGAAACAGGGCAAGTTGAAATGCCACCAAGCTTACTGTTCGGAGATTCAGCAATTTCTCAAGTAGCCCTTGGATTGCCGCGGGCCTCTGGTTAATTTCCACCGTTCTGAAAAAAGTTGGTTCTGCCAATTTTTGCCAATTTTCTCCTTGCGGTGTGAAAGGGAGCATTTTTAATGTTTTCACTTCACCATTCTTTTTTTCTTTTCTGGCTTTACCTACTTAACATCCTCTTATTTTTCTTAACCAAATGCATCTGGTTAAAAGAATAAAGCTACCACCATCGACATTTCTAAGCATTCACATGGTTCAAGCTCAACTGTGCTATAAATAGCAGCAGCTATAGACAACCAAATTGGATACAGTATGAGCTTTAGAAAACATCCACACTTCCAATAAATGTTGCCATCATTGTTCAGTATGTAGACTCTGAGTTTTAGAAAAATCCTTTCAGTATACAAAAAAAGGAGAAATTAATTAACCTTGAATTATTATAGTCTCCAAATTGCTATAAGAAACAAACCTTGCCTGGCCAGTGTGGCTCAATGGTTGAGCATCAACCCATGAACCAGGAGGTCATGGTTTGATTCCTGGTCAGGACACATGCCTGGGTTGCCAGTAGGATGTTTTTCTCTCTCTCCTCCTCTCCCTGAAATCAATTATATATATATATATATATATATATATAATCTCCAGTGATGTAAGAATACATTTTAAAATAAGGTTCCTAAAGAGAGTGCATTTACAAGTGTGTGGAATAAATTTATATATTAACATTTCATTACATCAGGTTGTATTACTGTTGACCCCATTAGTGATCCATGTCCATAAATCATCTGAATACAAATATTTTGATTTCTGAAGCGACTATATTTTCATAGTACAGACAAAAATGTCTGATTTTTTAAATCCAGGACACAGAAACCTAATCTTACTATTAATACTTTTGAAAATCAGCTTTGAGAGACCCCGGTGATTCCAAAATACATATATATATACACATATATATATACATATTATAAATATATATACATATATATACACATATATATATAAACATTATAAATATATATATATATATATATATATATATATATATATATATACACACACACATTAAAAATATATATATTTTAGGGAACAGCTTCAGAAGCCCATTGGCGTGGAAGCCTTTATCCTTAGACGTAGACATTTTAATTCATAATGCAAAATGTGGAAGAAAAGCGAGATGTATGCTCAACTAGGCGGACACGCCAGTGTGTGAAAGCTGTGCGTTGAGTGTTGAGCATGTCGACCAAAAAATGTTGATAGTGCGCCTCGCTTCACGGAAGAGGAGGGCCAGGTGATGGAGTTTATCGCTCTTCTCTGCTAAGCAGAGCGGATCCTCCATGAGATAGAGCTCTCTTGCTTCTTGATCATTTTTTAAAAAAATGTTACGTGTGCTCAAAATATATCTTTTTATTCATGGAAGAGGCAACATTTCATCCACACCATGTTCTGTCATCCGGGAATTTGGTATGATAACAAGTAGGCATCTTGAATGGCACGGACAGGGCAATCCAGTTCAAATGGATTGCCTTTCACACTCTGTTATAAGAAGGCCCCCGCCAAACAGGGGATTCTGGATTATAAATTTACCACGAACCACATCAGATTATTGATATAAACTTACCTGAAGAGACTATTTCCCAAGTGACTCGCTTTTTTTTTTTTGCACTATTATGACTGCACGAAATATTTCTCTACGTAGCATAACTGTTAATCAAGAAGACATGATATAACAACTTTAGAATTTCCTGCAAAGTACTGCACACAACTCAAATATATATATATAGCACGCAGGCAAACTTTCTCCAGTCTCCAATGCTCTCACATAATATCAAAAGTTTAAGAATGACATCAGTGAATCTAGTATAACTTTTTTTATATATATATAATAAACAGCACCAGGGAAGCCAAATGATAAATTGCATTTCCATCAATCAAGCTGGGTGCTGCACCAGGGTCGAGGTTGAGTCTGCCCAAAGGTTGCCCACTGCTGGTGCTCAATGCACATCCATAATAATAAAAGCGTAATATGCTAATTAGACCGGACAGCCGAACGACCTTCCGGACGTCCTTCTGGACCACCTTCCAGAGAAGCCGGGGCTGCAAGGGCAGAGCCCCTTGCATGAATTTTGTGCATCCGGCCTCTAGTGGTTTATAATAGGTACAGAGAGGACACTTGGATTCTGTCTTTGTAAACTTTCAAACCAGCTGAAAGTATTGCCCGGCCTGAGTGGCTCAGTGATTATCAACCTATGAACTAGGAGGTCATAGTTCGATTCCCGGTCAGGGCACATGCCCGGGTTGTGGGCTCCATCCCCAGTGTGGGGTGTGCAGGAGGCAGCTGATCCGTGATTCTTATCATGGATGCTTCTCTTTCTTTCTCCCTTCCTCTCTGAAATTAATAAAATTACATTTTAAAAAAATGAAAGTACCACATATCCTCATCCCAGTGAGCATCCTGAGTATCAGGTTAGCACATGGCATTTTAAGACATGACTGCAGGAGGGTGAAAGAGAAAGATGCTGCGATACAGTTACTGTCATGTAAGTGACAGGCAGCACCACGTAGGCCGGAATCACCCCGTGAGGGTTCATGCCACATTTTTCACCTGCCACCCTATAGGCACGGAGAGGTCCCGCTAACACGTCAATTATTCTGCAGGATGAAAGAAGTGCTATGTTTTGATGTCGCCCTTCAGGATCTATTATACTCTACGCCTTTGAAGGCGGAACAGGCCAAGTCATGAAAGGGACAAGGGGAGGTGAGAACAGTGGAAGCGCAGCTGGGACATATATAATGCTCTGCCTTCAGCGTTCTGCGTGGAGAGTCTGCTTTCCGGGCAGCGGGGGGTGTGACTGTGAAAAGATCACACGGTTGTCAGTAACTAGGTAGGATTTTTAGCACTGTTAGCGCCGAGCCAGACAGATTTAGGGCAGCGAACAAAGTTCCAGAAACGGAATTTTAGACAAGTCTGACATTTTTTTGAAAATACTTTTCCTACCAAGTAAACCTTCTTGGTCCCCCCTTTCCATCCCAACTTAGAGAAAACACTATAGAGTTAAAATATTTAAAGATATATGCCTGACTGGTGTGGCCTCAATGGTTGAGCGTTAACCTATGAACCAGGTCATGGTTCGATTCCCGGTCAGGACACATGCCCGGATTGAGGGCTCCATCCCCAGTAGGAGGCAGGCAGGAGGTGGCCAACTGATGCCTCTCTCTCATCATTGCTGTTTCTCTCCCTCTCCCTTCCACTCTGAAATCAATAAAAAATATATTTTAAAAAGATCTTATCAGGAAAGCAACCATTTCAATGATTATTTTCCAGTAAATAGTCTTTCAAAATAAGTGTATTTTTATTTATAGTCTACATTTTTATTTTTAAAATCCCTCAGAAAAGTCCCTTAACATGTTGCAGAACTGATAAACTAGGTTATAACTTTGCAAAGGGTGCATACGGGCACCCTGCGGAATCTCCACTGGGTTTAACTTCTCTGCCAACTCGGGGGCCCCCCAACACCCCTCACTATTCGTACCACTGAGGCGGTGGAGTTCGCTGAAATTTGTTATGAACACGGAGAATAACCTCTGGGGGAAATTACTCTCTGGGGGGAAGAAAGAGAACATTAAGAGGATCACTGAGTTAGAATGTGTTCAAGAGTTCACTTGACAATATTATCAAGTCACAGCTCTTCAGGGAGCTGAAGGTTGCTTTCAATTAGATTTGGGGAAGCACATCAAACCAAACCGTTTTTGTCTGAGACACTTGCATACCAAGAAAAACACACGAGACAAAGGGTCCTTAATTTGGGGGCAGGATATATTCCAACGTGGGGGAAGGGGGAAGGCCTTTCAGCTCCGAAGCTCGATCACAACACTTCCAGAGAGTTCTGCGGTCCCCCCGCACCGGACGTGCCAGGATGTGAGGGCCTGTGTGGCCTGGCTGGCGCCCCTGTCCCTCCGCCGCTCAGACAGCGTGTGACACGCAGGCAGCTGCGCTGTCGGGCTGGCAAGCCTCCTGAGGCTCTTGAGTGTTTATCAACTGAGTAGGTCAAAAGTCTGCAGACACTGGGTGGAGCAGCAGTAAGCCACAAAGCTAACAGTGGTCCTCCTGGAGGCGGAAAGAAGGGAGAGAGGGACACGGTGAGTTCGAGATGAAAGTGCGGATTCTTTCCGTTACAGACGATGTCTTTCTTTGTTAAAATAAAGGATTAGGTACGGTCCGCACAGCCTGCAGCAGAAATGTCCATTTCCTTTTAACACTGAGCCCCGGCATCAGGTGGGGCGTGTCTGTGCTCCTCCTATTAGCAGCGTTCAGATGACATCACATCCCCCCGTGAACAGCAAATGAAAAGCAAGCGTTCTTCATGCTACGGTCTGAAGTCTGCTTACTAATGTGGGAGGACGGAATTTCAAATGTGTTATAAAAATCATGAAGCCCAGCCCAGCTGGCGTGGCTCAGTGGTTGAGCATCGACCTATGAACCAGGTTGAATTCCTGGTCTGGGCACATGCCCGGGTTGTGGGCTCCATCCCCAGGAAGGGGCGAGGAGGAGGCAGCTGATCAATGATTTTCTCTCCTCACTGATGTTTCTATCTCTTTCTCCCTCGCCCTCCCTTTCTGAAATCAATAAAAAAAAATTTTTTTTTAATCATGTAACAGAAAACCTCATCAATTTAGCTAGAACACACACACACACACACACACACACACACACACATCAGAGAGCCTGAAACACATAATATTAAAGAATTTACCCTATAAATGTAGTCACAGAGATTGGCTATAGAGGGAATTTAAGAATTTGAATAATAGAGTTTGAGGGTCCTTTTCCCAGCAAAGGCAGTGCTAAAGGGAAATTTCTAACACTAAACACACTTATTAGGAAAAAAAAAAAAGCTCTAAAGCCAGTAACCTGAGTTTTCACCAGGAAGTTGGAGAATAAAGAGCCATTTAAGTCTAAAGCAAGTAAAAAATCGCAGCGTATGTTCTGTCTGTTGTGGAATCACACTAGAAATCAGTAACACAAAGACCAGCGGAGAGACTCCGCACGTGACAATCGAACACCGCAGTTCTCTGCCCTTTCCTAACCCGCCGGTCAAAGGAGCACGTTCCCGGGGGTGAAAGAGGCCGTCTCACAGGAGAAAGCCTCACACGAACTCAATGGGAACGGAAACTTCAGCAAATCAAAAACATCTGACATCAAGTGGGAATTATGCCGGGGCTGTAAGGCGGGTTCAATATTTGAAAGCCAATGTGATCCACCGTGTCAACAGGTTGAGAAAGAAGAATTTGTATGGTATCAACGGACTCAGAGAAAAGCATTTGGAAAAGACTACAACATCGACTCACGCTAAAAACCCAGCAAACTAGAAATAGAGGGGACCTTTTTCAATTTCATAAACATAATCTACAAAAAGGACTTGCTAATATCGTGCTTTGTAGCGATGTCTACGTTCACCACCTTAGTCAACATAGTACTGGAAGACCTAACCACTGCAATAAAGCAAGAAAAATAAAAGCGCAACCGATGAAAGAGGAAGAAATAAAACTATTCCTAATTTCAGATGGCATGACATGACCGTCTACACAGAAAATGCCAAGGAATCTACAAAAACACTCCTAGCCTCTCCAGCAAATTCAGCATGGTTTCAAACATGTAAGATCAAAATTAAAAATAAAAAATCAACCATATTTTCATATACTAACAATGAACGCACAGAAGTTGAAATTAAAAACTGTAAGATAATTTACAATCACACAAAGAAAGTGAAATATTTGGGTATCGACTTAACATTTAAGGACCTGCTTAAAATAAAAGTCCTAAGCAAAAGAATCCAAACTTACAGAGATGTGGGTTTTACTCACTGAGGCTGGCGCCCTTTGGATCATAATTAACTCCTTACGATGCACGCTCAAGGGGGGAGGGCGGGCCACCTGGAGGAGTCGTGTTTGTGCTACAAAGAAACCCCAAGTCTGTGTGCTATTTACTATTGGGAGACTCACCTAATAGCACCCTGTATGTGCCTGCTACATTCATGCTCTAGGTCCGTGGTCGGCAAACTGCGGCTCGCGAGCCACATGCGGCTTTTTGGCCCCTTGAGTACGGCTCTTCCTAAGCCTTAGGAGTACCCTAATTAAGTTAATAACAATGTACCTATCTATATAGTTTAAGTTTAAAAAATGTGGCTCTCAAAAAAGAAATTTCAATCGTTGTACTATTGATATTTGGCTCTGTTGACTAATGAGTTTGCCGACCACGGCTCTAGGCGGTCACCAGTGTACCAGCAGGTCTACTGCCTTAAGGAGGGATGTGTGTTGGGTGGTCCTTCAAAATGCCAACACCCTGGCCCTGGAGATGTGGCTGTTTTAGGGGAGGCCCTTGGAGCTAAGCGATCAACTGTACAGCGAGGAGGGAGATGCTGGAAAACCCTACAAAGAACATCAGACATGGCATTTGTTGCTACAGAATCTGAGCATATTTATAGGAAGGCAGAGAAAGAGCATATCAGCTCACTTCTGAATCCAGGAATGCCACCGTTCTAACAACGAACACATAAACAAAACAAATCGCAATGCTGGTGGCGCATACCGGAGCCCACGAAAATCGTGGTATTTTCATTGCAAATGTGCTTCCTCGTTAGACACAAAAAGCCAATCTTTGACTCAGACAGGAATTCAAGCCAAAAGAAAATTAATCTTTATTAGACGGAGTTGGTCAGATAAAACCGCCAGCCCTTGGACTGCTAACTTAGGGGAGAACCCTCTAACAACATATTGTATCTGCTCGTTACATGTATGTTAACTGGCTCTCATGGGAAGATTCCGTGTGCAGGTCCTTCCCTCACAGCCCCCAGAAGGAACCCATCCTGCCAACACCTTGATTTCTGACCTCCAGCCTTCAGAGCTGTGAGACTACAGATTTCTGTTGTTTCGGTCACCATTATGTGGTATTTTGTTGCGGTATCTCTAGCAAACTAATACACGACCCTTGAAAAACTTTCGGAAGCCTGATTTCAGATTGGGAAATACAGAACTTGTGAGAATCATACATGCCTGGGAAAAGCCAGATATACGTTGTTATGTTGATCAAGAATCCTCTAAGTTGATGTCTTTCATTTTACTAAATGAACAGTAAGTTTTGGGAATGAAAATCTGCTATCTCTATAAGGATCAAAAGTTATCAATATACTACTCATTCTTCTCTGCTATAGATATTTAAAGGTTTGGGTATGTGAAATTACAGTCATTTCTTTTTATTTCACGCTGCACTAATTTAGGTTAGAACTAACACTTGTAAGGGACGTGGTATTTTAGAAGAATATTCAATATGTTCTTTCACAATAATGCCAGATGTCCATATTAATGTAGACTTTGGCTAAAACAATACATGGTTTTAGGACAAGCAATGCAAACAGGCCTAAATATATGAGAAAACTGAAAAAATAAGATTACCAAGACCTTTTAGAGTTTATGACATTAAAAATATTGATTTTACTTTGAGCAATAAGGTCCTGAGATTCAAGTATTTGGTTTTCAGTTACCAAAAAAGTACTTTAAAGGCTATGGTGGAAACCGAAGTCAATGCTTTTAATACAATCTCCATAGCAACATGGGAAGGAGCAAAACTTGGTGGACCGAATGAAAACCACAAACGCTCGATTTCAGACCCAGCATTAGCTCGCCACAGAAAGCCATGTTTATAGCTTGGCGTATTATCTCTGCTGTAAACACAGGCACTATGGCTTTGCTCAACCAGAGGGCATTGTCTGAGTCCTATGTACTTGATAACACACATTTCATTACATGAACACTATTAAATTTATGTTCTGAAACAATGTAAGATTATTCATACTGAATTTCTAGAATAAGCAGAAGTAAATTGCAAATACTGAATAAGTTTCCCAATTTCATGTAAAGACAACACAAAAATGACTTCATTTGAAGGGCTTCGTTACTTTCACCAATTAATTAGCATGGCAAAAGAAAGTCTATCTTTTTAAAAAAATAAGTATTTAGGATTTTATCAGCTAACAGTGCATCCTGACCATACTGAATTGTTTTCATTTTCATATTTTTGGTAAGAAAATACCATCTATAGAAAACTGCAATAACAATGCATTAGAATTTTACTACAGTTGAATGAATTAGTTGATTTTCCTAGTATGATCTTACTCATTTAAAGATGCTGATATTAATATTTGCTTATACACACAATTTTTTAGAAGTCTCAGACTAGATTTTGAGTGGTGAGCACACAATGCAATATACTGATGGTATATGATAGAGCTGTACACTTGAAACTTACATAATCTTATTAACCAATGTCACCCCAATAAATTTAATTCTGAAAAAGTCTCTGAGCTACAGAAATAAATAGTTAACATTTACTTAGTCTTGATTACATATCAGGCACCATCCTGGGCTGTTGACATGAATCATCTCACTTAAACCTCAAAAAGACCTTATTAAACAGTTATTATGATGATGCTCATTTTACTAATGAAAAGCTGAAGCTCAGGGAAGTTAAGTAATTTGCCCAAGGGCTCCCAGTGGAGAGGTCAGGTTGCAGGCTCGATCCCCAGTTGGGGGCATGCCCAGGTTGCAGGCTCAATCCCCAGCAGGGGGCGTGCAGGAGGCAGCTGATCAATGATTCTCTCTCATCATTGATGTTTCTCTCTTCCTCTCCCTTTCCCTTCCTCTCTGAAATCAGTAACAAATAAAATAAAAAAGAAATGATTACAAAGGAAACACCTCTTGACGTGGAATAGAGGTAACAAGTGATCTGGAAAATTTACTAACCTAAAACACCACACTGGATAAATAAGTAAGGTATTATAGCACTTTTTTTTTTTAAACTTTGAAAAATGCAAACTTAGAAAATCTTAAATTTAGAAAATCTATATGCTATGGTTGTGCTAATGGGGGAATTTTTTATTTGCTGTTCTATTTTTAATTGTCTGGTATTCTTTTTTAAACTACCAGTATGGCGTTTTTTACTTAGTGAACATTTTTAGCAAATTCAAGGCATTGTGCCAAGAAACAGAGAGTGGCAAGAGAATGCCATTTGGAAGGGTTAGAAATTCAAAACACTCTCTCTCACACACACACGCACACACACTGATCAGCCACACACTTTCAGCTAGCAACACCCATTAAATAGAAGGGCTGGGCTGGTTCCATTATATAATAACTATCTGTTTCTCGCAATTCCTTATTGCCTGAAGACTATTTTGAACAGGGGAATAGCAGAAAAACATGCCTACGAAGCATGAGCTCCTCTAAATAATATGTGCAATAAAGCTGTCCTGTATATGAGCAAAACTGTTTTCTTGTGATGCTAAAAATGTGCAGGTTTCATTTAGCAGAATCTATGCCCCTATATAGCTGATGACCTCACAAGACCTTCATGCGAGGCATCCACCCCTCCCTAGTCACCCACCCGCGCCCAGGTATACACCCTGGCGCCCACGTGGGCATGATTACCCCTGGTGCAGCCCCGCCATCGGCGTCTCTCTCAAGGGAAAGAGCTTGGGGTAGACGATTGTAAACATGGGCTCGCTACACCGGTGGCAGTGCCCCAGCGGGCAGTGCAGCAGCTCCAGGAGACTTCTGGGTAACGAGACGGGAGACAGGAAGTTCAGATCTGGAACATAAGAGGAAATCATGCATGAATAAAAAAAAAAATCAGAGTTCTTTATAGTACCAGGCTTTTAAATATAGTTCTCTTTGTTACCAAGTCAGTTCAGTTAGTTAAAAGTACTGCCTGTTGGAAATTCTTTTATCAGTCAGGCATGGAATAAAAATGGAACATTATTTAGAAATGAAGATGCTTTTACATTTTTGATACTAAGATGGAACCCACATCTACTCTTTTAAGAGCAACCAGAACCTGTACTGAGGAAGAGAATAAGAGCGAGTATTCTTTAAGAGCGAAGATCAGAAAGGCGTGATTTTACCAGAGAGGGTTTGGAAACTTCTATAAGAGACAGAGAATAAAAAAGGGACTGGATTGGAGATGAAAATGGACTTTCATTAAGTTCTTCCTAAATCTACTGGGCATTTAGAATCAATCAATTTAAATCATATTTACTGAAAATAAGAAAAAAGGGGAAACAAAAAATGTAAAGGGAATGAAAAGTACTGAAACCAAGGTTGTATTTTAAAAAAACTGCCCCTAGCTGTTTGGCTCAGTGGATAGAGTGTCGGCCTGCGGACTGAAGGGTCCCGGGTTCGATTCTGTTCACGGGCACATGTCTGGGTTGCAGGCTTGATCCCGTGTGGAGGCGTGCAGGAGACAGCAGATCCATGATTCTCTCTCATCATTGATGTTTCTCTCTCTCCCTCTCCCTTCCTCTCTGACATCAACAAAAATATATTAAAATAAAATAAAAATTAAAAAACTGGATTACATGGAAAATTTTACTTGGGTGTATTTTTCCACAATAAATAAAAGAACACCGAAACAGGAGGCATGAAACACAATTCCTCAGTTCACTGGATGGGGGTGGAGCAGGAAGGGAGGACCCCATACCTTTGAGAAAACGGTGGTAGATGTGATGCAGGCTCCGCATGGCCAGCTCTTGCAGCGGCAGGATGTGGTCCTGCTCCGTCCCGATGGCCTTCACCTCGGCGGGGAGGAAGACGGTGAGGGGCCCGGATGAAAAGGACAGCAGCTTCCCCTCGGAAACTTGGACGGGAGCCCCACAGCTGTGGAGAGACAGGCATTCACGGCCGGGTGAGCAACGAGGACAGGGGGACACGTGCCAATAAAAATGTGTTCGTCAAAATATACATTGAACATCTGAAGACGCCGCTGAACTGCCAGGATGCCCCGCAAAGTGAGCAGATGCTCTCCCGGGTTCCTTCATAAACCTGGCACAGCCCGGCCGGTGTGGCTCAGTGGTGAGCATCAATCCAGGAACCAGGAGGTCACGGTTCGATTCCCAATTGGGGCACATTCCCGGGTTGTGGGCTCGATCCCCAGTATGGGGCGTGCAGGAAGCAGCCCATCAACGATTCTCTCTCATCATTGATGTTTCTCTCTCTTCCTTTCTCTCTGAAATCAATAAAAATGTATTTAAAAAATAATAACAAAAATTAAAAATAAAATAAATAAAACCTGGCGCAGAAATCTACATTCGCCAGTTGGAACTCAGCTAAACCATTGCCGAGGTCCAGTCACTTCCAGGGAGGACAGACTTTGAAGGAACTTTCCTTCCCAGGACCCACACGGTATGTTTTGTGAGCTCTATTTATCCTCATTTTATGACCCTCTTCACGTTTATGTTTATTGAAATTTTCAAAATTAAAAGGAAAAAAAGGACGCGCTGTTAGGTTCTAGTACCGAGGTTTAGTAGAACTTTTTGGCGTGGAAAAATACCCTGCAGAGCAAATAGATTTTTAGTAGTAGAAGATACCTTTATTGGAGCCTTTCATAAACTTGCAGTGAAAATATTCTTGGCCAAACCTACTGACTAAGCCAAGCCACACCCTCCTCCCTGTAGCCACTCATAACCTGGAGGCACAGAAGGCCTTGTTCCTGCAGGGTTACCCAAACTCCGGAGTCTGACCTCATTCCACCTCCTGCCTGCGACCGCTGGGTTACCTGAAAGTCCTCACACGTTCCTCCTCTAATGAAGGGACAGACCTTGGTTCTCCCGACATCACCTGGGACAACCTCTCCAACCTCCACAGGAAACGGGCCAGGAAGGAGCGCACAGAGGGATGGCAAGAAGCCCTTGGCTCGCTGGTTCATTAGGAAGGCCCCTCGTTTGCTCATTCCTTCCACTAGAAAAGGTTCCCAGAGAACATACTCTCCGCCAGTTAATCAATATACTTAAAGAAACAGCCAAAACCGGTTTGGCTCAGTGGATAGAGCGTCAGCCTGGGGACTGAAGGGTCCCAGGTTCGATTCCGGTCAAGGGCATGTACCTGGGTTGCGGGCACATCCCCAGTACGGGGTGTGCAGGAGGCAGCTGATCGATGTTTCTCTCTCATCGATGTTTCTAACTCTCTATCCCTCTCCCTTCCTCTCTGTAAAAAAATCAATAAAATATATTTTAAAATATATATATATATATACTTAAAGAAACAAACAGCCCGGCTGGTGCGGCTCAGTGGTTGAGCATCGACCTATGAACCAGGAGGTCATGGTTCGATTCCCGGTCAGGACACATGCCTGGGTTGCAGGCTCGATCCCCAGTAGGGGGCGTGCAGGAGGCAGCCGATCCATAATTCTCTCTCATCATTGATGTTTCTCTCTCCCTCTTCTTTCCTCTCTGAAATCAATAAAAATGTATTTTTAAAAAAGAGAACAAACTAACAAGATGAAATCCCTTTCCTTGGAAAATGAAATGATTACAATTATTCTGATGTTAGAGAAGACGGAGTGACTGACCCTGTCCAGGGAATGAAGGAAGATTTTGAGATTTTTCAGAGGCGAGAACATGTGACCTAGAATCAGCTGATTTCACCCATCCGATTTCTCCACTCAGCTCAAGAAAGAGAGCTCAGAAGGCCACTCGGGGACCCTTTAACAGGCAAAACTCACATTCCAAAGGGAACGGCTACTCTAAATGCTAACGTTATAGTTTAGTTTTCATAAAGGAATGTCTCCTGTGAGTTCAATGAAATTCACTACAGAATAGATTTTTTCTAAACAGCAAAGCAACTGGAATAGTCAGACACTTCAAAAAAAACCCAAAAAACTGGAGGACAAATACCACCCGATTTTAAGACTTACTGTAAAACCCTGGTAATCAAGACAATGTGTTACTGGTGTCAAAACGGACAAAGAGATGAATGGGGCAGACAGAGTAACAAGAAATAGGCCCACACCTATATGGACAACTAATTTTCAACAAAGGTACAAAGGCAATACAGTGGAGAAAGAACAGGGTGTTAAACAAAGGGTGTCGGAACAACGGTATACCCATATGCAAAAAAAAAAAAAAGAAAGAAAGAAAAGAAACTTCAACTGGAGCTTGTATCATACAAAAACTAACTGAAAATAAATCCGAGACCTACATGCAAACCTAAACCCTTACAAATCTTAGGAGACAATGTGTTAGTATTTCTGTTGGTTCTCAAGCTATTACCCTTATGAACCACTTGTGAAGATGAGGAAATGATTCTAAGTTTTCCTTTATAATTCTTGTTTCTTTCCTAATATGGAGAAAAATGAAGATGGGAGGATCATCTCCAAAATGTTATTACACCGTGTGGCCATTAAGTCTGGAAACAGGCAAAAACACAATAAAAGGTTCTTTTGATGATATACTACAACAAGCGGTGTGAGTAGATTCCTCTATCAGCTTGGCTAGGCACACGGTACCCTGATATTTGGTCAAACACCAGTCTAGATGTTGCTGTGAAGGTATTTCTTGAAATGAGATTAACACTTAAATCAGTAGACTTTGTCTGTTGTTGTTTTTTTAAATATATATTATTTATTGATTTCAGAGGAAGGGAGAAGGAGATAGGACCATCAATGATGAGAGAGAATCATTGATCGGCTACCTCCTGGGGATCAAGACTGCAACCCGGGCATGTGCCCTGACCAGGAATTGAACCATGACCACCTGGTTCATAGGTCGACACCCGACCACTGAGCCACGCCAGCCGGGCATAAATCAGTAGACTTTGACTAAAGCTGATTCATCTCTGTGACGTGAGGGAGCCTCATGCTATCAGTTGAAGACTTTAGGGCAGGGGTCCTCACACTTTTTAAACAGGGGGGCAGTTCACTGTCCCTCAGACCGTTGGAGGGCCGGACTATAGTTTAAAAAAAAACTATGAACAAATTCCTATGCACACTGCGCATATCTTATTTTGAAGTAAAAAAACAAAACGGGAACAAATACAGTATTTGTATTTGCATGTGGCCCGCGGGCCGTAGTTTGAGGAGCCCTGCCTTAGAGAGAAGGAATGTGGTCCCTTGAGGAAGAGGGAGCTCTGCCTCCAGGGTCTTCAGCCTCAAGCTGCCTCATCAGCTCTTCCCCGGGCTGCAGCTCCAGGCTGCCTACAGATTTCACACTTCCAAGCCTTCACAATCAGATGAGCCCATTTCTTTTTCATTTTTTATCTTTTTTTTTTTTTTAACATATTTTTATTGATTTCAGAGAGCCATGGAGAGGGAGAAAGAGAGGTAGAAATATCAATGACGAGAGAATCATGGATCGGCTGCCTCCTGCACTCCCCCTACTGGGGATCGAGCCCAAAATCTGAGCAAGTGTCCTTGACCGCAATCGAACCCGGGACCCTTCAGTCCACAGGCCGACACTCTATCCACTGAGCCAAACCAGCGAGGGAGAGCCAATTTCTTAAAATAAATTAATATCCCCCTCCCCCCCCACCCCCTCACCTCATTCTATTGGTGCTGTTGCTATGGAGAACACATGGTAAAAGAGTATTTGTTCCCAAACTTTATAGCCACACTGTAGTATGAGAACCCTGAGCAAAGCCATAAAACAATGAGACAAGCCAATCCTTCGTGAGTATTTACTTCATACTGTTATTGCCTTGGCAGCTGCTGTTCTTAACCCAACTGCAGACGGACTCTACATGGAACCGCCTGAAGAATTTAATAACACAGAGGAACAAATAAAGGTTTAGAAAACTCAAAACCAGATTTCCCCTCATGCTCTCCTGGTCTCCAATAATGAGAAAGACAGGGATCTGACTGAAACTACTACCAAGGCTCACTAGCAAGTGAGCGGATCCTCGTTTTGCATAAGGTCTCATTTCCCTTTGACAATTTTCTTAGCAGAAGTTCCTACTCTTCGTGACTGGATGGAAAGAGCTAATTAAATCCATTTTAGGATCCATCTATGAAACGCCTTCTCTGCTAAGACGAGAGAAGAGCAGCAGGTCTACAGGCTGCAGGCTGCAAGGGAGGCAATCACAGGGGTTAGGGACCTTTCTGTTGGCCATGGCCAACCTCCCTTGACCCCATCAGAGACTAAATAACACCCACAAAATGATGCAAGGCAGAAAAAGGTCTTTTCTTTTTCTTTTTAGTATATTTTATTGATTTCAGAGAGGAAGGGAGAGGGAGAGAGCTAGAAACATCAATGATGAGAATCATTGATTGCCGCCTCCTGCATGCCCCACACTGGGGATCGAGCCCACAACCCAGGCATGTGCCCTTGACCAGGAATCGAACCATGACCTCCTGGTTCTTAGGTTGGTGCTAACTACTGAGCCACACCAGCCAGACCTTTTAAAGAGCAATTCTGGAATAGAAGCACCAGCATTGCACCTGTGACAAATGCAGGCTGAGTTAAGCCAACAGACTAAGAATGCCTTTGGGCCTTTCTAAGTGGGATTGCCTACACTCCCAAACGACCAATGTTAGAAAGCTGATTGTGTGGTGCTCTCCTTCTAATAATAATTTTATCTTCTTGTTACTAGTATGCAAGGAAAATGTTACCACACTATTAATAACAACAATAAAATGTGGGCTACTAGCTAAAAATCTGCATAGTTTGCACTACCATTTATGTTTCTCAAAGATTTAGAGCCCCCAGAAAATTCACTTTGTCTGCCACCAGATACCAAGTCAAGGATTAAGACATCTCTTCCTGCTCAGAACAAACAGAATGTTCTGGCCATCGACAACATCCACATCCAACACGGGAGCAGAAGGGCCGCTCCCTCAATCGTGGCGCAGCCTAAGTCCCTCGCAGCGCCGTCTGCAGGCCTGGCCTGGTGCGATAACACGGCCTCATCCTCGGGGCTGGCCTGCATCAGGCCCTGGATCTCGGTGATGGAGGCATCGCCCTCCCCCGGGAGAAGTGGGCCATCGTGCGGATCCTGGAGGACCGCGTCAGGATCAGTGGCTGACTGAGTGGAGTCACAGCTGTCACACCAGCTGTAGAAACCGCTGAGCTACACAACTCCACTGACTTCGCAGGGGCCCTGCAGTCACCGTTCCGCTGGTATTTCATCAGCCTGCACAGGCGCTGATCTCACCCAGGGCTCTCCTAAGATCACAGCCCTGTGATTTCTCCCAGGGGAGGCCACGCTGCTCGGCGTCCATCCCCCGGAGCCATGCCGGCAGGGGGACGGCTGTGCACAAGCTGATGGCCATCCCCCCTCTGGCCAGAACTGCCGATGGTGAGAGGTTAGGCAGGGTGTTGGGGATTACGAGAGCAGAGTCAACCGTGCTAAGTGGCCTCAGAGGTGTTCCAAGCGTCCTTTGGCTGCTTAAGTGAGGGAAGCGAGGCCAGTCAAAAGCAGGTTCTGGAAGCTGGGTTGTCCTATATTAACCCCAAACCCCTCTGGGAAGCACTTTAAGGTGGGTCTGTCCCACTATTGTGGGAGGAGCTAAAGCCGCCTTTTTTTTTTTAATATGTTTTCATTGATTTTTTAGAGAGAGAGGGAGGGGAGAGAGAGAGAGAGAGAGAGAGAGAGAGAGAGAGAGAGAGAGAGAGAGAGAGAGAGGCATCAATGTGAGACACATCGATCGGCTGCCTCCTGCACACCTCCTACTGGGGATGGAGCCTGCAACCCGGGCACGTGCCCTGACTGGGAACGCAACCAGTGACCTCTTGGTTCATGGGACACTGCTCAACCCACTGAGCCATGCCAAGAGGGCTGAAGCCGTCTTTCTAAAAGCCCGACTGAGAAGAAAAGGTTATTGAGGTTCTGAAAACAAGTGCCTCTCATTCCCCATTCAATGAAACATCTGCATGAGGGGCTATTGGAGACGTTGAGTTCTGAATAGTCCAAGTGGTACCGTTCCAGATCCGAGGGGGGCACTGCAGTGGAGGGCTGAGGAGGACAGCGTTTACGTCACTGCTGACACGCCCGTTCTGTGACTGATCCTGAGCTTAGAATGAGATGCAGAGATTCATTTTTTACTTGTGTCCTGTCTGAACCACCAGCTGACTGGCTGAACTTGAATGACAACGCTCTAACCTGCTTGCCCCAAATGCTTAGCTCCTAAAGGTATGGGGTTTAGCATATTCAGGCCAAAGATAAAATTGAGCAGGATTATCAAAACAGTTCATCTCTCCCTAAGTGAGATCAAGACCAAATAATGAAACAGAAACCACGGCAGCAAAGAGCTGGGCCACAGGCTGAAACGGGACGTCCGCTCACCCATTGCACCCGACGACCTTGTTGTACAGGTAGGACGGCAAGCCTTTCAGGTGGGCGTTGTTATCCACGTACACGTACTGCAGTTCTCGCGATCGACCTAAATCTGGACCAGAAAGCAAAGCACCATCACTCCTGTAACCACGCACCAATACAACATGAAACGGAAAGTTGAATGAAACGACTCTGACACAATCCAAATACGCTCTCGGCTCAGATGTGGCTTTTAGAGACCCTACGGGGCTAAGGAAAGAGTCTCCGCTTGAGCTGACCAGCGGTGAGGCGTGTAGGATGCTCATCACGGGAGCACCGTCTTGGAGTCAGACGCCCAGGGTTTGAATTCTCCTTCTATTTACAAAATGCGTGTCCTCAGTGTCCCCATCTGTACAAAGGGGGGATAATGCTGCCTCTTAAATTCAGTGGGCTTTACTAACAGAGTTTCTAAATTGTCAAGCAGAATTCTTGGCACACAGCCTCCTCCAATACCTGGCAGTTATTATTATTCTCGTGGTTATTAGTGAGGGACATATTTGGAGGTGTGCCCTCCGGGAGAGGGTCAATTACGAGAGAATTCTCATCCTAGCTGGACTGGCTCAGTGGACCGAGCGTAGGCCTTCAGACTCAAGGGTCCCGGGTTCGATTCCAGTCAAGGGCACGTACCTCGGTTGCAGGCTCAATCCCCGGCCCTGGTCAGGGCACCTGCAAGAGGCACCAATCGATGTCTCTTTCTCATCACTGATGTTTCTATCTTCCTCCCTCCCTCTCCCTTCCTCTCTGAAGTCAATAAAAATACATTTGAGAGAGAGAGAGAGGAAGAGAGAGAGAGAGAATTCTCTTTGGCATCAGCAAAAGGTACTGGTGCTCTTCTGGACTTGAACTGCACAGAAGAGGGTTGGAGGCAACGGCCTTGGGAGATGGTGATTCATCCACTTGAGCCAAGGACACAAAATGGGACGTGGCAGAGGAGGCGCCTCTCTCCTCTGAGCTACACGAAAGGGAGAGCGCGTGCAATTAGAGGAGGCTGCGTGCAAAGACCCCAGCACAAAGCTACCTAAAAGCTGGCACTGGCTGCTCCCGATACCCTGAGCCTTCGTTCCTATCCTGGGTGTAGAGGAAACAATGAGGAGTCGATGGTTTAAAACGCAAGCTGGCTGAGATCTTATCGTAGGCTTTCAGTTCCAGAGAGTTCTCTCTGCGCCTCTTCGGCTGGGGGTGTTATTTTATACAGTAGGCTCGTGATGGAATGAACTATTTTCTTTTTTTAATGTTTTTTTTTTTTTCCTGCTGTTGTTAATCCTCACTCAGGGATATTTTTTCCATCCATTTTTAGAGAGAGAAGAGAGGGAGGGACGAAGGGAGGGAAAAAGAGAGAGAGAGAGAGACATCGATGTGAGAGACATGACTGGCTGCCTCCCCCACCCACCCCAATCAAGGGCGGGAGCAAACCTGCCACCCAGCTATGTGCCCTTGATCAGGAATCAAACCCAAGACCCTTCAGTGCATAGCCCAGCTATGGCAAACCTATGACACGCGTGTCAGAGGTGACACACGAACTCATTTTTTTGGTTGATTTTTCTTTGTTAAATGGCATTTAAATATATAAAATAAATATCAAAAGTATAAATTTGTTTTACTATGGTTTCAAATATCAAAAAACTTCTATATGTGACACGGCACCAGAGTTAAGTTAGGGTTTTTCAAAATGCTGACACGCCGAGCTCAAAATGTTCGCCATCCCTGGCTGGCATAGCCTGACACTCTAACCACTGAACACCACTGGCCAGAGCTGAACTATTTTCTATTGAAGCTGAAAGAAAACAGGAATCGACGGTGCTAAAGTCTATTACATGTTGGCCAGTATACCACATGGCTGTGAGTTTTTAATACAAATATTTAAATTTTCCAAGTAACACAATCTCATATAGAGGATGAAAAAGCGATGAAGTGGGCTTTGGAGTCAGAACTGGGTCTGAACCCTGGCTTTCCACCTTCTGCCTGCTTCGCGCTGCTGGGGGAAATGCCAGGCTCCGTGCCTGTCACCTCCTCTGTGAAATGGAGAGAATAGGACCCAGGCCGCAGGCTCGTTATGAAGGTTCAACAGTGCACACAATGCCAACTCGATCCCTTGCATACTAATGGGCGCTCAATGCATCTTCGTTTCTTTTACCTCTCTCTTCTGGATATAAAGAGAAAAATCACAAGAGAGTGCGGAATTACAGAGAGCCAGGCCGCTCCTGCGTTAGCTGACACAGCACGGCCTGCTGGCGAGGCAGCGACACCTAACACCCAGCAAGGTCACGGGCTGTGGAGCAGCGCTGTGACAACCTCAGGAGCGCGCAGCCGGAGAGCTGTCCGCCGGCAGAGCCTCAGGCTCACGGAGTGGCCTTTCTAATCATAGTGAGGCTGACGTGTAAGTGCTTTCTGCAGGGAAAAGCTTTGAGCTATTTCTTCTATTCTGAAAAGAGAAAATTTCCACTCAGTAACTAACTTTGTGAATCTTTTTTTTAAGAAATGATTTCAGAGAGGAAGGAAGAGGGAGAGAGAGAGAGAAACATCGATGATGAGAGAGAATCACTGGGGATCGAGCCCACAAGCCAGGCATGGGTCCTGACTGGGAATCAAACTGTGACCTCCTGGTTCACAGGTCAATCACTGAGCCGCACAGGCCGGGCAATAATTACCTTTGGAAGGTACCAGTGACCCACTAGCTAATGAGATGGTGTGTTTTCTTCCTTCTATTAGTTTTAATGGACCAATATCTTGCAATAAAATATGTCATGCAATAATACCCTTCCTAGTTCCTGCGTGAAAATGCTCAGGACGTGAACTTCATAAAGCGAGGAAGTGAACATCTGCACAGATGCGAAAAGCCACAAAGAACTTCTTCATGTGGCTTTTTAAAGTGTCTAAAGTGTTTTCCTTTTTTCCTTCCAGACGCCCAGATCAAAGTATTGTGACTTGCAAATTAGCAAAAGCTAGCGGTCTTGCACAGACTCCAACTCTTTTTCCTTGAACTTCAAGGCTCCGGCATATGCGGCCCACATGGCGGCCGAGGGAACAAAAAGGTCTTGTGTGTGGGGGTGCTTGCTGTTGAGCTGCCGTGTAAAAGCAAGCACGGCACCGCAGCCCGGGCCAGGACCAACAGGCTCTGTTTACCGAGGCCTGACCAGGGCGAAACTCATTTCTTTTATCAAAGATGAATGATGGATTCTCTTCAAGAAAATGACAGGCCAAGAGGGACGGCACCATGAAAGCAATAGACCAAAATAGGTTGTTCAGAATGCTCTATCGATATTATACCAATAATCAGAGTTTGATCAATTGGATATATAATTAGTCATAATTACATTTCTAATGCCTATAAAATGTGGGTATCTTCGTAATGAATTTAGAGTAATTTATAGTCTATTCGGAAAATACTTCAAAGGTAATATAAATTACCTACATGAGCCCAGTCAGTGTGGCTCCATGGTTGAGCGTCGACCCATGAACCGGGCGGTCCAGTGCCCACACCCAGGTTGTGGGCTCCATCCCCAGTGTGGGGTGTGCAGGAGGCAGCCAATTAATATTCTCTCATCATTGATGTTTCTCTCCTTCTCCTCTCCTCTCTCTGAAATCAATAAAAACATATTAAAAGCTAAAAAATAAATTACCTACATGAGGCCTTTTACAAAGAGAACTTCTCAGCCACTTTTTCAGAATAATGAATTTTTTAAGTGCTAGCTTCTTCAAATACTCACACGCTCCACAAAATCTTTTACATAATCATATTCTTTCCGATCTATTCAACTTTTGCACAGTAAGATTTCACAGTGAATTGTAATTTAATCAGATGCTTTATACAGAGTGAATCAACAACTGTTAAATTACAATAAGTGGATTTTAATGAATTTGAATGACTGAAGTGTGCCTTTGTTGCTGGTTTAAATATGCAGGTGTCAGTATCTCTAAATCGAATTCTGTCCCACAGTTCAGGTAACAAAGACATTATTACAAGCAATGGGCTCGACACTGTGCTAGGTTCTTGGGGCACAAAAGTGAAGACACACAGCTCCAAGCCTTGCTTACAGTCTTGGGAAACAATAAAGGTAGTTCATACTGACTGCGTGCTTATGCAGTATTTACGAGTGATGGTGTTTTAAAAGAATCTTATTTAATTCTCAAGAGCAGTATGAAGTAGGTATTAATATTGCCCTGTTACTGAGCCTTATACAAACGAAAAAGCCTTTCAAAGCCCAAGCTCACACAGCTATTCAGCGGCAGAGCTGGAATTGAAAGGTGGGGTGGCCTGTTTCACTGTGAGTTAGACAACCTCCGTCAACAGATCATTCCACAGAAGCAGGGCGCTCCCCTATAACCAGGAAATGGTACTACCGAGCAGGCTGCATGGGTGCTGTGGATGCCCGAGGACTGGCACTGTGCCCAGCATCCAGGTGAGACGTCAGGAGGCATTGCCAGAGAGCTGAGTGATGAACAAAGTGTCCAGCTTCCTTTAAAAGCCCCGATCACTGTGAGCTGGTTCTGTCTTCCGGATTAGGGCAGGGATTTCAATAAATCCCAGGAATTCCTTCAGGGAAGATCCTAGGGAAGGAGGCTCGTGCTGACTGTCCAGCACAGACTGGCGGGCTTCACACTGAAATTTTTTTAAGTGGCACTTTTGTTAAAAGAATTCAATTCTCAGTGAAAATAAATGTATTGTTTCATTAATGGCCAATGTTTGTTTACATACTAGTATATGATGTCAGAATGGGCCAACTACATAAGTCTGCAGTGGAGAATGTTACTGGCCAGAGTGACATCTCTTGTGTTTGTTCATTTGTTTTTCACCTGAGGACATTTTCCCATTGATTTTGAGAGAGTGTGGAGGGGAGGGGGGAGACAGAGAAAGAGAAACATTGATGTGAGAGAGACACATTAACTGGTTGTCTCCCGCAGGCTCCCTGGCCTGGGATCAAGCCTACAACCAAGTTACATGCCCTTGACTGGTATTGAACCCGGGACCCTTCAGTCCATGGGCCGATGCGCTATCCACTGAGCCAAACCGGCTAGGTTCAGAATGACATTTCTAGCTCAGTCTTTAAAAATGTCTAGTCTGCTTACCTGGCAAAGCTAATCATTAGAACACCCGATACAAATGTTTCCACATAGAAGCCATATCTAACAGATATATCTGTACTAGAGGCCACCCTTTCATGTTGCTCGATAACCCCTGTTAGTTGCATGGTTATCTACATATAAAATATACTACATATGTGTACATATGCATACAGGGTGTCCCAAAAATGCACACACACTTTAACCGCTGATGGCTCAATTTTGAACATGAAATGTATTTTGATAAACACTGCCTTTACAATTATTCAAAGTGTGCAGGCATTTTGGGGGATACCCTATAGATGTCAATCCTTTCTCAGAGTAAATCACCTCATATGTCACATGTTTTGTCCCTAATCACGTTTTTTGCACAGATTTTTTTTTTCTTTTAATCTCAAACCCTGAAATGAACTTTGCTCCCTGGGCAATCCTGCCTTCTTCATGGCAAAGATGGACTGAGAGAGGAATCTTCAAGACAAACAGAATGAAGAAATCTAACTCCTCCTTCCCAGTCGAGGAGCCAAAGGTGTTCTGTCTTACTCCCTGGCCTCTTTGCTTTCTCGTATCCACGCGCTCACTTACCCAGCGGCAAAAATGCAAGCCGGTTTCCAGCCATGGAGAGCTCATTGAGGCTGGGCAGCTGGCAGAGGTGGCGCGGCACACACCACAGCCGGTTTCGGTCCACGGTGAGGTACTGCAGAGAAAGGCACAGGTGAAGCCTCTCGGGCAAAGCTAGCAAACGATTGGTAGAAATGTCTAGTGTCTGCAGCTCCTTCAAATCGCCAACCTCTACAACCAAAACCAAAATTAAGATAAATCGCATCCTGGTTACATGGGTTAGGTTGAGCAAATAAAATGAGTCAATACCGCAACAGTTCAACCAAATAACACCAGTAGCTGCAGCTATTCCCATAGATATGAATGCGGAGGCACGGGGTTGAGGTCTAGTATGCAAATGACCCAACCTGGGCAGGTGTCTTTAAAGGAGCCTGCCAGAATTGTTTTTTTAAATATGTTTTTTATTGATTTCAGAGAGGCAGGGGGAGGGAAAGAGACAGATAGAAAGAAACATCAGTGATGAGAGAGAATCATGGATTGGCTGCCTCCTGCACAACCCCTACTGGGGATGGAGCCCACAACCCCGGGCATGTGCCCTGACCAGGAATTGAACCATGACCTCCTGGTTCATAGGCCGACGCTCAACTACTGAGCCACACTGGCTGGGCAAGTATTATGTTTCTTTTTAATAAAATTGTCTATAATTAATTTTATCCTTAATAGATTTAACATTACTGACACCTTCAAAAATATTCATTGATAAGTCATCTTGGTATTAGTGTGGTATTACTGATAGAGAGTTTCAATGCATTCTTTTTAGCATATTAGTGGGATCTTACTCTTCCCAGCTGGTCTCCCTGTCAGCACCCCACTCCCCAAGGAGTAAACATCCGTTTGCAGACTGTATTTCCTCCGTGTGCCTAGAATAACCCTAACTTCACGGCTGCCTGTATGGTTTCCTTTTATGCTACACCTACAATACCTTACAACTTGGCAGCTACTTATAGAATATCCCGAAAATGACTTCCCTGTTGCCAACGCAGTAATGACTTACACGAAGCATAAAAATAACACGGGAGTGCCATTTCTACAGAGAAAGCAGTCGGCTCCCTCGACCATCATTCTCTGCTGATGCACACTGACCTCATCTGAAATTTAAATGGGAATGGGAAGGAAGCCACCCATTCCAGGCCAGGGCAGTGACCACAGAGTCAATAACAAGGATGGTATTTTTCAAGCACTGGCTTTTTCCGGTGCCACGAAGACAGCTCTAATGGAAGCTGCCAACCACAGCAGGTAGGGGAGAGCACACAGAGACAAGAGGACAATGTTTCAGGGCCAGGTTCCGTTCTGCGTAACGGCGTGTCCCTCTCTATGCTCATTCGCTCGCTCTAGATTGGCGGTGGAAGGCTCATACTGACACGTAGCAATACATTCAAGCCATAACCCTGTCACTCATCAGCCGTGCCACTTGGGTGATTGACTCAAATATTTAGATCTGGTGGTTTGATGTTTCAAAAATCATCTACAGCCCGGCTGGTATGGCTCAGTGCTTGAGTATCGACCTATGAACCAGGAGGTCATGGTTCAATTCAGTCAGGGCACATGCCCAAGTTGCGGACTCTACCCCCAGTAGGGGGCGTGCAGGAGGCAGCCGATGGATGAATGATTCTCTCTCATCATTGATGTTTATCTCTCTCTCCCTCTCTGTTCCTCTCTGAAATAAAAAATATATATATATTTAAAATAAAATAAGAAATCATCTATAAAAACACCAGAATAACATGTACATAAAGTGATTAAATGAAATATCCATAGATTCAACAAGACATGGCAGAAAACAATTATTTTTCAGCTCATTAAACTACACAATATTCTAAATGTAAATTCTAAATATAAGTGCCTTTTTAATTATGCAGTTTTATCACAGAATCAATTATGAACACAGTATGTTCATGTTTGTTATGTCTAACCTAGAGAAAGGAGCTCTTAGAAAGTAGATGATCTTTCAGAAAATGGGTAGGACTACCTTGGTGAAATAAAAAAAAAATGAAAACCAATCGTACGGAGCTTGCTATATATTCATAAGAATGTGTGGCAGGTTATGTTTAATAACAAACAATCACAAGAAAGAATAAAATTAACAATACCAGAAAGCTCACTGAAAAAAAATCTATTAACTATGCATTTGTCTAATAGAAGTAACAGCAAACAAGCAATTAAGAAGGCCTCTTAATTAGGAAAGACGATTACATATTATTTGGGGTTTTCAAATAAAATGCTCTGAAACACTCGACATGGGAGAAACACAACGGACACTGATAGGACTTAAATAGTTATGTCTGGGTGTCAGAGTTGGCAACTAATTCCCAATAGAAATTTTAAAATGTGAAAGACATACTTCAAAAAAAAAAATCACAGTTTTGACATTTTACCTGGTGCTTTGTGTGCAATTAAATTATGCCCTAAAGTTTCTTTCAATGTCATTCAAAATAAGTTACTTACCAGGTGTTTATTGGTTATCTAACCAAATGGTTGATTTGACCCTAGTAAAATGCCCTGAGACTACTATAGAAGATAAGAAAACGTTTCTTGAAAGTGCTCTCCCTGAGGGCCAACTATAATCTAACCCACCGCTAGACTGACGTGGCCTCTATCTCTTCTTTAGATACAGCCTGTCTTTGAAATGGAAAAGCATTTATTCTAAAACTTAGCATCTGTCGCACTGCTTTGTGTCAATACACGAATTGCTACTTAGAAAAACCCTTTATTGTCTTTATTCAGCAAGATTAATGGAGACCACATACGCCGATTTTCATTTCTATGTTATATTTTAGTGACTGTCTGCTTCCCAGATTTCTTCCAGGTAGGCTATTTTTCCTCTTCACCGAGGTAGCACAATGGAGTTTCTGACCTGACTGAGATCACCAGGTGGCCATTGTTGGCATAAAACTATTATAACCGCTGCCTCAAGAAATATCACAGCATCACAGTCCAGCATAAAAGCTTATTTTTTATTTTATTACTTTGAAGAGAATAAATACAAATAATCCGTTTTACACTATCTGAATAAAATATCATTATAATGATTGCTTTCATTTCACTTTCTAAACTCAAATTAGTATAGGGAGTCCGGCTGGTGTTGCTCAGTGGTTGAGCATTGACCTATGAACCAAGAGGTCAAGGGTTCGATTCCCAGTCAGGGCACATGCCCGGGTTTCGGGCTCGAACCCCAGTAGGGGGTGTGCAGGAGGCAGCCGATTGATGTTTCTCTCTCATCGATGTTTCTCTCTCTCTCCCCCTCTCCCTTCCTCTCTGAAATCAATAAAAATATATTACATAAATGGCTTAAGAATATTTCAAAAGAGTGGGGCTCAAGGCGGTGTGAAGAGCTGGGTGAAGTCTCTCCACCAAAAACAAGCAGAACACTGGACAAAACTGTAAAGAACCAACTATTTCAGGACTCTGGAAACCACCCAAAGGCAGACAAATTTGTAAGTGTCTATTCTTGGGAACCTGTTAAAGCTTCATTCAAGAACAGTGGGAGTCTGCAGCCTTTTATTGCTTGGGGTGGCTCCTCTCCCATCCAGGGCCCGAGCTCAATCTCAAAAATGTGAGCTTACCAAGGCAGGGCTGCTGAGGAACGGCTAGGACAGCCAGCAGCCTGCAGTCAGAGCGCATCCTTGACTTGGGGGTTGGGGGAAAATCTCACAGCTTTTTTTTTTTTTTTTTTTAGCTAAAAGTGGCAAATGGTATAGAAAAAGAAGAGGAAAGCATGTGCTTTGCTAGCCTGGGATTGCAGACCCCGCTGGAATGAGTGGTTGAACAGCCATAAATTTAATTGGGCGATTCTGGAAAGGAGAGAGCAGATGAAGTGCTAGATACGCTCTCCACAAATCCTTCCACAACCGAGGAACCGTGTGTCCGTGTAGGGAAGACCCGAGAGTCTGCACAAAGTCACCAGCAGAGCAGATGCGACAGCTGACACCATCTGAAGGCACTTGACAATCCACACACGTTTCAAGTCGCGTAAGACAGGAGCCTCGCGGGCTGGAAGTGTTTGAGCGAGCTTCTTTCCAAATCAATGGCTGCTCCTCAGCTATACACAGGGGCTGCCCCTACGGAGCCAGGTTAAAAAACACAAGACTAAACTCTGAGCAGCTACATACCACAGAGGGGGAAAGAGTCTGAAATTTAAACCACAGAAAGGAACAAGAATTTAAAAAATAAAACAACTTCCAGAAAAATAAATCAAAATCCAAAGTTGTCCCAATATGTTAACTAGATTTTCCAGTTTTCCACAACAACAAAAATACAAGATAGCAAAGTGTGACCCATAACCAGGGGTGCATGGGGGAGGGGGGGACGTGGGGAGAAGCAGTCAACAGAAACTAACTCTGAATGGGTCCAGATGTTGAACTTGGCAGAGATTTCAAAGCAGCTGTTACAAATGTGTTTAAAGAAGCAAAGGAAACTATGTCAAAAACTAAAGAAAACTATGATGACAATGACTCAATCAATAGAGAATCTAAATAGAAGAAAAAAAAAAGAGCCATAAAAAGAGCCGAGGAGAAATTCTAAAGTGGAAAATACAATAATTGAAGTAAAATAGTCATTAGATGGTCTCAGGATCAGAGTTGACATGGTGGAGGAAAGAACAGTAAACTCAAAGACATGTCAATAGGAATTATTAAGTTTGGAGAATAGAAAAAAAAATCAACAGAAAATGATCAGCGCCCCAGAGACCTGTAGGATACCATCATATCTGTAATGGGAGTTCCAGAAGGAGAGGAAAACGAGAAAGTGGGAGAAAAAAATATGTTAAAAGACAATGGCTGAAAATGTTCTACATTTGATGACAAGCATTAATCTACAGATCCAAGAAGTTCAATGAATTCCAAGTAGGAGAAACACAAAGAAATCCATATCTAGACACATAATAGTCAAATTGCTGAAAGGTAAACAAAAATAGAAAAGATTCTATGAGAGCCGTAGCTGGTTTGGCTCAGGGGATGGAGCGTCGGCCTGCGGACTGAAGGGTCCCGGATTTGATCCCAGTCAGGGCACAGGCCCGGGTTGCGAACTCGATCCCCAATGGAGGGGTGTGCAGGAGGCAGCCGATCAATGATTCTCTCTCATCAGTGATGTTTCTATCTCTCGCTCCCTCTCCCTTCCTCTCTGAAATCAATTAAAAAATATATTTTGTAAAAAAGTAACTGTTAAGGTATTGTTTTAAATTTTTTATTACTAGCAAAAACAGCAACATGAATAGAGTGCATTTAAGAAATTAAATTTACTGAGGCTGCCAAAATATCTGTATTCTAGTTCTTTCCAAATGTTTTGCGTTGCCTAGTAACCAGTGGATACCATTTTGAGTCTCTGACAACAGAGACCTCCCCTCGGCCCATCTCTTTGGCAGCCAAAACCTTGTTAGGTCAGTGCCCTCTCTCAGGAACGCAAAGGGAAGGCCAGTAGCAGAGGAGCTCTGAGTCAGTTTCCGTGGGATGGTGGAGTTTGAGAGCACTGAGCACACTGGGAGGCAGAGGCCTGAGATAAGGGAGGGAGGGAAGAGGGAGGAGGCCTGACGAGGACTGGACATCTGCCCAAAAGGTGAGGAGCAGACCATCTTAAGAACGGACTATTTTTAAGGATTAAAACCTGACCACTTTTGGTCAAGAAATCCACGATGGTCAGTATTCTTTCTTCCTAAAACTTCTGGATGGCATTTATACAACACAAAAATCTGAATCCTAAAGTCGATATAATTTGACTCCTGAGTTTACATTAAATCCCTTTTGTTGCATTTTGTGACTCATACTGCTCTAGTGTGACTCAGAGCGTCCAAGTGGTAGAATTCATTGTTCAACGATGATCAGGATCACTGATGAGAGAGAATCATTGATCGGCTGCCTCCTGCACGCCCCTCCATTGGGGATCGAGTTTGCAACCCGGGCCTGTGCCCTGACTGGGATCAAATCCGGGACCCTTCAGTCCGCAGGCCGACGCTCCATCCCCTGAGCCAAACCAGCTACAGCTCTCATGGAATCTTTTCTATTTTTGTTTACCTTTCAGCAATTTGACTATTATGTGTCTAGATATGGATTTCTTTGTGTTTCTCCTACTTGGAATTCATTGAACTTCTTGGATCTGTAGATTAATCCAGCGGGCCCTCATTTGACAATGAAATACATCAAGGTTTGCGGGAGCCAAGAAGGGACCTCAAGACTCTACTCCAAATTCAGAGGCAATGAGCCTGAAGACCAAGGCTATGCCAGGCAAGAAGCACCAACAGGAAGGTCAAGTGGGAGCAGACAGGAAAGCAGCCAGCGCTCCAACATTCAAGGAAGCAACCGGGGCCAACCCCCCCGGAGCACAGGGAGGACTCGAACCCTAAGGATGCCCACAGTGCAGGAGACGCAACCGCCACCAGCCGCGCGGGGGCAGGGGCAGCCTTATAAAACCAGGCGTGTTCTTCTTTTATGAAGTTTATCTCTGTCAGCGCTTTCTTTCATTTCCTCACACAAAAGCACATTACATTTGTATCTTATCAACTCTGTTATATCAGGCTAATTTGAATGGTATTACACACACATACGATAATTGAATAGAGTGAAGTAAATTTGATGCATTTATTTGTTCACTGAAAGAGAAAGTGCTTTTTACAAGTTTACACAATGCCCTGGCCGGGGTGGCTCAGGTTCCACCCCTGGGCCCGGTCGGGGTGGATGGGGCACATGCAGGAGGCAACCAATCGATGTAACCCACTCACATAGATGTTTCTCTCTCTCTCCCTCTCCCTCCCTTCCACTCCCTCTAAAAGTCAATGGGCAAAATATGTTTACACAAATACAAAATTAAAGCTACAAAAAAGAAGGGTGATTTTGGAAAAGGAAACAATCTATCATTTAGTGTGAATGCGTGTTTCAACAAAACTGACTTTTATTTAGATGGCGTGGGGTAGCTGAGTCCCTTTAAATAGTTAGGGATTTGTAAAGTGCGAAGCTCATGTAACGTCACGTAATGTAATCTGTGTTTTCCACAGATCCCCACGGGTCCACTTACTTGAGAAGCCCATGCTTTCTGGTTGGGTGCCAGCATGCCCAACCTGCCCAGTAGTGCATACTTGTATTTCTGTTACTAAATTAGGAAACCAGAGCCGGCAATGTCAAGGCCAAGAGCGAAGAGAAAAGGTTCGGCAGCATTAGTCCACACGGCTTCTCCAAAGCAAGATCATTGTAAGAGATTTAAGTTTTAATTAGAAACACCCAAGTAATTTAGCCTAATAAGAAGCAATACTAAGAGCTAATTAAATGAAGACAAAGGGAGAAATCAAGACATTTCACAAAAGTAGCCTTCTACATAGCCTGAATCATCCTGTTGAAAGGAAATGAACTACCACCACGTGAGACTTAACGTCTCAGTGACTGGGACTGAAATCCTGCCAGCTCTTTCCTGAGGAAGAAATGGGCAGTTGTCCATTACCATTTTGACTAAGATTTGCTAACAGGCTTTACGTAGAGCACTGGTTAGAGCAGCAGTCGCCAAGCGGTGGTCCGTGAGGTCCGAAAGGTTGGCGACCGCTGGTTTCGAGCCAGGGGTGGGGAACGTCTGGTCCATGGAATCATTTCGTCTGGCCCTGCCCAGGCGTTAGGGGTGAGTTAATTAAACATCTGACCAAATGCAGCAGGCTAATTTTTAAGTGGATCAGTTTGTATGGCCTGAGAAAGTTGTTATATATATCCACGTGGCCCTTGGCAGATAAAAGGTTCCCTCCTCCTGGGTTAGAGAAACTGGGTAGAACATTCCAAGAGACTCGAGTGGAGAAACACTAAAAGGGTTTCAAGAGAACAAAATCACTGTGCTGAAGTTCAAAGTCATTTTTAAAATGACATAAACATATAGAAGGATAAATATGAATTTTCCACTTTCCAAATTTTACTTGCCCCTAGTTAGCATGTCCAAGAGGTTTAAAAAGGCAGTGGTTGTTAATTAACATTCCTGGAAGTATTTGTGAACGTATCCCAATCCTTTATCAAAACCTAAAGAATCTTAAAGATATTGGGAGAATTTTAGTTCTAGCAATAGCTGAATAATATTATTCTTATAAACATTTTGTTAAATATTGATACATTTCAAAGTAATATTGATTTTAGTTTTATGAAAGAATTAAAAAATTAAATGAATATTTGCTACAAAAGCTATATTTTTATGTGGGTGAAATGTATTTAATGCCAGGATATGTAAATCACAGAAAATTAAATAACAAAGTTTGAGCACATAACAGGCACTGAAAGACTTATCAAAGATGATTAAAAAAAAAAAAAGATGTTCACACTACTTTAGCAGTACAGAAATTAATTCTTGTTTATAAAAAAGCCACAGAGACAAGAACAAGCTACAGTGTATCCATGTAACAACAACAACAAATAAGTAAATAAATAAGTAAATAAGTAAATAAATAAGTAATAAAGGCCACAGAGAGAAGGCCCTTTCCAGCACGCATCCTAATTGTCTGGTGTCCTTTCATCTAATATGTATATTTGCATGATCTCTATAGGACACTGAAATGCATTGAGGTGATCTGTGAGTCAAAACCCAGAGCCTTTATCTTCTTCTTGCTCAACGCCCCCGGCCAGGAGCTGGCCATCAGTAAATAGCAGCAGCAGGTACACGGGGGGGGGGGGGGGGGGGGGGACAAACAGACACAGCTTCCCTCTTCTCAAGTCTGTCCATCCTTCAAGTCTCCCGCCTCCGAGTACAATGCAGAGCGTGTCATCTGGCTCCTGGTCTGGCCCTTCACTGTCCCTGTGTTACTGACAAGAGGCACAATGTTGTGGAAGGCACAACAGAATGAGAGACCCAAGCTTAAAGTTCTAAGTTACATAAATAAAGGCAAGAAATTGATTGAGTCTGGCCGGTGTGGCTCAGTGGTTGAGCACCGACCTATGAACCAGGAGGTCACGGTTTGATTCCCGGTCAGGGCACATGCCCAGGTTGCGGGCTGGATCCCCAGTAGGGGGCGTGCAGGAGGCAGCCGATCCATGATTCTCTCTCATCACTGATATTTCTATCCCCTTCTCCCTTCCTCTCTCTGAAATGAATAAAAACATATTTAAAAAGGAGAACTAGGTTGAGTGATTAGAACTTATACTGGCTAGTATAATGATCTCCATGGATACAAAGTCCTCCATTCCATCTTTACCTTCTTATTGCTACCATATATGCATAAACATATACACACAGCTGGAATGCCCCAAAAGGAAGAAAAATAAACTATTTTTGGTGGTAAAAAAAAAAAAAATCAATGAAATTTGATTTTTTTTCTAAAGAAATTTGGAAAAGAACAAAGTTGAAGGAATTACACAAGCTCACTTCAAAACTGCCTATAAAGCTACAGTAATCGAGCCAATATGGTATTGCCATAAGGACAGACATAAAGACTAATGGGAACAGAACATTTGAAATAAACCCATATGTTCATGGTCAGTCAACTGATTTTCAACAAAGAAAAACTAGTCTTTCAACAGACTGTGCTGGAAAAACTGAATATCCCCAATCTAAAAATATCTGGACCCTTTCTTCACATCGCATACAATAATTGAAAAATTTTTGTGACCCTAGATTTGGTGAATAGTTCTTAAATGTGACGTCAATAGCATACTCCAGCAAATAAAAAATACAGGTAAATTGGGCGTCCTCAATTTTTAGAATTTCTGCTCTTCAAATGATAGATATTTCAGTTTCCCACACTGAGAATTCCATGGAGCTTTAAGAGTTGTGAATGTTCAATAAAGCAAAAGCCTATAAAATTAATGTCACTCGGTCCCTAGGCCTCCATCTGCTTATCCACTGTGGTAGCTGAATTTTAACTTGATGGGTTGTGATAGTCCTTCTACCACTAACATCCAACATCAGAGTTTATGGTAACTCTGATGGCTTTGATTTTATGAAGGGCATAATGACAGCCTTGGAAATCCGCGTTCTGTTTCTAAAAGGCATGACATAACAGGGCATGAGGGTTTACATACTGTGTATATTACATAATGTTAATTTTTTAAAAGGGATAATAAAAAGTATTAAACAAAGAACTGTGATGTCAATTATGTGTGGAGTGTGGCGGAGAACTTGGTAACAACCCATATCAAACTGAATTTTCTTTAATTACTTCTATTACATCAACCCTTGGCAAATCATACAGCTTTTCATTCACTAAAACAGTCATTAACTTCCAAATTACTTGCAGAATAGACAATCTGATTTAAATTAAAACCTTGAACAGATTAAACCATAATTTATAGATGAAGTAAGCACCACGCATGTTCCCATAACACATTAAAAAAATAACTTTTTTACATATTGAAGACACTTTTAAACTAATACTTATTTCAGCACATACCCTATATCCTACCTGTTCATTTTTCTTCACAATTACATAGTTTGACATGAAGCTAGAATTTTCTGATGTCATAAACAACACCTCTAAAATACTGCAAGTTGATTTAGACCCAAAAATAAAATTAAATTTCTGAATTGCCAATAATAGGCTGTGTCTTAAAAACATGCAACCCAGGCATGTGCCCTGACCGAGAAATCGAACCGTGGCCTCCTGGTTCATAGGTTGATGCTTAACCACTGAGCCACACTGGCCGGGCAGTACTCTCTTTATAGTTCCCATAGAGCACCACGCCTCTACTAGATCAGGTGAAGAAAATTAATTATATGCAGAACGGAAAGAGAAAAGGCACTGTGTGTGAGGCGAACTTGGATAATCATCCCTTAAGATTTCAAACTGGATCTCTACTGTTAGGATGTTAGCTGCTTTTCAATCTTTTCAACAGAGGAACAGCCCAGGCCTTCAGCAGTGGTATGAGTGGTAGGAGAGGATTTCCAAGTCTGAAAGGCTAACTTTTCTCCTTTTGCCTTTTTTTTTTTTTTTTAAGCATCATCATGCCCAGTGGGTGTGGCTCAGTGGCTGAGCAGCAACCAGGAGGTCATGGTCTGAATCCCAGTCAGGGCACATGCCCGGGTTGCAGGCTCCATCCCCCGTAGGCCTGAGCCTCGCCCGGAAGAGTCGAGCCGACCCCTCTACTCCTTTAAGTAATCAAATGAGGTAACGCATCCTTAACAGAGCGCAAGGGCCTGTGGACCAGGGCTCCGCTCTTTGGGCCTGGGGGTGGCCCTCGGGGACGCCCTGAGCGGCTTGGCTCTGCCCCTGGGGTCTGGAAAGCCCCGTGCAAAAGGTGCACTCCCTGTATCAGGAGACATTCTTATTTCCAGAGGCGGGGACTCAAGGCCAAGGGAAATCGGTACAAACAAACCTTGTTACGCTGACCTTGATCCTCCCGGCCATTTCCCCACAATGCACTGTCCTAGCCCAAGCCCCGCCGCCCTACCAAGTTCTCACAATGGACTACTCTCTGTCTAATCCAACATGTGAGTATTTGGCTCCAAATGCTCTTTGGGTCTTCACTTTCCTCATGAAGGCTCTGAGCACATGTCACAATAACTAATTACAAGTTGTGTACTCTCCTGCAAAATGCATACCACTGAGGGCGCTCATGAAACCCTTGTAATGCATTCTGAGATCCTAATCTTAAAACTCTCTATATCCAGTAGATATTTCAAATATGCTCTAAAATTATAAATACTGACTACGATCTTATATTCCAAGCGTATTCAACCACAACGAATACACATAGTAAAATGTTAAGTCTTTCGAGGGAATATAACATGTAAGAAGTCTAAACGGCCCGGCCGGTGTGGCTCAGTGGTTGAGCGTCGCCCTATGAACCATGAGGTCACGGTTCAATACCCAGTCAGGGCACATGCCTGCGTTGCAGGCTCCATCCCCAGTGTGGGGCGTGCAGGAGGCAGCCAATCAATGATTCTCTCTCATCATTGATGTGTCTATCTCTCTCTCATTCTCCCTTCCTCTCTGAAATAAAAATAATTTTTTTTAAAAGGAAGTCTACATGTACTAGCATGGACTAGGTAGAAGGGAGATCAATCACACAGCCACATGTCTATTGTCATCAAATGGAGACAACATGGCATCCTCCCATTTTTAAAAACTATAATTAAAATACATTTTCGTAGTATGTGCGCAAACATAATCAAACATTTGCAGAGGTGTCCCTAGCCCCTCACCCATTCAAATGATAACATTGAAACTACCTCATACAGAGAGATATCAAGTGAATCAGATAGTAAGACCTAGTCCATTGCTATTCATGATAGCCTAGAAAGAAGAAAAAAAGTCTATACGTGGCTCAAAATACATTGCTATTGCTGCATATAATTTTACTCAAGACAAGCAAACACAAACACAGACACCAGAAATAAGCTAAGAGATAAAATCAGGGATAAATGCCTCCAATCTATTAAGCAACAGGTGTGATATAAATAAAAAATTACATGAAAGGCGTCAGGAAACCTATGTCCTTCACTGGTGAGTAGGAAGCAGGCAACGCTATTGGCCGCACATCCTTAACCTCCGAGAGTATATAATGGAAGGAAATGGCCACATTCTACTGCAAAACGTCTTACGTTACAGGAAAAGAGAATAATAGAATACAAAGAACAATGGCTTAACAGGGAATTCTAGTCTCATGTTACTTAAACATACATCCAAAGGGCTTACAAACAGTGTTATATCCATCCATGCATTTTGATTCTACAATATATCTTTGTAAGCCCCATACAGGAAAATTTAAAGTATCATTTTAATGATACATTTTTGAGGTAATCAACAAAGGAGAATCTAATTTCCTAAATATCTGGATATGTGAACCTGACAAAGGTAGAGTGATGAAACACCACTGAGCCTAATTACCAACGATAAAATCTAAAGGAAAGACCATATTCCTATATTATATTGAAAATTCTTGTATTAACTATAGCTTTGCATGTTTGGAGTAAAATTATATGCAGTAATAGTAATGTATTTTGAATAGAAAGTTTTGAAAAGACATTATATGAGGTTAAGAAATTATTTTTTAAACAGACTAACTGCTACACCAGTACCATTTTTGTAAGCAATATTGCACCTCTATGTGAAGGCCAGTACATCAACTACTGACCAGTACAAAACTAATCATGTATTGTGTATTCATCAAGAAGTTTCTCTACTTGCAAAACTTTGGAGAAAGTATTCCTTAAATCATAAAGAAATATTATGACCAAGTATAGCAGGCTAATTTTTAAGTTGATAATTGTGTATGGCCTGCGAAGGATGTTATAAATACCCACATGGCTTGGCAGAAAAATGATTTCCCACCCCTGGTCTAAAGGTATGTCACAATCTAATAGAATGTTCAGTAGGCAAAACTGACCAGTAAGCCTAAGATCAAACTTAAATGGTGCTGCTAAATTCTTGTATGGTTTCTTATTAAATCACATCTTATTAATGTACATCCGTTATCTCACTGGAGAATGAGAGAAAACACTATATATCTGCCTTTTTGATACTAAAATGATCACACCGTGCAAATTTCCCCTAAATTCCCTGATGTGAAATTCAGAGCTGAACTTCAGATGTGAAGTCGCTTTTTGTACAAATATTTCACCAGAGCAGTGATCTGAAGGCCAATGCTCAATTGTGGTAAGTGTAGCTCCAAAACATAAATGCCTTCTTCTTATGTTTGCATCCGGGAAACCTGTCACATTTCCCCCCACATTTCTTAGCTTCACAGTCAAACAAATGGACAATCAAATACTTACAAATCTTTGCAAAGCCCACTGCCTAGACACACAGTGAGAAACATGAATGAAAACAGACCGTAAGAGAAAGAGACCGTGTGCCCCCAACTACGATTACCTGGAGGTAGGAATTGCAGTTGGTTATTAGCTAATCGGAGATGACGCAAAGCTCTCAGACGACCAATTTCTGGGCAAACGATTTCTAAGGCATTGTCGCTAAGATCCAAACACTGGAGTTTTATAAGGGATCCAATGGCTTCAAAGAGAAAAGGAGGGGAAAGGCAAAATCAATTTGATCCAAGCGTTATGCCCTATCTTTAACGCAAGAACTCCAAGTTAAAATATTTGCATACTTAGTATCACCATCTCACAATGTACTAATAGAGTTGTTCCCTAAATAATAAAAACATACATGAAACTAAATTTTATGGAGGTGATAAGACTTCTACCTCTATATAAAATATGACTTTAAAAAAAGCACAAATCAACATTTTTAAAACAATGCAAAATACCGCTTGAATAAAAAAATAAATTCATGAAACAATATATAAGGATGTTTTCAATCTAACCAAAATTCTTAACTGGATTTACTGAATTTAGAACTTGTCATTTTGTTATTTACCCAACAACAATATATCTAAAATAATTTATCTAATCATTATAACCATTTTGGACTCTATTAATGTCATTCAGTCATAATTCTTAACTGGATTTACTAATTGGGGGAAGAATCTGTGAAACAAATAAATTAAAGATGGTTTATAATTAAAACTCACCAATATACCAACCACAATAGGTTTAAAGACACTATCTGTTCTACTATTAAAGGAAAGATAAACTATAGTGTCTCCTAACTAAAAGTTGTAAGTGCGCTTACTTACCTTCTGGAATCACAACTATGTTATTTGAATGAAGGTACCTGGGGAAAATACAAAAAAAAAAAAAAGCTGTTGTTATTCAGAACTTCTGCTACAGAATGCGTTTGTAAAATGCTCACTTAGAAATACATCAAATATAAAGGGACCAAACTTTCCTTAACGCCCTATTCTAAGTACATAACACAAAATATACTGTCATCACAGATAACTAATAATACTTTGAAATATTTTATGCTGGGATTGCAAATATTAAAACTATCTATTGATTTAATTGCTATTTTATTTTTGGGTTTTTTTAAATATGAATTTTTATTTTCTTTTTAGGGCTTTTTTTGTATTTTTGACATTTTCTGTAATAAGCAGGGATTTTTATCTTTTTTTTTAATCCTCACCCAAGGATAATTTTCAATTGATTTTTAGAGAGAGTGGAAGACAGAGAAATATCGGTGTGAGAGAAACATATCGATAATGGTTGACTCCTGCATGAGTCCTTGACCGGAATCGAACCCAGGACCCTTTGGTCCCCAGGTTGACGCTCTATCCACTGAGCCAAACCAGCTGGGGCTTTAAGTGCTATTTTAAAATAAAAGATACACAAAAGAAAAACTGGAGGTATTTTTTCAACCTCATAATACAAACTAGTTTCCTACTTCGTTTTAAATTATTCAGGTTTTCAGAGATACAGTTATGGTGTAAAGAAAAGTCAGCACTTATGTGTACAAGAAAATGCAACTTTTCCTTTCTAAAGGATAACGGCACAAAATAATCAAACCAGAGATATTTCCAGTCAGCAAGCACGCTTACTGATAACCAAGAATTCTGGAGAGATTACATACTCATCATTTGTAGTATCTGTACAAATACGCAACTGTCAAGGCACAGAATTTCTTTTACAGCAAAACGAATTTCATAAACAAGGATCAAATTCTTTTCATAAAAAAGAAAAAAAGTTCCAGGCTGACAAATCCAGGCGAAGTGCCTGCAGCGCCCCCTGGTGGAGATTTTGCACAATCAGAAGCAGCCCACTCACATCAGAGTAAAATAAGGACCACTGGAGATCATACAGTAATAATTTTTAAAATAAATTTATAGCATTGATTTTGAGACAAGAAAACTAGACTTTTGAAAACTTTATTTTCAAACCTATCCTTTTATTTATTGTACCCCACTATGCAATCTTCATAAAATCTTTAAAAATAGAATTTCAAAATATTCTTCTCCATTTTAAAGTCTAATTTCAAGTGTGACACAGAATAAGAAAGATAGAAAATAAACTTAAGAAGATTATTCTATGCTGGACCAAATTAATTTTGAAGTAGGTATTAACCTGCTGGGTCTAACACAATTTAAATAATAATTACACGATTCCATGTTCCTTGTTTTGTGTACATAAAATGATTTCACATTTTATTTTTTCTTAAAAATTTATTTGTACTGATTTCAGAGAGGAAGGAGGAGGGAGAAAGAGCTAGAAATAACAATAATGAGAGAGAAACACTGATGGGCTGCCTCCTACACACCCCCTACTGGGGATCCAGCCCGCATCATTGATGTTTCTCTCTCTCTCCCTTCCTTCCTCTCTGAAATCAATAAAAATATATTTAAAAAAAAAAAAAGAATCATTGCTATTAGAGTGGATCAGAGAGCAGGCTCTGCGCCTTTAGAGCCATGTGATCAGAATGACTTAACCTCTCGCTTTCTCAGTCTACAGAAGCAGATGGTAATAGCACCAATTAGAACATAGAGATGTAAGAGATAAATGAATCAACGTATACAAAGCTCTCTGAATGGAGTTCAATGAATGCTATTGTTATTGTCGTGAGAATTATTATTATATCATGAGTCATTTGTAATCATAAGCTTTAAAGTCCAGAGAAGTTGAAATGGTGTTTTTGATGTGACTAAGTGTTCATCATGTTCATAACACAGGAACCCTCATTCATTGCTGGTGGGAGCGCAAGCTAGCACGGCCACTTTGGGAAATGGTGTGGCAGGGTGTGTTTTGTTTAATAAAAATTAAGTATAGACTTTACTTAACAGTAACATGCCCATGTCAGTTTTTTTGTTCTGACACATGTACCATGGAATTGGGAGATGTTAACAATAGGAGAAACTGGTTGAAAGGTATAGTGGGCCCGTCCGGCGTGGCTCAGTGGTTGAGCATCTATCTATGAACCAAGAGGGCACCAGTTCGATTCTTGGTCGGGGCACATGCCTGGGTTGTGGGCTCCATCCCCAGTGGGAGGCGTGCAGGAGGCAGCCACTTGATGAATTTTCTCTCTCATTTCTATCACTCTACCCATCTCCCTTCCCCTCTCTCTCAAAATCAATAAAAACATGTTTTAAAAAAATAAATAAAACAAAGCATGGAGGATGCAGGTAAGGAGGCTTTTGCCATACATTTTAAATCTTTTATAGATTTCACTGTTTATATCAAGTATCACATGGAGTAGTGGTAACAATAATAAATGTTGCCAGTTACATGGACTATCCGGAATGATTCTGTGACAAAGATTCTGCAACCAGAAAAATTGAACTTTTCAGCGTCTTCACCACCTTGAAGTGAGATATTGAAAACACAAATTTAAATGGTTAAAATACTTTAAAAGACTTTTGGGCTTAGCGGAACCAGAGGTCTACCATGCTCGTGATACTAATAAGTTAATACATGAACATCATATTTCCTACTATTTCAAGTAACTTAAAATTATTTTTATCCCTGTTTTTTTAAAAAATTTGAATAAACATACTCACAGTTCCACCAGGTTTGGAAGCTTCTGAGCAAGGTTTTCTGGCTGAAAATGAAAAACTCAGAATTAAATTTTATTTTTGAAAAATGCATAAACATTCCTAAATAGCTTACGCACAAACCAGTATCTTTTCGAGGGCCCTGATCAGGGTGCACGTGGGCGTTGATGTATCTCTCTCACATCGATGTTTCTCTCCCTCTCTCTCCCCCGCCCTCCACCCCTTCCACTCTCTCAAAAAAAAAAAAAAAATCAATGGAAAAAATATTCTCGGGTGAGGATTAGCAACCATCACCACAAAAAAGGAAGTGACATTGTTAATGTCATACTGGGATTCTGATCTATTCAAATACTTAACACAGTATCCCAAGCTGTTTCCATCCACCCATCCTCGCCCTTTCATGATGATCAAACAGCGCTGCGTGTGAACACTGTTCCGAAGTCAGTGAAGCATTTACCGAGAAGCCGCTCTTGATAAAACCACCTTTAGCTTTCAAATGCCAAGAGCTGTGATTCTGTCCCTCAGGTTCTGCTGTCACTGTCTGCCATGAGGCCCTTCCTGACAAGTCTTGTCTCCTGGGTCTGCCCCAACCCCCAAAATGTTTCTATTAGCACCGTTATCTTCCCGAAGAAGAGGAATATACACCTCCATGTATTGGCACCCAACAAAGACTCCTAGAAAAATTAGAGAACTTGTCCAGAAAGCAGGCAATGCTGACTCTCATCTAGGTCTGCCTGCTGTAATAGCAACATCTTACCTGGCTAACTCACAGGACCGGTGGTCACTTATTTTTTCCAGGTGCCCACCTGACTCCTGCACATCCATTCTAATCTTTCCTTGACAAGCTAGTCGGGTTGTTGTTGTTTTGAGTCACAAAGCTACACAACTGAGTACTGAATACAGTTTCTGCTGCCATCTGTGCATCGCTGTGTCTTTATTAACAAGTAAGTACGCTGGGCTTTTATCTTTAAATAAGCACAGTGACCGCGGGAAATTGCAATTTATTACAACACTGGGATTTGGGGGGAAAAACTCCACTAATTAGACTCCGCCCCAAAAGCCTGGTAAGCAAGCAGTCTCTTGCCTAGGCTGTGGCTGACACCTACTGGTGTCCTCCAATACCGTTCTCTGTTTCCTACCGGCACATGTTAGCGATAGAGCCAAGGAATGAGGGGAAAGTTATACATTTTAATTCTTACGTGTCCATGGGGTTTACATAAAGTCAGAGACTTGATAACTATAAATTGATAACTAAAAAAGCAAAGGGTGGTGGGCGGGTTCAAGTCCCAGTAAGAGCGCATGCAGGAGGCAACAAATCTCTCTCTCTCTCTCTCTCTCTCTCTCTCTCTCTCTCTCTCTCTGCCTTGCTCCCTGAAAATCAATTTAAAAAACTGTAGTTATGCTTTGGGTTGCTAAACTCTGATGCTGGATTATGGATGCCACACAAAATAGTTTATCTTGATCCATAGAATTTATACTAAAAAAACCTATTTTAAAAATCTAACTATGCCCTCAAAATAACATACATACCAATACGCTAACTGCTATAAATGAAAGATACATATCGATTTACTTCCAGAAACAGCAAACACAAGCCAATTTTATAGGTATTTTATATAGATCAAGAAAACTTTTAGAGGAAAACAGTCCATTATATGAAGCCAATAAGATATACGTTCAGATATTTAGCAAAGTCCAATACAGAGAAAGGAATGAAGAATGGATCAATTCACACAAAAAAAGACACCATAAATGATCTAAAATGAATAAGAACTCGAATTCATATAAAGCAAATCCATTTAAAACACAGAGCAAATTTCTTTCTTTTTTTAATATTTTACTTTTTTAAAAAATATATTTTATTGATTTTTCACAGAGCGGGAGAGAGATAGAGAGCTAGAAACATCGATGAGAGAGAAACATCGATCAGCTGCCTCCTGCACATCTCCCACTGGGGATGTGCCCGCAACCCAGGTACATGCCCTTGACCGGAATCGAACCTGGGACCTTTCAGTCCGCAAGCCGACGCTCTATCCACTGAGCCAAACCGGTTTCGGCAGAGCAAATTTCTTAATAGTGAAAATGAAAAATCTGATTTGAACATTCTCTTGAAAATAATTACAAATAGTTTTCTAAAATCTTCTATGTCATAAAATTTAGGTTATAATGATAACTATGTGCTTATTCCTAGAACATAAAAAGAGTGAATCAGATGTTGCTTTTGGGGCAAAACTTTTTCTGACAAATAGGATGATAGCCGGATTCAAAATCATTAATGATCACAGTGCAATCATTAAAAAGGTTTTTTGTTTTTTCAAAACACTCAAAGGGCTACATCAGGCTTCCCAAACACCCATCTTAATATTTTAATCTTCAAATCATTCTTTTTAAAAAATCATTCTTGTTGGTCTTTCTCTTCCTTACTTTTTTAAAAATATATTTTTATTGATTTTAGAGAGAGGAAGGGAGAGGGAGAGAGAGAGAAACATCAATGATGAGAGAGAATCATGGATCGGCTGTCTCTTGCACGCCCCCTACTGGGGATGGAGCCCACAACCCGGGCCTGTGCCCTGATGGGGAATCAAACCGTGACCTCCTGGTTCCTAGGTGGAGGCTCAGCCACTGACCCACACCAGCTGGACTCTTCTTTACATTTTAATTGGTCCATTCAATATTGTAACATCCAAAAGATCATCTAGGAAGCTTAACGCACACAAAAAAAGTCACAGGCCAAGACACAGGCACAGGCTAAGCAAAGAGGGGTTTTGAATGGGGGCAGTTTGGTAAGTGGAACATTTGCGAATATTTTGCTTCCCTACACGGCTCCTCCTGTCACCACACAACTGCGGGGTCCTGAGTAACACATTCTCAGCTCACGTGGACCCTCTGGATGTGGATTTATAGCACCTGCTCACATAATAAGAGAGGACACCCATTTCAGTCTGACGGTCTTAAGACAGGGAAAGTGCACCTTGGTCAGGAACACGTTCTAGAGGGTTTTATTTTATTTTATTTTTTAAAGAACGCAATAGAATACTGTACCAAGGTGGTCAGCGAGTTCCTTTTCATATAGAGTCTCTCCAGGAACTGGAGCCCTTCGCCTTTGAGTAACTCCAGCGGGAAGTGGTCGAGATTCCTGTAGTTTAAAAACAAGTTCTTGTGCTTCTCCAGCCTTGCCACCGAGATGGTCTTGCCGAGCTCGGACGCCATGGCTGAGCAGATCCCATCGGGCACGCGGCAGCACTACATCCTGTCAGAATCCGTCCATCTCTGAGGAGGAGAAAGACCAGCGAGTGATTATAATACCGCGGACAGCACTGCCAGGCAAGCCCGTTAAGCACACGCAGCCACTGCAGATACTAAAAAAGAGAGTCATGCATTGAATCCCCATAGTTTGTTCTCATAACAACTAAATTTGTCAGGCGTATTTAGAAGATTAATAACCATTTCATAAAAATACATCCCCTATTTAGGAAATATTTATTACTCAGTAGAAATAGTCCTAATTGAAAAAAACACACAGAGTCTTGAAATTGAGATCGGAATCCCTAAGACAAGAGACTGGTTTCACAACGGGCAACCAAAGAAACAAGCTAAAAATCGGATACAGCCGGGGCCAGTGTGGTTCAGTGGATACAGCGTCAGCCTGCGGACTGAAGGGTCCCGGGTTCGATTCCGGTCAAGGGCATGTACGTAGGTTGCGGGCTCCATCCCCAGTAGGGGGTGTGCAGGAGGCAGCTGATCCATGTTTCTCTCTCATCGATGTTTCCAACTCTCTATCCCTCTCCCTTCCTCTCTGTAAAAAATCAATAAAATATATTTTTTTTAAAAATCGGATACGGCAAATCCTCATTTTTGTACCTAGCTTAAGGTATTTCAAGAATATTTAAATATGTATATAGAATATAGCTACATCAGCCCGGCTGCTGAGGCTCAGAGTTTGAGCTTCGACCTATGACCCAGGGGGTCAGGGTTCGATTCCCAGTCAAGGGCACATGCCCGGGTTGCGGGCTCCGTCCCCAGTACGGGGCGTGCAGGAGGCAGCCGATCCACGATTCTCTCTCATCGTGGATGTTTCTCTCTCTCCCTTCCTCTCTGACATCAATAAAATGCATATAAAAATAAAAACTTAAATTAAAAAATTTAAAAAATAATAATGCCGTTTTCCAATGTGCATTCCTCGGCCACATACCTCCCTTACCTGGGTATTTTTTTTTTTACGCAAAGTCCCTTCACTACCTCTGACCGACAGTTCAACGTAAACGACAAGGGGCATAAGTAATACTTTCAACAATAAATATTTATTTAAAAAAAAGAGACTGGTATAGCAAATAAAAAGAAAATAAAAGAAAATAAAAAGGAAACGACAGCCTCAGCATTCACCGCATACAACTGCACCTCCACACGAGTTTTCTTGACAGGTAAACACCACCCCACGTTCGTGTGCTGGGTTTTTGTTTTGTTTCTTTTTTCTTAAAGAAACAAAACCTCCCATTTTAAGAATATTTCGCCCATTGGAGGCAGGGTGCCTTCAAGGCAAGGCAGGAGCCCCTGAGACTGGCTTCGTTACTTCCTTGGGAAAAGCCACTCCGACGCCCCAACACGGGACATTGCACATGCAAAGCATCTGTCAAAGGTCATTTTCCTCCGACGCCCCGACTCAAGCCCCAGGTGCAGACAGGTGCTTTGCGGGCCCAGTCCCCGGCCCCCAGGGACGCGGAGGGCCCGGCCGGGCCCGCTCGCCCCGCGACCCACGCCCCGCGGCCCGGACGCTGTCGCCGGACCCAGCCTGCGAGGCGGAGGCCGGGACAGAGGGCCTCGCCGCTCCCGTCACCTGAGACTCGGAGGCGCACACTCACCTGGGCGCCGGCGGAGAGAGCGCTCCCGGGCGCAGGCTGAGCTGGGACGGCAACCGTGGGGCGCCGGGCGGGGCGGGGCGCCGCGGAGGGGGCGGGGCCAGGCGGTGAGGGGCGGGGCGGGGCCCTCCCTGCCGAGAGCTGGGAAAGCGGGAATGGCGCGGGAGGACGGAATCTCGCGATAATGTCCCCCTGTTCTCGCGGTCTCACGATAGGTGGGACGAGACGCTCGTTTTCCAAGCCATGTGGCCATTGGTCGAGAGCATCGCTTCCGGCCTGCTGGCCCCGCCCACCCCCGGCCCTCGCTTCCGGCTCCGGCTCCGGCTCCGGCTCCGGCTCCGGGCTTGCTGTCAGGAAGGAGTAGCTTTTTGCTTTTGCGGCGTGAGGGTGTGATTTGTCCGGCTCCAACCTCAGAGGCCGCCGGTAACTACTCTGCGCTCTCGTTCGTGCGTCCATTCAGGCATCCGTGCACGCATTGAATGTATACGTTGAGGGATTACAACAATGATTGATGCCGGGCGCTTGTTGGGTTCCAGGCGGCGTGCTAAGAGCTGCGCGTAGCTTACCTCTTTTAACCCTCACAGCAATCCCATGGCACAGGTACCATGATTCTACCCCCTTTGACGGGTGAAAAACGGAGGCCGGGTGGGTTTCGGCACCATGGCCAAGGTTAGGGAGCAAGCGGTGAGCCTGGGCGCCGGGTTTTCAGGGCCCGGCGGTGCGCGCTGATAGGTTCCTGCCAGAGAGGAGGCGGTGACCTGGTCTCTGAAACACCTGTTGTGAGGAAGGATCGCTAGAAAAGACAGTGACAGCTTAGTCGTTTAAATATTGAGGCGGTTCCTAGCGTGGCTGAATAGGCTGTGCATAAATATTCCTTCAATGTCTATATCAGGGAATAAAGACAGCAAAGGACGAGAGCTTTATGTTAAAGAAAAAAAAAATCCAAGCATTGTTAGGGAACTTTAAAAAAACACACACAAATGTTTTAAATACCTTGTTTGGTAACGTGACCACTTCCTTTTTTATTTTATTTTTTAATATGTTTTTATTGCTTTCAGAGGGGAGGAGAGAGAGAGGAACATCAATGATGAGAGGGAATCATGGATTGGCTGCCTCTTGCACGCCCCACACCTGGGGATGGAGTCCGCAGCCCTGGCAGGGACCCTGATCGGGAATCCAGCCGTGACCTGGTTCACAGGTCGAGGCTCAACCACCGAGCCACGCAGGCTGGGCGAGAATGCTCCTGTTTTCAAAGAAGTCCTGAATATAGTGTTGAAATCTTCCTGGAGCCTACCCTCAGTTTCTAGGGAAAAAGTCGATATGAAAAAGATCACCTAACACCTCTCTCTTTTTTTTTCCCCATTTAAAAACCAGAGGATAATGCCTATAAAGCTATGCAAGAATCACAGGAAACCCACATATCCAAGTACTTAGACGAAATTGTGGCGGCTGTCAGCGTCACGCCGAGAAAGAAGTTCGCCAGCAGGCTGCCTCATTCGGTCCTCTTCCAGCCTCCGCGAGAGCAACTCCAGCTCTGCGAAGAGAAAGCAAAGTTCTACTCCAGCCGGCGCGAGGTGAGGAGCCTTCCTTCTCCATCCCTGTGCCCGGGCCATTGAGAAGGGCAGTGGCTTAGGTGACGTTCCCAAGAAAATGTGTATGTATGTACATGCACGATGGAATATCATTCAGCCATAAAAAGAAGGAGATTCTGCCCTGGCCCGTGTGGCTCAGTAGTTGGACGTCGACCTATGAGCCAGAGGGCCACTGTTTGATTCGCCGTCAGGGCACATGCCCCCGTTGCGGGCTCGATCCCCAGGAGGGGGTGTGCAGGAGGCAGCCGACTGATGATTATCTCTTACTAGAGGCCCGATGCACGAAATTTGTGCAAGGGGCTCGGCCCTCGCAGCCCCGGCTTCATCAGAAGGTCGTCCGGAAGGTCGTTGGGCTGTCTGGTCTAATTAGCATATCACGCTTTTATTATTATAGATTGATGTTTCTATTTCTCTCTCCCTCTTCTTTCCTCTCTGAAATCCATAAAAATATATTTAAAAAAAAATTTTTAATAGTAAGCCTGTTTTCTTTTCCTTACAGTATAAGCAGGCGATCCAGGAGCTCGTGCGCTGCGTGGCGTTGACCAGGATCTGCTATGGCAGCTGCCATTGGAAACTAGCAGAGGCGTATGTTAATCTGGCTCAAGGCTACCTCCAGCTGAAAGGTGAGCTCAGCTCAGACCCAGGAGGCTCAGTTGGTTGGATTCTGCTTTTTCCCCCCAAATTGGACTAACATGTAACCGCAAGGATTAAACTACCCTGATCATTCTCCTCTGCACACATGGGGAAGCCATCTCCCTTCACAAAGAGTCAATAAGATTTTTTATATATAATGTATAAAAAAAGAGCAGGAAGATTTGCACCCTTGGAGTTTTGTTTTTTAGGGTCTTCAAAGTGGGGTTCTTGGGCCCAGCTGGCATGGCTCAGTGGTTGAGCATCGACCTATGAACCAGGAGGTCACAGTTTGATTCCCGGTCCAGGGCACATGCCCCGGTGGCAGGCTCGATCCCCAGTGTGGGTGTGCAGGAGGCAGCCCATCACTGATTCTCTCTTGTCATTAGTGATGTTTCCCTCTCTCTCTCTGCCTCTCTCTTCCTCTCTGAAATCAATAAAAATATATCTTAGAAAAATAGATAAATAAAAAGACCATTTTCGGGGAGAAAAGATCTTATCTTGACTACAAGGGGTGGGGTGTGTGGAAATTTCATCTACTGTACTAGGTATAAAACACTGTTTGGTTGCTACAGTTATGACAGTATTTCCCGCTGTCCCGGTACCTCGCCCCTTGACAGTAAGTAGGTCAAGGAGACCTCATTGGATTCCCTGACCGTAAGAGACTGATGAAACACCATTTCCATGATCCCTCTTCCGCATGTCTCTTTGGGCACTCGCACAATGTTACCTCTAAGATGTGTTCCCAGAGTGGGACTGAGGTATGAGAGCCTGACCAGCGTGGCACAGTGGTTTGAACGTCGTCCTAGGAGCCAGGAGGTCACAGTTCGATTCCCAGTCGGGGCACATTGCCCACTGAGATGATAGAGAAATTGAGACTTCCTCTTCTTTGTCCCTAGGAACGTCCCTGCAGGCCAAACACCATGCAGAGAAAGCCAGAGAAATCCTCACCAACTCCATCGTGCCTTCCTGTGATGACAACACAGCTGTTTTCAGGTGTTCCGTTGAGCTATTCCATACCCTGGGGAGAGCCCTACTCTCCCTTCAAAAGTATCCTTTTGGCCCTTTTCAGTGTGGCTCTGTGGGTAGAGCGTTGGCCTGCGGACTGAAGGGTCTCGGGTTGGCTTCTGGTCAAGGCCATGTACCTCGGTTGCAGGCTCGATCCCAGGCCGCAGTTGGAGCTTGTGCAGGAGGCAACCAATCAGTGTGTTTCTCTTACATCAATGTTTCTCTCTCTCTGTGTCTCTCCCCATCCCTTTCACTCTCTCTCAAAAAAAAAAAAAAAAAAATCAGTGGAAAATATCCTAGTTTGAGGATTAACAAAAATAAAAAAAGTATTCTTTGGCCTCTACTTACAAAGAGACATACTATTTATGTTCCTTATATATAACTAGAAGCCCAGTGCACGAAATTCATGCACAGGTAGGGTCCCTAGCGGTTGCTGGGTGCCAGCTGCCGGCTGGGACCTCTCTTTCCCCAGCTGCCTGCTGCCACCACCACTGGCCAGGGCCTCCCTTTCCGCAGTTGGCCGGCCGGCCCCGCCCCTGGTCGAACTCCTGGTCGAGGGGACAATTTGCATATTAGGCTTTTATTATATAGGATTCTCAAAGCTGACAGGTGACCCGGGAAGGGTGATGGGAAGTGTAGAGAGTCCAGGATGTCCAGGAACTAGGGTCCTGGAATCCAGAACCAAGGGTCATGTTTCCTGAACACAGCTCAGATTTAAGGAGGCCACAGAGAACTTGGCGAAAGCAGAGACGCTTTCAGAGGAGCTGCTGCGATGTGGAAGGATCGTGAAGGAAGAGTGGATAGAAACCCAAGCTCGGATCAAGCTGTCATTCGCGCGGTAGGTTTCCAGGGCAGGACTTTTCGTAAGCATGACGGCTGGCGGTTCTTTGCCGGAGGACTCTGTCTCCAGACAGGAAGTTTCTTATTTTTAAAATCTGCCTTTATTGACTTCAGAGAGGAAGGGAGAGTGAGTGAGAGAGAGAGAAACATCAATGATGAGAGAGATTCATTGATCGGCTGCCTCCTACATGCCCCCTCCTGGGGATCCAGTTTTTATTTTAGCATCTATAACTTAATGTATAAATTACCCTTTAAGCCAATGATTATTCACGTGATCTGTGTTTTAGTTTGAAGATACGTGAGATTTTTTTTTCCCTGGGTGTTTGGGTGCTATTCCTGTCTAATTTATGGTATTATGGACAGAAACATATTTGTATGGTATGGGTATGGACTCTGCAATTTACTGAAGCTTTCTTTGGGATCTAGTCCAGGGCCAAGTTTCGGGAAGGTTGCCAGGGAGCTACAAGGGAAATTGTGTTCTTTAATTGCCGTGTGTAAGGTTGCAATAAGTCTGCCTTAGGGGTGACTCAAATTCACATTTTTGTTTTATCTTTTGCGACTTTGATGTATTAGTTTTGAAGGTAAGCGCGCTTGAATTTTGACGCACAATTATTGGGCTGTTTAGCGCTGTCCATGGTTCTGCCAGTCATTGTTTTATGCAGTCTGATATGTTCTGTTGGGTGGGAGGTTAAAACAGCAGCATATCTTATTTATTATTTTTATTGACTTGAGGGAGAGAGATTGGTGAATTTCAGAGGGAAGGTGGGTGGGTGGGGAGAGACTGTCGGGGAACTTATATGCATATATGCATAACCCATGGACACAGACAATAGTGTGGTGAAGGCCTGGGAGGGGCGGGGCCGGGATGAATGGGGAGGTCAGTGGGGGTAAAAAGGGGCGGACATCTGTAATATTTTCAACAATAAAGGTAAATTTGAAACACTAACCAAAAAAAAATACTTAAAAAATAAGCTGATGGTTGCCTCTGGCAAGAAGGTAGAATAGATCAAATGGTGATATGTTCATCCAAAGAAAATGATCAGAGCGTTCCTATGCTTAACGTCATGAGTGACTCTCACAAGCAGTGGTTGTGTAAGAAGCCAGACCCCCAAAGAATTCATCATACCGTCTGATCCCATGTTTGTAACAGGAGATGGTAGTGGTTGCAAAAGGCTGCTAGCCCAAAATTGCTCCCTGCCCAGAAGTAGGCATTCTCTCGTGCCCTGTAAGACAGGAAGTATGCAAGTCAGAGGCCCCGGATCTGATGTTTGTCGCCATCTGTTGAGATCTGACTAATGTTACTTGTGCTTCATGTTGAACAACCTTGCTGCAAAGTCGAGTATAAATGCCTTCCTCCACCCAGAATCCGGCACCTCCTCTCCAGAGTGCTCTCCAGACTAGCGGTACCAAATCTCGCCAGCAGGTGGCGGGCCCTGTACGCATCTGTCCTGAATGCCTGTGAGTCCCCTTTCTCAGCTGCCCTACAGTTAGTTACCTTGTCTTTAGGGGAGTTGTTTTAAACTTCGCTACTTCCTTTTCCATCCTGAACCTTCACCTTGACCCAGTTACTGAGACTCGCATGTTTCAACTGATGGTTTTCATGCAATCCCTCGGCTTTGTTTCCGGACTGAAGTGTGACTGTTTTGCCCACACTGATCTGCTCTAGAAAGCAGTGAGGCTTTGCCCTGGCCGGCCGGTGTAGCTCAGCGGTTAGAGTGTTGGCCCGTGCACCAAAGGGTCATGGGTTCCATTCCCATCAAGGGCACATGCCTTGATGGTTGCAGGTTTGATCCCCGTGCGGGCGGCAGCCAGCCAATCAATGTGTCTCTCTCACATCGGTGTTTCTCTCTGTGTCTCTATGCTCTCCCCAACCCCCTAGTCTTCCACTCTCTCTAAACATCAATGGAAAAAATATCCCGGGGTGAGGCTAAAACAAGGAAGAAAGCAAAGGAGGCTTTGGTTTGTGCGTTTCTGTAGCTACAGTCCCAAGCACAACGGCCAGGTCCTGGAGGTGGAAGGCCCGGATAAGCCCTCAGGCAGCTCTCACGGGATTTGTGTTTCTCTTAAAAGGGTATCTTTTAGGTGCATCCACCTCCTCCATCGGCCTCGCCTTTTATGGTGCCCGTCGGCCAGGCCAGCTCTTTCCTCCTCGGGCAGGCAGATGAGTGCTGCAGAGTGACTCATGCTCCCAGCCTCCCATCCCTCCCTGGGGCCTGCAGCTCTGTCCCTCCTACCTGTCCGCCGCTGTCCCAGCACCATTCCACCCAGTCATTCTTACTCACTTTGGAGAGCGAATCCAACCTGTGTTCCGATTCCCACAGCTTTTTGTTGTTGTTATTGTTGTTGTTGTGTGTTTTGTTAATCCTCACCCAAGGATATTTTTCCATTGATTTTCAGAGAGAGTTGAAGGGAGGTGGAGAGACGAAATGGATTTAATGATCCATTCTCATGAACATGAGAGTAAAACTTGTAAATTGCCTTCACACTTTCCCTCCTGGAAATGCCATTTCCCTGATCCCTCTTCCGCATGTCTCTTTGGGCACTCGCACAACATTATCTCTGAGGCGTGTTCCCAGAGTGGGACCGAGGTATGAGAGCCTGACCCACGTGGCTCAGTGGTTTGAGCGTCGACCTAGGAACCAGGAGGTCACAGTTCGATTCGCAGTCGGGGCACATGCCCGGGTAGTGGGCTCAACCCCCAGTTGGGGGCGTGCAGGAGGCAGCCAATTGATGATTCTCTCTCATCATTGATTCTCTCTCCCTCTCCATTCCTCTCTGAAATCAATAAAAAAAGATAACCCAAAAATAGAGTATGAGAGATGTTTTCTGAGCAGAGGGGTTCCCAGTTCTGGGGAAGCACAGTGAAGTGATCACAGCGTCACCCCACTCAGTCTAGGACAGCGGTTCTCAACCTGTGGGTCGCGACCCCTTGGGGGTCAAACGACCCTTTCACAGGGGTCGCCTAAGACCATCGGAAAACACATAGATAATTACATATTGTTTTTGTGATGAATCACTATGCTTTAATTATGTTCAATTTGTAAGAATGAAATTGGGGGTCCCCACAGCACGAGGAACTGTATTAAAGGGTCGCAGCATTAGGAAGGTTGAGAACCACTGGTCTAGGACCTCAGACCAGAGCCAGGACTAAGATGAGCAAGCCCGGTGCCCAGGACACGCACGCCATTTAAGGAGCCTTGGAAACGAGAGGCCGATTCCTGACTCCCTGGGCACATGCTTCATCCTTTATGAGCATGAGAGGAACAAGGTGATTTTTTTTCCCTTTACTCAAATATCTGTGGTATTGTCTGAGTTCCCGAGGTGCAGTTCGGTGGAAAAAATCTGCAGTCATTTTGAAACTATGCCACTTGCCCCAGATTCTAGACCAGAGGTTGGCAAGCTTTTTCTGTAAAGTAGGGGTGGGGCGTTATTTTCTGCCCGGGGCCATGTGGATATTTATCACATCATCCGTGGGCCATGCAAAATGATCAGCTTAAAAATGAGCCTGCTCTGTTTGGTCAAACATGTAATCAACTCACCCCTAATGCCCCTAGGGCCAGACCTAATGATTTCAGGGGCCATATAGGGACGTTCCAACCCAGCCCTGCTGTAAAGGCCCAGGCAGTCAGTATTTATGCTTCCTAGGCCATATGCAAAAGCAGCCCTGGACAGTGTGTAAGCAAGTGGGCGTGGCTATGTGCCAATAAAACTTTATGTATAAAAACAGTACATTTGACCCAAAGGCCATACTTTGCTGACTTCTGTGTTCAGTTATGTGATCTTTGTCTCCCAGGAACCGTATTCTTTGGCTGAGTGATCTGTTACCAACCCTGGTTTCAAAGCCTCTTTCTGTCACCAGAGATGCTAGCAGGTTTTCTCTTCAGAAATAAAATACGATGCTTTCAAAGCCCAATTATTATATTCTCAGCTTCTTTTTAAAAAAAATATTTTTATTGATTTCAGAGAGGAAGGAAGAGGGAGAGAGAGAGAGAAACATCAATGATGAGCGAGAATCATGGATCAGCTGCGTCCTGCACACCCCACACTGGGGATCGAGCCCACAACCCGGGCATGTGCCCTGACCAGGAATTGAAATGGCGACGCCCAACCAACTGAGCCACACCCGCCAGGGCTAAATATTTCTTGATGCATTTGTGTACCTATAGATTAGATGTAAAGGTTTTGTATAGCATACAAAGTTATTTTTGTAATTTGCTTTTTCGCTTAGAAAATGTAGTGGATGCACTTCTGCATGGATAAGTATGGATCGACATTAACTTTAATGGCTAAGTGGCGTTCCGCGGTGCATGGATGTACTTCCTGGAACCCGCTTGGACGGTTGCCTATTGGTGCACTTTAAGTGCTTTGTTCTTTTCCGCTATTACAAAGAATGCTTAGATAAACATTCTTACATGCAGATCTTCTTGTCTTGCCAGAGTATCTCTTCAAGATAAACTACTATGGGCCCCCCCAGGCCAGTGTGGCTCAGTGGTTGAGTGTCGACCTGTGAATCAGGAGGTCACAGTTCTATTCCCAGTCAAGCCATATGCCTGGGTTGCGGGCTCAATCCCCAATGGGGGGCGTGCAGGAGGCAGCCGATCCATGATTCGCTCTCATCTCTCATCATTGATGTTTCTCTCTCTCTCCCTCTTCCTTCCTCTCTGAAATCCATTAAAAAATATACATTTTTTAAAAAGTCATAGCTGGCTCAGAAACGAACCTGGACAGCAGGGATCGGAGAGCCAAATCCTCACCACCCAGACCACCCGTATTTCCAGCATTTTCCATTGCATTTAGTCTAAAAACTGTCACTTTGGTGTTTTAGGATGTATCGGGGCTGGAGGAAATCGAAAGAAGCTCTGCCTTACTACCAAGAGGCTTTAGAACACACGGAGAGCAGCAAAGGGGAAAAGAGTCTCGAATGTGTGCCGGTGCTGAGGGAACTGGCGGGCGCAGAACGGGCCCTGAGACTCCACGACGCGTCCATCAACCACTTCCTGCAGGTGAGCTGCAGCACGCTGGCCGCCAGAGCTGTTCCAGGCCCAACGCTGTTCTTTTTCTTTTTAATATATTTTCATTGATCTCAGAGAGGAAGGGAGACGGAGGGAGAGAGAGAGAAACATCAATGATGAGAGAGAATCATGGATCGGCTGCCCCCTGCACGCCCCCTACTGGGGATCGAGCCCACAACCCGGGCATGTGCCCCGACCGGGAGTTGAACCCGGGACCCTTCAGTCTGTGGGCCTACGCTCTCACCGCTGAGAAAACCGGCCAGGGCATACTTGTCAAGTGTGACAGGCGACTTTTCTTCTTGTTTATTCTTGAGGTTCAGAAAGATTAGAGAGTTTCTGTTAAGACTTGCCGATTCTTGCTCAAGAGGTCCCTTGGTGAAATCTAAATAGCATTGGATTTGGAATGGGAAGATCTGATTAAAGAAGTCACTTAACCCCTCGAGAAAAGAAAAGGAAAGGGAAGAAGACCCTCACCCACTTCACAGACCCGCTCACAGGGTCAAGACGGACGGTACTTTGTGAGCCGGTGGGCGTGTCCCCTGCACAAGCTCCTTTTATGTGTCAGCAGCCGCCATTAGACGTTTATCAAGGCCCCCCTTTTCTCTAGGGACGTCCCCTAAGACACAGAAAGGCCCAGTGTGGCCACAGCTCTCGGGGGGAACTCATGCCTCAGAGCCATTTATTCGATCCACACAAAGAAAAGGGGCTTATTACTTCCTGTCTTGTTTGTCACTCTGTATTCCTTCTCGGGGACAAGCACCAGAGAGAAAGACCTTTCGTTTTCTGCAGAATGTACAACAGTCCAAAGTCTTTCAGGAGTGAACCCATGCAAGTGGAGCCAGCCCCACGAGGCCACCGCCGGTGGAATCGGACCCTGACCTCCTGGTTCATAGGTCAGCGCTCAGCCACCGAGCCACGCCGGTGGGCGCACATCAGTATTTCCGAGAGGATACACGGGGAACAGTGGGCATCAGGGAGCTATCCGGAATCAGACTGGGCGTGGGGAGAAGAGAGAGTACGGCTAGGGACAGAAGGGAGGGGGCATTGAAGTTGTTATTCATTCTTTCCTACCACTTAGACCAGCGGTTCTCAACCTGTGGGTCGCGACCCCTTTGGGGGCCGAACGACCCTTTCACAGGGGTCGCCTAAGGCCATCAGAAAACACATAGATAATTACATATTGTTTTTGTGATGAATCACTATGCTTTAATTATGTCCAATTTATAACACTGAAAATACATCCTGCATATCAGATATTACATTATGATTCATAACAGTAGCAAAATTACAGTTATGAAGTAGCCACGAAAATAATTTTATGGTTGGGAGTCACCACAACATGAGGAACTGTATTAAAGGGTCGCGGCCTTAGGAAGCTTGAGAACCACTGACTTAGGGTTTTTAAAGGGACAGGCAGGTGTTCGCGTTCCTATCTAAAAGCCTACTTAAGTGTGAAGAGAACACCTACTTGCAACCAAAACTGGACGAAAATGCAAGCCCCCGACACATCTATTTTGGTGCTAGCCCTCACCGGGGTGGCGGGCAGGGCCTTTTATCGCCAGCCCTTTGGAGGAGCTAAAATTGACCGCTGGAGAGCTGCCACGGAGGACTCTCTCCGACTATTAAAAGAAACTGGCTCAGGCCGGGGCCCCGAGAACTGGGTTTTCTACGGCCACGGGCACCCAGCGACGTCCCTTCCAGCTACTGCCCCGGGGAGTCCCAGCTCCGTCTCACTCTTAGCTGAGGTCCCCCCACTGCCCCCACGCCCCTGTGGTGTGTGCGGCCCTGAAGAGCTTCCCTATAGCGAGCCCAGAGCAGAATCATAACCATGATTCCGTTGGCATGTGGAGCGGGGCAGGCTCACATCTCTTTCTTCCTCTCCCCAGACACTGACCACGAGGCCCCTTGACGCCATCCCCGTGGCTCCCGCTGTCTTCACTCACAGGGCGTGGCTTTCCGGGGCGCCTGCTATTTGAAAAGCATCTCCAGTAGGCCCTTCAGGCCAGATCGGAGAGGTGGGGGAGGGAGGGGATGGGAGGGAAATGACTAATTGGGGCATTGCCAAGACCACTTTCTCCCATTTGTTTCTACGCTTTAATAACAAAAGTAGTGGCCAAACAAGGGATATTATTAGCATTTAAGAATATGAAATTCTGATGGTCCTAACACAGCCATGAGAGTTATGACCAGCAACCTTGGTGTGGAGTAGCCCCTATCGTAACAAGTCTAGAGCTACCGCCCACTGCCCGGCCGGTGTGGCTCAGTGGCTGAATATTGACCCATGAGCCAGAGCCAGGAGGTCAGGGTTCGATTCCCGGTCAGGGCACATGCCCGGGTTGTGGGCTCGGTCCCCAGTGTGGGGCGTGCAGGAGGCAGCCGGTCCATGATTCTCTCTCATCATGGATGTTTCTCTCTCTCTCCCTCTCCCTTCCTCTCTGAAATCGGTAAAAACATGTTAAAAAAAAAAAAATATATATATATATATATATATATATATAGATAGATAGATATAGATATATATATATATATATATATATAGATATAGATATATATATAGATATATATATATATATATAGATAGATAGATATATATATATATATATAAAGTGTGCAGCTTAAATATCAGTTGTGATTCCTATGTTTGGCCTAGTGTTTCTGTCCTTGAAACGCGTGGTATTTTGGTCTTTCTGTTTTGGGCAATTTGTGGAGAGCTCCCTGCCCTCTCGCAGTAGTGCCTTGTGTGACTTGGTGTTTCTGTCTGTTTCTTCCTCTACCGCCCTACTTTCTGGCCCACGCGTGTCCTGTAGCGGGCGATCTGTAAGTACCTGTGTAGCGGATCAATGGACACACGTTACTTATAGGCATTTGTAAAACTCCCCCTGCTGATAGGCAGGTGAGAAGTGACTTTACCCTTTCATCCGCGCATGTATTTTACATCTTTTTACTTGAAGCAATGCACTTTGTATTTTACTTGCAAGGATCCATTATTATTTCATGTCCCCCAGATCATAGGGTTGTGTTTTTTCCTGAAGGAATTGAAAAATCGGCTTTATTTTTAAGGCGGGGGCGGTGGGGGGGGGAGACCCCATGCTGAGCTGACCAGTAGGTGGAGGGTCGGGGCTGGCCCACTTCCTCTGCACAGCACTGCCCCCCCCCTTTTTTTTCTTTTTAAATCCTCACCTCAGGATATTTTTTCCATTGATTACTAGAGCGTGGGAGGGAAGGAGGAAAGAGAGATGGAAGGAGGGGAGGAGTGGGGGGAGAGAGAGAGAGAGAGAGAGAGAGAGAGAGAGAGAGAGAGAAACACCGACATGAGAGAGACATTGATTGGTTGCCTCTGCACTTGCCCCTGCTGGGGCTGGGGGACCCGCAACCCAGATATGTGCCCTTAACCAGGAATCGAACCCATTACCCTTTCATCCCAGGGTTGATGCTCTAACCATTGAGCCAAACCCTTCAGGGCCGCAGTGGCCCTTTTAAATCCATCTCTTTCCTCCTGGAGGCCCTCCCACCTCCTCTGCCCACACCCCTCTCCCAGGGGCAGAGCCTGTGAAGTAATTTGCTTAGCGATGGGCCCTGGCCTCTGGCCGCAGCCTCGAGCCCTTGGGGACTCAGTGCCCAGTGCTTTCCCACTCCCTCCACGCAGTGCTGTTAAGGTCCACCTCTCCCAGAGCACATCGTTGCCTCCACATCCATCCCATTGTCCAGCGGGCTAGAATGTTCCTTGGCGTCCTTATCGCCATGAGAACAGTGAGTCCCCTGGCACTGCTGCCAGGCATGGAAACCAGCCTGTTCCTTCTTCCCACGGCGACAGGCGCATCTCATCGTCCTGAGCGCAGAGCCGTCCGGAGAGGAGGCAGCGGAGTCCGCGCGCTGTGTCGCCCGCGCCGCTGTGGCTTCCGGGAGGCCCGAGCACCACGGTGAGAGCCGCCTTCCGTGGCTGGGTGGGGGGGTGAGCGGTGGGCGCTGCCTGCTGCCCGCCTGGCCTGCACACGTCGGGGCCTTGGGGATGGGCCAGCAGGTGGACGGAGCTGTGACGCAGGCCCTTCGGGGAGCGGCCGAGGCGTTAGCCAAGCATCTTAGCGTCACCAGGTCCTTGGTGTCTCCCTGTGCGGCCTTCCTCCCAGCTCTGGTTTCCAATACAGCGGGTCTGCACCCGAATGTAGGTGGTAAAGAGCCGCGGGAACCCGGGCTGGGCGCCCAGGGAGGTCCGCTCTGCTTTCAAAGGTGATCAGTTTTTATTTTTAAATATGTTTATCGATTTCAGAGATGGAGAGAGAGAGAGAGAGATAGTAACATCCATGATGAGACAGTGATAGTAACATTATTGGCTCTCACATCGATGTTTCTCTCTCCCTCCCGCCCTGTCTCTAAAATTCAGTGGAAAAAAATATCCTCGGGCAAGTCTTAACAACAGCAAAAAAGTTAAGGCCAATAAATACAAGGCAAAAATAAAAAAGACTAATTAATGAGGGGGGAAAAAATCTCCTTTGGGGCATCTTCCCTAGCCTGCCTGCTGATTGCCCATGCAAGGCATTGCCCTCCGATGAAAAAATGTCGCTGGCCCAGCAGCCAGCGCGCATCACGCTAATCCCTTCGCCCCGAGCCTGCCCCGCATTCCTTATGCGGACAGCTCTGCCTAGAAGTCAGGCGGGACCCGGATTGCATCAGGCCTCCCCCAGCAGCCCCCGGACCGGGGCCAGGCCGGCTTCCCAGGGCCGCCGTCGACAAACTTGGTATCAACAGCTCTCCCAGCCCCGCCTGCCAGGGGGTCAGGGCTCTTAACTCTCCTCACGAAGGATGTGAGGATGAAGTGGGTGGAAGCCAAGTTCATGTCAGTGTAAACCTTCCAGAGGCCGAGCACGGCGGCCTTGTTTGGAAGTGGCCCCATCTGCCTCCGGGCTCCAGGGGGCCGGGCAGCGCCAGGCACCTCCGAACGGAACGGGCTCTGTCCCATCGGAGCCTCCGGGGCGGGGGTGGGTCCCTGGCTCCGTGAACCAGACTCATGAGCGTGGGGTGCATTCTTTTTTGTTTTTTTTAAACCCTCACCCGAGGATATTTTCCCATTGATTTTTTAGAGAGAGTGTAAGAGAGAGGGAAAGACAGAAACGTCGATGTGAGAGAAACTCATCGATTGGTTGCCTCCTGCACGTGCCCCGACCAGAGCCCGGGCCAGGGAGGGGCAGCGGAGGGCCTGCAACCGAGGTACGTGCCCTTGACCGGAATCGAACCCGGGACCCTTCGGTCCACAGGCCAGCGCTCGGTCCACTGAGCCACACCGGCCAGGGCTGGGGTGCATTCTTGAGGTATAGCTCCCTGTGCACCAATATGTTCCCGGCCCCCACGTGGCCTAGCCTCTCCCCACATTTTGCACAGTAGACGGGAAATATGAAAGTATCAGAACCGAGGCCCTGGATCTTGATGAAGTCTCCTCTTTTTCACCCTACACCCGCCTCCCTTTTCTCCACTCTTCCTCCTGTTCCCTGCCTTCTCCGCCTGCTCCAGGCTGGGCCCGGCTCCCTGTTGTCTGGGTTACTGATGCTCCTTGCGTCCCGTGTGCCCTAGAGACACCGGAAGTCAGGCAGCCCCTGGCGTCCTCGTGCACTCCGCTCCGATGGGCTCCTGACAGGGGTCCTTCACCTCTTCCCATGGCCCTCCTTAGCTGCCCCTGCTGCTAGACACCACACCCCACCTCTCTCCCCTCCTCCTCCTTCCTCCCTCCCTGGCCTCCCCACCCTCTTGACCGCCCTGTGCTCCGAGAGGGCCTGCCTCAGGTCCTCCTCAGGGCCCGTCTCTCATTACGAAATGTCCAGCCAGCCCGAGCCTGGCCTGCCTCTGTGCTCCCCAAGCAGATGTCAGCATCCATATGTTTTATTAAAATATACACTGAGTGGCCAGATTATATTGACCACCCCATCAGTACTTCATTGACACTTCCAAAAATACTGAATACTGAAAACTTCCTAAGCAAATACTCTCCAGGTGTTATTATTATTTGCATAACTAATTCACTTCATTGTACTGATGGGGTGGTCATCATAATCTGGCTGGTCATAGTAATCTGGCCACTAGGTGTATTTTTATTGACTTCAGAGAGGAAGGGAGAGGGAGAGAGAAACGTCAATGATGAGAGAGAATCATGGATCAGCTGCCTCCGGCACGCCCCACACTGGGTGGGGACTGAGCCACGCCCCAGCCCAGCCCTGCGATGCCCTCAGGGCACGCCTAGCAGGATCTGAATGGGTTCAGTCTGCTTGCTGGGTGATGTGCTCCTCGGGGTTCATGCCAAGCTGGGCTCTAAGACTTTCCGTTTTCAAATTCCCTGGGGTCCTTAATGCTTTAGCACAGAGTGCAGAGTCTTTCCCAAGACCATCACAAAAGACCATTGTTGCCGCTACACACAGGCCTCCCTTTCAGTGAAAGCTGCCCAGAGAGTTACAGGAATTGTTGGTGGCTTAATCTATTTTTAAAATATATTTTAATTGATTTTAGAGAGGAAGGGAGAGAGAGAGAAACATTCATGATGAGAGAGAATCATGGATCTGCTGCCTCCTGCCCGTCCCCTACTTGGGGATCGAGCTCACATCCCGGGCATGTGCCCTGATTGGGAGTCAAACCCTGACCCCCTGGTTCCCAGGTTGACTCTCAACCACTGATCCACGCCTGCCGGCTACAGGGATTGGTTTTAATTAAAGCCTCCTGCCCCGCCGTGTGCTGAGTCGTGACCCTGTATTCCTCATGCTCTCTGAGTGAAGTCACACAGACGGAACAGAGCCTGACGGGGCTGTGAGGGGACCGGACACCACGGGGCCGCACTTCCTCCCTCGCCCTGACGTGCAGACAGCCTGGCCAGTCTACGGGAGTGAAAAGGGGAGAAGATTGATGGCCTTGACCTGTGCCCCGAGGGCTCAGGTTTACAGCTAAGTCATGTTCCCCTGCTTAGGAGAGTGACTCATCCGCTGCCCAGGCCAGGGCCTCGGGTTGCTGAGGATTCTAGAAGAGGTGTTTCGGTGGTGGTGGTGTTTTTTTTTTATTGAGGGTTGTGTTTGTTTAAAATATTTTAAAAATATATCTTTATTGATTTCAAAGAGGAAGGGAAAGGGAGAGAGAGATGGAAACATCCGTGATGAGAGAGAATCATGGATCAGCTGCCTCCTGCACGCCCCCTGCTGGGCCTCGAGCCCACAACTGGGAATCCAACCGGTGACCTCTTGGAATCAACCTCTGACCTCTTGGAATCAACCGCTGAGCCACACCAGCCGGGAAAGATCCTTGCTCTTCAGGGAGGGCTTGGTTCCGTTCTTCGGGTCATTTCCAATTAGACAGAAAACAGAACTCTCCGGCGTACTCCACTCGCTGGTGTTGAGACGTGGAATGTTGATGTCGGTAATGCCTTCAGAGCCAACAGAACAAATGCCACGTCATGCCCCGGTCGCTGTCATCCGATCATCGACGCAGGCAAAGTGAACGCAGAGTTTGAGCATTAAATTGCGATGAGTCAGCTGCAAGTAAAAGGGAAGGAAGGAATACTTTCCAGGCAGTAGAATTTTCTCCTACCAAGAGAAAATTAAAAAGTGGAGTAATACTCTAGAAATGTAGAAATGTACAGACACCACCACCACCACCCCCACCGCCATTGGCTCAGTGGATAGAGCGTCAGTCATCGGACTGAAGGGTTCCAGGTTCGATTCCCGGTCAAGTGCACGTACCTCGGTTGCAGGCTCGATCCCCGGCCTGGGTCGGGGCACATGCAGAAGGCAACTAATTGATGTGTCTCTCTCACATCGATGTTTCTCTGTCTCTCTCCTTCCCTTCCACTCTCTATAAAATTCAGTGGAAAAATATCCTCGGGTGAGGATGAACAGAAAAGAAAAGAAAGAGGAGTCTCTTTGAGCCGCCTGCAAACTTGCCGATACCTTGCATGACCGCCTCCCTGGGAGAGCTAAGCTTTCTGGAAAAAGCGAGGAAAGTAAATGGCCGTGTCCTTCTGAGATCCGCATCTTTTCTGATGAAACAGGCAGCTGAGCGGGCAGACGGCAGCCTCCCCAGCAGGGTCCTCTTACCCGAGTGCTTATGATTTTCAAACAGTTCGCCGCGCTACAAGCATCTCTGTGGTTCCCATTCAAATCCGCGAGCCGTTTTCACAGTTGTTGTCGCGGTGCTTTGCTTCAGATGTGGCCGAGCGGTACTTCCGAGAGAGCCTGGCTCACCTGAAGGATGCGGAAGGGATGGGGAAAGCCAAGTTTCTCTCGGTTCAAGACGAATATTGCCATTTTCTGCAAGGCGCTGGGCAAGAGGAGGTGAGTGAGTTGGGGCCACAGCTGGCCGGTTATCTGCACGGGCGACCCAGTTGATACCCACAGGGCCACGCAACTCCCTCGCTCTGCGAGCATCCAGTAGGCGTCTACTTTGTGCGAGGCGTGGATGAGGAAAGCCATGTGGCCACTGTCGGGCAGTGAGCTACATCATTTTCTTTCTTTTTTAATATATATATTTTTTATTTCAGAGAAGAATGAAGAGGGGGAGAGAGAGACGGAAACATCCATGATGAGAATCGTGGATCAGCTGCCTCCTGCACGCCCCCTACTGGGGATCGAGCCCACAACGGGACATGTGTCCTGACAGGGAATCAAGCCATGATCTCCTGGTTCCCAGGTCCAGGCTCGACCACTGCGCCACACCAGCTGGGCTACCTCGTTTTCTTAATGGGCCCTGATCTTCGTTAGCTTTGGAACGCATTTAACCAGACAGCTTTGTGTCCCTTTCGCAGAGAGCGACCTCGATCCTGAGAGAGTCCCTGGAGGCCAAAGTGGGGGCGTTTGGTGATCTCAGTCCTGAGGTGGCGGAGACCTACCGGCTCCTGAGCGGCGCCGACCTGGCGCAGGGGAACCACGGCGGGGCCCACAAGAAACTGAACAAGGTAAACCTGGAGCCGACACCAAGGCAGAGAGAAGCCCTCCTCCTCTCCTCCCTCCCACGGGTCGTCTTCTCTCCCTCCCCATGCTCCTTTTACTTTTATATTTTTAAAAATATACTTTGATTTCTGAGAGAATGGGAGGGGGAGAGAGAGATAGAAACATCCATGATGAGAGAGAACCATGGATCAGCTGCCTCCTGCATGCCCCACACTGGGGAGCGAGCCTACAACCCGGGCCTGTGCCCTGACCGGGACTTGAACTGTGACCTCCTGGTTCATAGGTCGAGGCTCAACCACTGAGCCACACTGGTCAGGCCACCATGCTCTTTTTAAATGGACCTTTCTAAGTGGTTTATTTAGGAAAGATTATTTCACTTTCACAGTTGATCTAAACTAACACTTTTTTGGTAAAAGATACAGTAATCCTCTTATACAAATATATATATATATATATATATATATATATATATATATATATCTTTTAATGAACTATCAATTATTTTTACTATGTACATTTTTAATTTTTATGGAGTGTAATTTATCTGTCTTTTATTGTACTCTCTGTGCACACAGTTTATAGAGGAATTTTTTTGTGTTCTTATAGTACTTATATATTTAGTTCTTTTTTATTTGAATGTATTGGGGTGACATCGGTTAATAAAATTATGTAGGTTTCAGGGGTACAATTCTATAATACATCATCTGTACATTGTATTGTATGGTCACCCCAAGTCAAGTCTCTTTCCATCACCAGTTTCTTCTTGAATTTGGAGTTCATTTGCGTGGACGGTGTGAGGTACAGATATAACGTTTTTTGTTTTCTAAATGGCTACCCAGTTGTCCAGCACCATTTTATTAAAGAGCCCAGTGGTCTGAGATAACACCTTCACCATAGACCACATTTCCACATGAACTTGAGTCTGTTTCTGGATTTCTCTTCTACTCCACTGATGGCTTTGTTTGTGTAAATGCCGGTTCCTCGTTGGTTTTAAATTTAGAGATCTCATAGCAGGGCTCAGTAGCTGGGAGGACTAGACACCACTCGTGGTTTCTCTGACTCTAGAATATCTGGTTTCCAGGTCTTCTAGCCTGTGTGTGTGTGTTTGTTTTTCCACATGAATTTTAATGTGAACAGCTTGTCTCGCCAAATACAAAGTTTGGTGGTATTTTCTGGAGGATGGTGTTACTTATAAGTGAACTTAAGGAGCGCTGACAGCTTTATGGTGTGGAGTCATTTTATTCCAGAGCAGGGATGTCGTTATACTTGTTGGTGTCCGCTTTTGTCTCATTTAGGCCCGTTTCTAAAGTGCCCCTTTATCCTGGGTTTTGCACAATTCTTACCCGGTTGATTTCTAAGCATTTTATCTCCTTTAATGCTGTTGTCTGTGGAGTTGTATCCACTGTTATGTCTTCCGACTGGTCACTTTTGTGTATGTGAAGACGACTGGTTTCTCTGTGTGAATTTTATGTGCTGCTGCTTGCTTAATGCTTTTCCTGCCTGAGTTAATTGGAGCATTCTCTCAGGTTTCCAGGGTATAGCCTATTACTTCATCGGCAAATGGTTTGACTTTTTGTTTTTCAGCTCTGGTGGCTCTGCGTGATTTCTCTTGTCTCATCGCGTCGGTTCCTACCTCCAGGACAATAGTGGATGGTAGTGGAGGTAGCGGGCGCCCTTGTCTTGCTCCTGATCTTAGTGGACATGCCTCTAGGTCAGTGACGGCGAACCTTTTGAGCTCGGCGTGTCAGCATTTTGAAAAACCCTAACTTAACTCTGGTGCCGTGTCACATATAGAAATTTTTTGATCTTTGCAACCATAGTAAAACAAAGACTTATATTTTTGATATTTATTTTATATACTTAAATGCCATTTAACAAAGAGAAATCAACCAAAAAAATGAGTTCGCGTGTCACCTCTGACACGCGTGTCATAGGTTCGCCATCACTGCTCTCGTGAGTCTTCATTCAGTAGATGCTGGCTTTGGGACTAAGGTTTATGTATTTTTATCATGTTAAGGAAGTAGACATCGCATGGTTTTTTGTGTTTGTTTTTAATTAGAAATAAGTGTTGGATTTTATCAAATGTTTTTTTAGCATTGGTGGAGATAATCAGATGACTCTACTTAGATCACTTCATATGGTATATTTTATTCTAGTATTAAACCAACCTTGCATTCCTGGAATAAATGTGCTTGGTTATACTGAATTATAGTCTTAATATGAGGTTGGTTCTGCCTGCTAATGTTTATTTTACAATTTTTGCACCAATATTTACAAGTGATATTTAAGTATCAATGTTATATTTGCTTCATAAAAATAATTTGGAAGCTTACCTTTCTTTTCTTTTTTTTTAACTTTTTTATGGAATGTATTGGGGTGACGTTGGTTAGTAAGATTATGTAGGTTTCAGGGGTGCGGTTCTCTAATGCATCATCTATATTGTATTGTGCGCTCACCACCCCACCTCAGGTCTCCTTCCTTACCTTTATTTTCTATGCCCTGAAGGAATTTATGCAGCATTAAAACTATCGAGTGCTTGAAGTTTTGCACTTCCTGTAAAACTCTTTAGGTCTTTTTAGGGGGAAATTCCTTGACAGTTTTCTCTATTATACAAAAAATTGATTTGTTGAAGTTTTTGATCTTTAATGGGGTCATTTTGGTGTATTTTTCTAGGTAATTATCTCGTTTACATTTACATATTGATTTGCATAGGGATTTGCAACATAGTCTCATGAATTTTTAAAATTTTTACTTTTTAAATAGTTGCATTCCCATTGTAACATCTCAGTTTTACATTTGGATTTCTCCTTTTTTTTTTTTTCCGGACTGGGTTGGGAGGGAGGGGGAGTAGGGAGAGGTTTAGGGAAGGTGTGTAATAAGTAGTCCTGAAAGAGTGTAGCCTGGGGGAGGCCAGCATCCCCAGGTTGGAAATGGGGTGAAGAGGAGTCTGGGGGGCTGGAGGGTACAACCCATTTAAGAAGCAGAGAGTGACTGGGGAGGACTGTCTGTCGGGGAGCACCCGGAAGACGTGCGCAAGGCTCTGGGCGGAGTTCCTAGGTCAAGGGGCTGAGATTGATCCTTTAGGTGACTGTCCCGACCGTGGGCTCTGAGGCCAAATCCAGCCCACTCCCTCGTATGGCCCATGAGTTTGCTCTTTATTTTTATTTCTTTTTTATATATATTTTTATTGATTTCAAAGAGGAAGGGAGAGGGAGAGCAAGAGAGAAACATCAATGATGAGAGAGAATCATGGATCGGCTGCCTTCTACATGCCCCCACTTGGAGTTGGGCCCGCAACCCGGGGATGTGCCCTGACCGGGAATCAGCCATGACCTCCTGGTTCCTAGGCCTACACTCAACCACTGAGCCACACCGGCCGGGCTGGCCCAGAAGTTTACAATGGTTCCTACCGCCCGGCCGGCTGGAGAGGGATCCTGCCGTGCCCCCATGGCGCATCTGTCTGTCCTCTGAACGTTTGTGTTGCAGTTGTCCTGGAGGAAGATGATGGTAGCTTGCTCCATGACAGTGGCCAGGGGATGGAGCAGAGTCGTGGGGGAGTCGAGGGGTGTCGATAAGGATAGAGAGCTCACGGCACTTGGCAACGCAGAGGTGAGGAGTGAGGGTGCGGCCAGGCTCGGGGAGAGCAGTGGAGTGAGTGGCAGCGCCTGTGCCCCCCACCCCCCCCTTCTCGCTCATCTCCACATCCCTCCTCGTTCCCGCCTCACCTGTTTTCCCCTCACGGGGACCTTCCTTCCTCCTGTGCACAGCTCAGAATTAGTGCTCCTCCAGGTAAGGGAGCTGCAGGGGGGTGGGGTGTGCATGTGAGAGAGGAAGAGAGAGAGAGAGAGAAAGGCACCTGCCTGAGACCCCACCCCCGCCATCACCTCCCACCAGGTGCTCCTCACCTGGCTGACCCCCCTCCCATCCTGTGGGTCTCCATTTGAATGTGAGGCCTCACCGGCCCAGGTACCTCTACCACCACCGACCTCCCCTCATTTTATTCTTTCACAGCCCATGTTCTTTTTTTAAAAAAATTAATTTATTTTTTAAAGATTCATCTGGATACTCAGGTCAGGGTTTTGTCCACTTACAGAAAAGTGAGGAACGCCCCCTCGCGGCTGGTTTCCAGCAGGGGCTTCCCTGGAGGAATGGAGAAAGCCCAGGAAACCTCCCAGAAAGCCTCCCGGGGCGGGAGCTGTTCTCCCGCAGGCGTCTGGGGCGTCTTTTATTTCGCTCAGTGAGCTGATCGCAGCGCCTGGCTCCCAGTCGGTCCCGTTAACACCTGCTGGCTTTGTCTCCGAGTCAATGTCAGTGTCAAGGTCTTTCTTTATCAGAAGAATCCAAGTGCATCCTTCGCGCCCAGTGCTTTAAAGCACATTTCGCTAAGAGCAGCAGAACATCGAAAAATCCAACTTCCGGTTCTTAGAGTCACGTGGCTACTCAGCTTCGGACTCAGTTGCCCAGCTTCGGAAAACACCTTCCGGGAAAAGCCAGGAAGGGGTTATGTCGCTTTAGAAGGAAAACCATTTCCGTTCCCGGATGGACCGTGTTTCCCGTCTTGGCACCTGGTACGGCGGCCTCCGTGGGCGCTGTCATCACACAGGGATGACCCGGGGCCGGGGTGTTCCTCTCTCTCCCGGCTGGCATCCCTGAGCACCTCTCTCCCGTCAGCTAGAACTTTGAGCAAATCTGCTTCGTGAGGATAAGTAGCCCTTTTTAAAAAAGAAATCGATTCATTCCAGGAAGACAGGAGTCCGGATTGGCGTCGAGGAGATGGGAGGGAGCCGGGGCTCACCTCTCTCTGGGCTGATTCTTGGAAAGGGCCGTTTTATCCAACCACGATCCACTCTCCCTCCTAACGCAGTGCCCACAGGGAAAACAATGAGCGCCCAAGGTCAAGGGTAGAGGGACAACTGGTAGGATACCATCAGCTGCCTTCTCCTGGGGGGTGGGCGCCTGAGCTCACTGCCTGATAGAAGACATAAAACATGACCCCCAGGAAGTGCCCACTTCTGCCCTGCCCGCCCCATACCGGATGACTGCTCCCCCGCATTTGACATCATCCCCACACTGTATTTTACTGTGGTTTTCTTTTACGTGTTTTTTTTAAGCTTCACATAAAATATATATAAAATGTGCCTATATTATCTATAATTTGCATTCACCTGCAATTTGCGCTTTTCTGCCTATAACCCTGAGATTCATCTACACGGACACACACACACCAGAAATGTGCATGATATCACGCATGTACAGTCCATGCGCATGTTACAGGTTGCTCATCCATTGGCCGAATCGCCAAATGGCTCTGTCACTCTATCTGAAAGCGTGCTTGCTCATGCGTGTTCTTTGACAGACCTAGGTTTCCCGTGATCAGACGATTCGTTTTGCAATCTGGCAGGTGAAGGGCAACCTCAGAGAAGTTTTAGGTTGGGTGTCTGGTTATTGGTGAGGCTGGGCATGCTTGTCCGCTGTCCTGGTTTTCCAGGTCTTTGAATCATCCTCTTACATCTTGTGCTCACTTTTCCGTACGGAGGTTGTGTTCATTTCTCTCATCGCCTGGTGGGAGTTCTTGATCTATTCTGAATGCTAATCCTTTCTCTGCTTTGTGCAATGTTTCCCCAGTCTGTATCCTTGGCTTAAGCTGAATTTCGGTGCACAGGTATTTTGAGTTTTAATGTAAATTTTATAAATCAAATCTTTGGGTTCGTCCAGATCTTGTCCAAGAACTACTTCTGCATAAAGGTCGTCTCCAGTATTTTCACCTAAACGTTCCACGTTTTACGTTTCGTATTTAGCTCCTCAGTCAGCCCGGGATTCACTGCTGGGCTGGGCGTGGGGCAGGGGTCCATTTCCTTCGGTTCCATTCATTGACGAGTCCAGCTCTCCCTCGCCGACCCCTCAGGGTCACTTCTCTCCTGTCATCTGTCATGTGTTGGGCTCTCTGCCATGTCCCGTTGGTCTCCCTTTCTGCCCCTGGATGAGAACTGCACTGCCTTCGTTACTATCTACCTATAAAAATGAAAGCGTACTATGCTAATTAGACTGGACGTCCTTCTGGATGACCTTCCGTACAAAGCCGGGGCTTCGAGGGAAGCTAGTGCTGGCAGCCGGGGGAAGGAAGGCCTACTCTTGCATGAACTTCGTGCATCGGGCCTCTAGTCGTTTTATAAAGATGGTGACGGTAAAGCAGTTTCTTCCACCTCCTTCTTCTTCAACATTACTTGGCCCGTTTGGGGGCACAAATTGAATCTTTATCTTCCCCCTGAGTTTTCCCTGGCCAGGTACAAGCAGTCAAGTGGCAGGATCATAAGCAGAATAAAGCTGAATCTTTAACTCCTCAATCAATGACTCCCTAGGAAATTGCTGTGTAGTAACGATTACAGAGAGCCCATGGAAAATGAAACAATAGTTTGATTTTGAGAGAGAGAGGAAGGGAGAAGAGAGAATCATCGCCGTGAGAGAGTGTAACATGGATCGGCTGCCTCCTGCACACCCCCTCACCCCTACTGGGGATCCAGCCCACCACCCGGGTACGTGTCCTGACCTGGGAATCGAACCTGCCACTTCTGGGTGCACAGGATGATGCCCAACCAGCTGAGCCACACTGGGCAGGGCACAGAACTTTTTTTTTTTTTTTTAACGTGTCTGGGCTGTAGCAAGGGTCATTTAAAAATAGAAACTGCACACCATCCTCTCCTGAATACCAATTCTCTTGCCTTTATTTTTAAAAATATTACTTTTTAAACATATTTTTGCATACAGGTTGTCACAGAGGGTTCTGTAAAACAGTGCTAGAGCTGTACACTTGTTTCCAAGATCCCTCGGAACATCCAAGTTGAAGGTCAGACTGTCCCTAGCATTCACAGTGAAGGTCAGACTGTCCCTAGCATTCAGTGAAGGCCAGACTGCCCCTAGCATTCATGGTGAAGGTCAGACTGTCCCTAGCATTCACGGTGAAGGTCAGACTGTCCCTAGCATTCACGGTGAAGGTCAGACTGTCCCTAGCATTCAGTGAAGGTCAGACTGCCCCTAGCATTCACAGTGAAGGTCAGACTGTCCCTAGCATTCAGTGAAGGTCAGACTGCCCCTAGCATTCAGTGAAGGTCAGACTGTCCCTAGCATTCAGTGAAGGTCAGACTGTCCCTAGCATTCAGTGAAGGTCAGACTGCCCCTAGCATTCACGGTGAAGGTCAGACTGTCCCTAGCATTCATAGTGAAGGTCAGACTGCCCCTAGCATTCAGTGAAGGTCAGACTGCCCCTAGCATTCAGTGAAGGTCAGACTGTCCCTAGCATTCACGGTGAAGGTCAGACTGTCGCTAGCATTCACGGTGAAGGTCAGACTGTCCCTAGCATTCACGGTGAAGGTCAGACTGTCCCTAGCACTCGGTGAAGGTCAGACTGTCCCTAGCACTCGGTGAAGGTCAGACTGTCCCTAGCATTCATGGTGAAGGTCAGACTGCCCCTAGCATTCGTAGTGAAGGTCAGACAGGGGTCTGTGACTGAAGCATTCTTTCTCCCATTCTTGGGAGCCTTGTCCTCCTGCTGCATGCTCCCCGTGACATTTCATACCCTCACGATGACTGCTTGGTGTTCTGCAGTGTCTCCAGATTCAGACCCTCCTGTATGGACCGCAGGACAGGCGGACGCTGGCCACCCAGCAGGCCCTGGACGTCCTGTCCAAGTGAGTTGGTGTTCCCTCGCTGTTCCCCTGGGCACCTCACTCCTCGGTTGTCCGGAACCCCCCAGGAAGCCGGGTCTGGGGTTCTGGGGGACTGTCTGTGCGTGGAGAGCTGTACCGACTTCCTGTTACTCAGACACCAGGCAAGACCAGCTCCTCGGAAGCCCAGCTGTAAAATGCCTTCCGCTGGAACCTGCCGGGGCTCCCCTGCGCTCTTGGGGTGCCCGTCGCAATGGGAGCCCGAGAGCCCTCTGACTTCACCCAGATCTTTCTTTTCTTTAAGATTGAAATTCTGGTATTTTATTTTTTAATGTGTTTTTTATTTCAGAGAGGAAGGAAGAGAGAAAGAAAGAAACATCAATGATGAGAGAGAATCATTGATTGGCTGCCTCCTGCACGGCCCCACACGGGGGATCAAGTCCACAACCCGGGCCTGTGCCCTGACCGGGGTCGAACTGTGACCTCCCGGTTCACAGGTTGACGCTCAACCCTGAGCAAAGCCAGCCGGGCCCCCCACATCCTTCTTAGGAGGCCCCAATTCTGCTGTGGCGGCTCTCCACCTCGAAGATCCTGTGTTCCCAGAGGGCCCCTGGACCGGCCGCCAAATCCGCACTCATGGGAGCTCCCGATGCGGACACAGCCAGCAGGGGGCGCTGCTCTGCGCTCCAGGCCCTTACCCCAGGGAAGATGAGCCACTAAGGCAGGGGTGGGGAACGTCCGGCCCGCAGGCCATATAAGGCCCAGGAAATCCTTTGGTCTGGCCCTGCCAAGGCATTAGGGGTGAGTTAATTAAATGCTGGACCCAATATGGCAGGCTCACGTCCAAGTGGATCATTTGTACGGCCCACGAAGGATGCTATAAACATCCAGGTGGCCCCGGGCAGAGAGAAGGTCCCCACGCCTGCACTGAGGCCTCCAGCCCAACCTTCCTGCTCCTGCTCGGCTCCCTCAGGTTGACTCTCAGCTCGAGGGAAGGGTCGCAGGCATGAGAAAGCTCCAGAAAACACCTTGCCTTCTAGGTCCCTGAGCCACGGTTCTCCTCCCACCCGCATCCCCTCCCGAGGCTCCTCCATGAAATGGAACCGGGCAGCTGCTGGGCTGTCCCACAGCACGGGGGGGGGGGGGGGGGTCCGAGGGGCACCCCACTCACCACCCTCCGCTTGCTCGCAGGGCCCCAGAGATGGCCACCGTGAAGCTGAGGTCGGCCCCGAGGGCCAGACCGACCTTCTGCACCGGCGTGGCCCAGCACGCGGCGCCCAGGAGGGCCAGGCCCCACGTAGCGGACTGAGACCCACCGCACCCCAGGACAGCTCGGGCAGGCCCGGGCGCTGGCGACACGCCTCCCCAACCGGGAGGTGGCATCAGCAGGCACCTCGCGAGCCCTCAGGTGGGCAGGGCGCCCCCTCACACGCCTCCGGGCCCCTGTGATGGTGCGTGGCCTTTCCTGGCCTCTGGTGCTCCCATAAGCAGTTTCCGTTTTACCTCCTAAGTGGTTCTTCGTGCCAACAAATGCCTTTACCCACCGGCACGACTGTGGCCCGAGAGCTCCTCTCGAAAAGGTCAAGGCTCCCCACGTGGGGAAATGTCGACATCTCACTGCGCGTACACAGCCCTCCGCCCAGGTCGGGAGTCCGGTTTGGAGTTCAATTCTGGGAAAAGCCCCCTCTGACGGGAAGGTAATAGGGATGGAGAATAAAAGGCTGATAAAAGGAGGCTTGAAGGTGCTGGAGTCAGTGTGTGGGCGGTGCTTCCTCCCCCCGACCGCCCCTCTTCCCCAGGCTGCAGGCTGGTGCCAGGATCACAAGGCTGCCCTCGCCCCAAACCACTGGTTTCATCTGTGAGAGAGGCCACCTCCGGAATCCATGGGAAACCAACCAAAAAGATCCGAGTGACAGGGCGGAGGGAGGCAGGGTCCCTTGTCCTCCTCAGGCGGGTGACAGCGACCACACAACCCTCTCATACCCCCCCTACCCCTCTCCTCCCCTGCTCCCCCCAGACAGGCCTGTGGAATGAAGGCCGCATGGGAAGAAGGGGCGAGAATGTCCCATCTACCACCACCAGGCTCCCTGGCGGTGACGGTGAGGTTCTCACCACACACCGTCCAGTCCTATGTGAACACCAGCCACGGGGCCGGCCTGCGCTCCGTCCGCCACGCGTTCTCGCTCTGTGCTAACCGTGTCAAGTCCTGGATGAATTCAAGAACGAGCTTTTCACATGGGTTCCCCAGTGGATCCAGGCCATCATGAAAAGCACACATGTGAACACATGTTTTCATTAGCGTGTAAAAAGGAAACACGAACACCTCACCCCACCCCCACCCGCCATGGAGACATTCTCTCGAGTGGCAATGCCAGGGTTTTTGTTGTTTTCTTAGATTTTTATTTTTACACGTTTTGTGACATTTCCCTTCGCAGGGAGGTTAGCAAGGGAAGCCTTTTAGACGAGGCCATCCTCAATACACATTGTAAACAAACAACATCGAAGCAGCCCGCCGGAAGGTGAGAAGCAGTCCATGAATACCATTAAGGCGAAACAACAGTAAATAGGAAAAGACCGCATCCTCACCCCAAAGCTATGCTCACTTATTTCTCCTCCAGTTATCGGTGACGAAGACCAACTCTCCCTAAACGTTCCTTGAAGCCGGGGAGATGCGGTCTCGGGGGCCTGAGGGCCGTCGTGTGAAACCCAGAGGGGAGAACTTTCAATGCCACCCTCACCCCTGAGGCCATGACCTACCTGAGGGTGATGCCATCTGGCTCACTGCTCCTCTGTGCACAACGGGCAGCTCTATGATACTGTTAGAAAAGGCGTAGTCTAGGATACATCGTGGGAAAGAAACCAGCTTGGATTACAATATGCTGGGGTGTGTGAGATACTAGTTTTAACGTGACGTTACACCTTTAAAGATCGAAGCTTTCAGCCCGGCCTGCACAGCTCAGTGGTTGAGCGGCGACCTGTGAACCTGGAGGTCACAGTTCGATTCCCAGACAGGACTCATGCCTGGATTGTGAGCTCCATCCCCAGTAGGGGGCGTGCAGGAGGCAGCCGATCCATGATTCTCTCCCATCAAACAATGATTCTCTCCCATCGATGTTTCTCTCTCTCTCTCTCTCTCTCCCACTCTGAAATCAATAAAAATATATTTTTAAAAACTGAAATGCCGCAATAGCCTGGAGCTACCGTCTCCATAAATAAGATGCTCTATTTTCTAAACTTCTGTACAGAGAAAGCTATTCATTCAAGTCTTACAGTGGGTTTAACTCTATGACGTGTCACTTTTTCCTAAAGGTGAAATCATGTAGATTTCAAGTGAGCCATCTGCTTATCTCCTATGATTTCTTTCTGAAAAGACTTCAGAAAGAGAAAAGTGCATTGTTTTCTTTTTTTTTTCCCCTTATAAGGTTAGTTGACTATTAGTAGCACATGCAAAGAAAATGTCCTCTGTAATATGTAACTTTTATCTGGTTGCCGGTGCGGCAGCTTACCTAAAGGTAGAGTTGCAAACAGGTGCGAGGCATGTCTGTGACCAGGTGCAAATTGGTGCAAACCGTCCCCAGGAGCGAAAACTCCCAGGGGGAAAAAAAAAAAAAAAAAAAAGGAACTTTTAAGCCCAGCCAGCGTGGCTCAGTGGTTGAGTGTCAACCTATGAACCAGAACGTGTTCAACGCCCACGTTGCGGGCTCGATCCCCAGTAGGGGGCGTGCAGGAGGCAGCCGATCCATGATTCTCTCCCATCATGGATGTTTCTCTCCCACTCCCTCTCTGAAATCAATAAAAATGTTATTTAAAAAACAAAACAAAAAAAAACTTTTAAGACCACAAAGATCAACGGTATTTTTGAAAAGCCCCAACTCAGATAAAACTCCAGCGCCTTTTAACACACACATTCATTCATTCGACACCTTTCCAGGCTGCAAAGGAAGTTGACATTACCTGGCGCCCTCTTTGGAGAAATTAAAAAGATGGGGGAGGGTTTAGTAAAGAGTGGGAACTTCACACACACACACACACACACACACACACATACCCGCTGACAATGAGCCAAGGCCTCTGCAGGTTGGTACATTACGAAACCAAATACCCTCGAACACAAAGACTTCATCAAAACCAGTGTCCGTCATCCTCGTCCCCCTGGCTGTCTAGATAGAGGACGGCCACTTTCTTCTCGTCCGAGACCACCGACCTCTGGTCCACCATCCTCTGCAGCTGCACCGTCCTGTCGAACACAGCCTGCTCCCGGGAGGCCACGCGGGCGGCCTGGTCCTCCTCACGGCCGGCCTCCCTCCAGGTACTGCTGTGAGCATCCCCTTCCGTCCCTGTGGCGAAGAGGACCGTGGCCTCTCGGGCCCGGCGGGGGGCCGCCTCCGTGGGACTCGCGTCCATCTGAAAGGTAAACACAGTTCCTTTGGGCCCCGGAACCGCCTGCCTTGGCGTCCTGCTGCCTGCGGGCTCGCCTAGCCGCTCCGGGAAGCCCACAGAGCCAGCCAGGGCCCATGTTTTGGAAATGGGCCCACAGAAGGCAGCATGCTCAGAGGTTTGGGTTTCTGCAAGACTTCGGTGCCTAAAGGGTCTGCTCGTGCCCAGCCGGCGGTGGCTCAGTGGGTGAGCGTCGACCTGTGAACCAGGAGGTCGCGGTTCGATTCCCGGTCAGGGCGCATGCCCGGGTTGCGGGCTCGATTCTCAGTGGGGGGAGTGCAGGAAGCAGCCGATCCATGGTTCTCTCTCATTATGGATGTTTCTCTCTCTCCCTCCCTCTCCCTTCCTCTCTGAAATTGGTAAAAATATATTTTTAAAAAGTAATAATAGCCGAACCGGTTTGGCTCAGTGGATAGAGCGTTGGCCTGCGGACTGAAGGGTCCCAGGTTCGATTCTGGTCAAGGGCATGTACCTTGGTTGTGGGCACATCCCCAGTGGGGGGGCGTGCAGGAGGCAGCTGATCAATCTCTCTCAGCGATGTTTCTAGCTCTCTATCCCTCTCCCTTCTTCTCTGTGGAAAATCAATAAAATATTTTTTTTAAAAAAGTAATAATAATCATCACCAACCTCCCCTGCCCCAGAAACAGGGCCTTGTAAACTCCCTTCCCTTTGAGCATGAAACTGTTTGGAGCCACATGCCCGGTGGCTCCCTGACCTGTGTCGAGTTCTGGGGGGGGGGGGGGGGGCGGGGGGGGGAGTGGAGAGTGGAGGCCAAGTTCTTCTGCACCCCCTGCCTGCTGTCAGGCAGGGTCAGGCACTTGGGAGACGATTTCTTTGGACACTCGACTTGGACCGGGACCTACTGGAAAGCGCCTCAAAAAACAGCGGGCTCCCTCGGAACTGGCTGCCCGGCCCCAGCCACCTTCCCCACTCACCTGTCCTGCAGCCGGTCCTTCGGGGGGGACCTGCTCGGTCCTCCAAACTCCAGAGGGGCCGATCTTAATGTGTCTCACAGACGAGCTGACGTCCTCCAGCACATGCGAGCGGGCAAAGCCCCGCGGGCTGATGACCTCCACGGTGGCCGACACCGGCCCCTGCATGGCGGTGACCGTCTCCGAGCTGCGAGAGGCCCAGCCGGCGTCATCGTCCTCGGCGGAGGCGCTGTACAGCTCCTGGGTGGCCCAGCGCTTGAAGCCCAAGCCGGTCGCCGGTGGCGACGCTCCAGCGTCCCCGTCTGGGCTCCCGGGTCCCGGGCTGCGTCGCTGGGCCAGGCTGCCTCGCACCACGGCCTCCACGGCTCGCTCTATCTCACCCGCGTCGTCTCTGCTCAGCTCCTCCAGGTCTAGCTGGTCGGTGTCCACGGTCTGGGAGAGGTTGACTTCGGCCACCAGGGTCATGGCCCCGCCGCCTGAGGGCTGGACTTTCCTCACGTCCACCGAGAGGCGGCCGCCCAGCCCGCCCTGGTCCTGGGTGGTGAGGGCAGACAGCTCCTCCCTCACCCGCTCCGGGAGGCTCTCCTCCAACTGCTCCATCACCTCCACCAGCTGGTGCCTGGGCTCCCTGAAGTCTCTTTTGATGGACGTGTGGAACTGGTGCGGGATTTTAATCTCCTTGTCGATGACCGTGGCTTCGGCGCGAAACTCGCCGCTGGTCGTCTCCTCGATCCAGTGCGGGGAGCCCACCTCCGCCTCCGGAGACGACGCCGGGGCCCCCGGGGACTTCCCCGCCGTCTCTCCCCGGGAGACCGTCCTCCGGGACGCCGGCACGATCTCGTCCTGCCAGGAGTACCGGATGGTGGACTCCTCTTCGATGTGGATCTGCCCGTACACCGAGCCCTCGTCCCCGTCCTGCCCGAAGTCACGCCCCTCGGGGGCCTCCTCCGGGGTGGACACGAAGTACCTCTGCTCCTCCTCCAAGTCACCTGCCTCCGTCACTTCTTCCACCCGTGTGGCGTTCCCCGGGGGCAGCGTGGATTCCTGACGTCGGGCCGCTGAGAACGCGACCTCCTTCTCCTCCCCGAACCCCGGGGACGCGTCGTCCGCCTCCTCCACTCGGAAGGGGGTGGAAAACTCCTCCGTCCTCCCGCCCGCCATGTAGCTCACGGGCTCTTCCACGATCTCCACGTTGACCACCTTGGCCCTGCCCTCCCTCCCCTTCAGACCGAGACTGATGAGGTCCCCGATCATCCGCTCCGTGGACTTGGCCTTCAGCTCCACCTCGGCCTTCCCGCCCTGGCCCAGAAGGGAGTCCAGGCCGGCTCCGTCCCGCACGTCCATCTCCTCCGTCCGTCTCGACTCCACCACGATCTCCGTCTTGGTTCCCTTGTCCCCGGGCAGCTCCCTCCGGCCCACGTACGTGACCTTCGTGTCCGGAAAGGCCTCGGTCTCGGGCGACTGGGTGAACCGCTTCAGCACGCTGGACACGATGCTCTCCGCGATGGTTTCCGTCGCGGCGTCGCCGCTCGGCGAGCCCGCGGCCTCCCTGGCGTCCAGCCCGAACCTCGTCTCTCTCCTCGTGTCCATCCCTCCCCCCGGACCACCACCTGCATCCTTTTGTGGGGGCGTCCGGGCGCCTCGGGCGGCCCCCTCCTCTGCCCGGCTGTCCCGGGACACTTCCAGGCGGATCGGTATCTCTCTCGCCCGCACACCGGTCTCTTGGGGGGGCTCCCTCCCTTTCGCCTTGTCCCTCATGAGCTCGCTCTCCCTCTTCCTCGCTTCTTTATCCAGCTTGGTCAGCTCCTCCCATCGCAGGTTCCTCTCCTCCGAGGCCTTCTCCTTCGAGTCAAACATCTTCTCTTCTCGCTTCACGTGGATGGTCACCGGCCGGCTTCTCTCCCGCTCCCTCGCGGCCGGAGCTTCCGTTTTCTTTCCCAAAACGACGATCCTCTCCCCGGACCAGGCGCTCTCGGCGGCACCCACCGCCACTCGGTCGCTGCGGTCGCGGTGGGCCTCGCGGGCGGGGCTGGCCTCTCTGGCCAGACGCGCCTTGGGACCCTCGGTTCTCGGCCTCCCAGGGAATGTCTGCGCGGGCACCTCGGCTTTCCTCGAAAGCCCGGACATGGGAGAGAGAGTCCTGAAACGGGCCTGACCGTTGGCGGTTTTCTCGTAGGCGGTCTCCCGCCGGGCGGCGGGCAGGACAGGAGATCCCGGGCCCGAGAGGCGTCCCCTGGCGGCGGGCCCCGTGGCTGTGCGGGGCGCGGGCCGGGTCCAGCTGCGACGGACACTCCCGGGGGGCGGCTTGTGCCTCAGAAACAGGTTTCTCTCGTTTTCCCTCATTTCCCTCTGTAACGCCGCGTGCGTGTGCTGGTAGGCCGTGGTTCTGAGCTCTGTAGGAAGCGAACGGTTCATTAAAACGAGCATCATGGGTACCTCTTTCTATCATAAAAGCACCCCCCCCCCCAGGTCTATCCCATCCAATAAACACACACTATTACCACGGAACGGTCGTCATCAATAAGATGGTTTCAAATCTCCAAATTTACTATAAAACATGGCACTGTAGCCCTGGCTGCTGTTCTCAGTGGTTATAGAGCAGTGGTTCTCAACCTTCTGGCCCTTTAAATACAGTTCCTCATGTTGTGACCCAACCATAACATTATTTTCGTGGCTACTTCATCACTGTCATGTTGCTACTGTGATGAATCGTCATGTAAATATCTGATAGGCAGGATGGTCTTAGGTGACCCCTGTGAAAGGGTCGTTCGACCGCCAAAGGGGTCATGACCCACAGGTTGAGAACCGCTGATATAGAGTGTTAGCCTGCACACTGAAGGGTCTTGGGTTCGATTCCCGGTCAAGGGCCCATACCTCAGTTGCAGGTTTGATCATCCCCCCAAGTTGGGGCACATGTAGGAGGCAACCCATCGATGGGTCTCTCACATTGATGTATCTGTATCTCTCTCTCTCTCTCATTCTCTCTTTCTCACCATCCACCCTGAGAGCACCCCCTCCCACCCTGGTGCTACCCACACCCCATCCTGCCTTCTCTCCCCATTCGTCTCCATGGCAGCAAAGGCCAGAGGCCTCTTATACAGGAGGGAGATCAAGACAGGACAATTTCTACAAAGATTCCTCTTTTGGGGTCAATATACTGGTTCTCCACTGACATATCCCAGAAAATGAGGGAACTGCCTGGTTGTCTAATGCAGGCTCATCGAGAGATCTGCAAGATCCCGGGCTAGTTTTAGACCCATCACCTTGTGGTCAGGGGCCCCGCATTATCTGACGCGCTGTGGCCACAGGAGCATACAGCCGCTCACAGGCGTGACCGACCCGCTGTCTGGGAACGCATCCGAACACTTATTCGGGGAACAGCTTCAAGGGCACCCATCCTCCTGGGCACAGAGTTCCGAAACAACACGCTTTAGTCTAATCCTTCCTTCCTTTGGCCAGGATACACAATTGCTACAATACGTGTTAGTTTACGAATACTGTCTCTGGACCCTTGAAGAAGCTTGGAGAACAATGAGTGCCTGAAACAAGGTAGCAGACATCCGAAGGCCCTCGTCCTGAGCTCTTCCCAGGATTGAAAATCAGAGCCAGTAAAAGATTAGGGAGCCCCGGACCTAACCGGGGTCCTCCTCGGAGTCTGTCCTGGCCCATTTGCTCTCCACCCCACCCCCCGCTTCTTTCTAAGTCACGGGCGGGGAACCTTTTTTCTGTCAAGGGCCATCTGGATACTTATCACATCATTCACAGGCCCTACAAAATTATCAGCTTATAAACTGTCCGGCCCAGGGGCTGTATAAGGCCCTGGAAGTCACTTGGCCTGGCTCTGAGTTAACGAACTGTTGGACCAAACAGAGCAGGCTGGTTTCTAAGTGGGTCATTCTGTATGGCCTGAGAGTGATGTCATAAATATGCAAATGACCCTTGGCAGGAAAAAAGATGCCCCGCCCCTGAGAATGGTGGCCCGTTGGATAAAATCTATTCTGTACGTAAGAGAGGGGTGAACAACGGTCATGCGACAAAATCACATCTAAACCCCAATGCCTCCAGGTGAACGTGGCTTTGCTGTTTATCCTCGGGCGGAAGCTGTCCAGATGGGAAGCACCTTGAAGTTCAAGAATTAGCTTTTCCAGCCGAAACCGGTTTGACTCAGTGGATAGTGCGTCGGCCTGCAGACTGAAAGGTCCCAGGTTCGATTCCGGCCAAGGGCATGTACCTGGGTTGTGGGCATATCCCCAGTAGGAGATGTGCAGGAGGCAGCTGATCGATGTTTCTCTCATCGATGTTTCTAACTCTCTATCTCTCTCCCTTCCTCTCTGTAAAAAATCAATAAAATATATTTCAAAAAAAAAAAAAAAAGAATTAGCTTTTCTGGTCTTTACCTCGCGGCAGGTGTTCCATGCGCTCAGCCAGGATCCGTATCTCTGGATTACTTTCTCCTTCCAATAAGGCTCTGTGGAAGTAATAATAATAATAATAACAACTCATTAGGAAACAGAGCACAAGATGGGCTCTGAGGGCCGCACTGTGGAGTCCTGGGTCGATGACCACAACGTCACAGGCTCTGAGCTTGAGGACTCGTGTCTGAACGCGGACCCGGGGGGTAGAGCATTCATCCGACCGAATGAACAAAATGAGGGTCTAGCCTTGGCTGGTTTGCTCAGTGGTTAGAGCATCAGCCTGGGAAATGAAGGGTCCTGGGTTCGATTCTGGTCAAGGGCATGTGCTCCAGTTGCAGGCTCAAACCCTGGTCCCGTTTGGGACGCGTGCGGGAGGCAATCAATCGATGTCTCTCTCTCTCTCTCACATCGATGTTTCTCTCTCTCTGTTGTTCCCCCTCCCTTCCACTCTCTCTAAAACAAACAAATACACAAAACAACGACAACAAAAGCATTCGATCAGGTGATTTCTTTGGCCACGTCGAGCTCCAAAAGTCTAAGAAACTGCCGCGTCTTCATCGGGTTGTGATTCCCGCCGACAACGGGGAGCCCCGAGGACACAGTGGCCAGGTCAGCTTTGGGCCCGCGGACCGGGCGTGCTGGGGCTGGGGCTGGGTCGGCCCGGGATGTCCCTTGCGCGAGGAGACCCTAGGAGGCCGGCTGCTGCGGGCACAACAATTGTCGCATTGCCGGAGCAACGCGGGACGTCGCTAACTTCCCTGCCAAGAAGTAACAAGCTGTGGATGGAAACGGGCAGGCAGCAGCAGGGGCCACTTGGAAACGCTGCTGATTACTGCTGAGAGCCGGGCACAGAAACAGAGGTGGGACGCCAGGGCCGGGCAGGGGTCTGGCGCCTCAGGCAAACGGGAACCAAGTTCCATGCCCACTGATTCCAAGGCTGGTGATTCCCACGGATACAGGAACCCCGTGGGCAGAAGGGGGGGGAGCCAGCCAAGGGGAACCCCTTCTTTTTTTTTCTTAATATATTTTTATTGATGTCAGAGAGGAAGGGAGAGGGAGAGAGAGAGAAACATCAATGATGAGAGACAATCATGGATCAGCTGCCTCCTGCAGGCCCTGCACTGGGGATCGAGCCCCCAACCCGGGCATGTGCCCTGACCAGGAATCGAACTGTGATGTCCTGGTTCCTAGGTCGATGCTCAACCACTGAGCCATGTCGGCTGCTGGGCGGGGAGCCCTTTCTCATGAAAACAGCAAAGATGATGGCGAGATGGATTCTACGCAAGGTGTGTGTGGACAGGTTTGCCATGGACGCAGGGCCGGACACATACACGTGTGCAGATGCCAGAAAACAGACGAGGGGCAGGGCCCGGAGCCCAGCCCTTCCACTCGGGAAAATAGCCAGGAAGCAGGACACCAGCCCATTAATCCCACATCCTCCTGACCAGGCGCCTCACGTCCCAGAAACACAAATAGCTTCCGAAGCAGAGAAAATTCTGAGGCCTGTGCCGGATCGGAGGAATGTTCTGGGTAAAAGGGCGACTCTGAGGGTGGGTGCCCGAGGATGCCACCGACAGCGAAGGGGCCAGGGTGGGGCTTGGTGAGAAGGCCACGTGCTGGTTCAGACCCGGTGGGAAGCCTCAGGTACCACAGGGCTTGTCGCTGGAGCGGCCCAAGTCAGGACAGAAAGTGTTGGGGAGCACAGGTCAGCGGATACGTCCATGACAGGTGTATGTGGAGAGATGTTCAGGGGAAAGAAGATCGCTCAGGCCCGGCTGCCAGTGTGGCTCAGTGGATTGAGCATCGTCCCACACACCAAGAGGTCATCTGTTCTATTCCCGGTCAGGGCACCTGCCCGGGTTGTGGGCTCAGGCCCCAGAAGGGGGCGTGCAGGAGGCAGCTGATTGATGATCAGTGTTTCTCTCTCACTGATGTTTCTACCTCTCCCTCTCTCTTTAAAATCAATAAAAACATATTTAAAAAAAAATCTCTCACCTGGCCACAGTGGCTCAAGGGTTGGGCATCGACCTATGAACCAGGAGGTCATGGTTTGGTTCCTAGTCAGGGCACATGCTTGGCTTGCCGGCTCGATCCCCAGTAGGGGGCGTGCAGGAGGCAGCCGATCCATGATTCTCTCTCATCATGGATGGATGTTTCTCTCTCTCTCTCTCTCTCTCCCTCTCCCTTCCTCTCTAAAATCAATAAAGATATTTTTTAAAAAGAAAGAACAAATCCTGCAGACAGCCCGCTCCAGACCACACTGACGAAAGCCTATTCACCATCTTCTGGAGCTTTTCCCCAAAACGCCCCCACAGGGTTCCCCTCCTGGGGACGGGCTCAGGCCCACATCTGCATCCCCCTCTCGATGGCTGGCACGGGCAGGTGTCACCTTCTGCACCTGGGCACCCATCTGGGGCCTTCCCAGGCACGGACAGGCAGGCACTGGCCATATGATTGGTGCCTTAATTAACACACACCCTTCACAACACACACCGAGCCCTGCCCTCCACCAGACGAAGGGCAGAAGCATCCACAAACCCACTAGCATAGAGGCCAGAAACCCACGATTTCCTCAAAACCTCTCCAAGGACCATTTTTTTAAAATATATTTTTGTTGATTCCAGAGAGAGGAAGGGAGAGGGAGAGGGAGAGATAGAAACATCAATGGTAAGAGAGAATCATGGACCGGCTGCCTCCTGCACACCCCCTCCTGGGGATGGAGCCCGCAACCCGGGCATGTGCCCTGACCAGGAATGGAACCGTGACCTCCTGGTTCATAGGTCGACACTCAACCACGGAGCCACGCAGGCTGGAATCAAAGGACGATATTTAAGGAAGAGACTCGTATGGCTTTAAGAAGTGGGTAGAGCTTCTCTGGTTATTTTGAGGCGAGGAAACCGGCCTCCAGGCCTTGGTAACTGTGAGATGCCAACCTCCTGACTCACCGCCTATTTGTGGCCGTTTCATGTGGCTCCCCAGGTCGGCAGCCTCCTCAGCAGAAAAATAAGTGGACGCATGTGAGAAAACCACGTCTCCGGCCTCATTAAGGAGTCGGGACAAGCCCGGCCAGCCATGGCTCAGTGGTTGAGCGTCGAGCTATGAGCCAGGAGGTCACGGTTCGATTCCCGGTCAGGGCACATGCCCGGCTGGCGGGCTCCATCCCTAGTAGGGGGTGTGCAGGAGGCAGCCAATCCATGATTCTCTCTCATCATTGATGTTCCTATCTCTCTCTCCCTCTCCCTTCCTCTCCGAAATCCATAAAAATATATGTAAAAAGAAAAACAATCCCACATACAAAGCATCAAATCAGAGTCTCCTTATTGCAACCCGGAGAGGAAACAGGAAGATTCCTGCCAGGAAGAGACCGGCCTGGCATCCGGTGTTACCTAACACTGGCTCAGCGGTGGGTTTCCGGGCCGGCCCGGCATCGGCTCTAGAGTGGTGCCAGGTTTGGGGCACCTCCCACCCCAGCCTCCATCCATGTGACTCATGAGGCACTTTGTCCCCTGGCCAGAGATGGATGCATGACTCAGGAGAGCCTGAGAGCTGGGCCTGGAGTTCCATGGGGATGGCTGGGAAACATCCCCTCCTATGTTGCCAGGACAACGGCCCCTCCTCAGTTGCCAGGAAACAGCTCCTCCACCGTTGCTAAGACAACAGCCTCTCCTCCATTACCAGGACCACAGCCCGGAGCTGCCTGGAGCCCATCCTTACCGATAGGTTGCCACCTCCAGGCTGAGGCTCGTCTTCACCTGCACCAGCTCCTGATAGTCCCGCAGGTGGTCGGCCATGGCCAAGGTGAGGGCAGCCTTCTCATCCTCCAGGCGGTCAATCGCACTCTAGAAAGATCAGAGGGTGTTTAGATCAAGGCCCGGAGCTGTGCTGGGTCCAACTGGCGGTACCAATAGTCCAGGACACAGAGAGATGAAAACCGTCCAGGTTAAAGGGGCAGTCATCGCAAGGATGGTTTCAAGTGGTGCATTTGTTCCACATAGCAGTTGTGTGTTTTTTTATTACATATGGAAGTTTTGTGTGTTTTTTAATCCTCACCTGAGGATATTTTTCCATTTTTTTTTTTTTTTTTTTTTAGAGAGAATGGAAGGGAGGAGGGGGGAGAGAGAGAGAGAGACATTGATGTTAAAGAGACACACCAATTGATTGTCTCCAACCCGGCTGGAGATTGAGCCTGCAACTGAGGTATGTGTCCCTTTTATAAAATGAAGGAATTTTTAAAATTTTTTAAATATTTTTATTGATTTCAGAGAGGAAGGGAGACAGAGATAGAAACATCAATGATGAGAGAGAATCATAGATCGGCTGCCTCCTGCATGCCCCCTACTGGGGATCAAGCCCACAACCCCGACATGTGCCCTGACCGGGAATCGAACTGTGACCTCCTGTTTCATAGGTCGGTGCTCAACCACCGAGCCATGCTGGCCGGGCGAAATCTTTTTTGACTGTACTTGTAGGACATCAATAACAGGGCACGTGCTCACATGACTCTTACAGCCCTTCTGCTTGTCAATCCCATCTGTCCATCTCTCTCCATGTGCTTGTGTGTCCCTGCCTCTAGAACAATGCCAGCTGCACAGCACCCCACTGATGACTCCAGACTCAGCCACAAGGTTAGCGTATAGAACATAAACACTTTACTTCCTTCTGCTCTACAAAATTCAACCTAAATAGTCCAACCTGAGACTCTGTTGTAGTTTATTCTTTTCAAAGACGTTCATGTATTGTCAAGCTGCTTAGAAAAAATAAAACCAGATGCACTCAATTCTCCAACCACAAACCTCCTAAGCTGGTTAAGGTCTCCTAGCCATGCGGAAGGGGTACGGGCAAAGAATCTCTCTTCCCAGAAGGCACGGAAGAGTTCTGCACCCCCCCTTCGCCCCCCAAAACACAGAGGAAAATCAAACTGTGTTGGAGTGAAAGGAAGTATTGTCCCAACCACATTTTCATGCGAGTCAACTTTTCCGGAAACTGCCAAAGGGAAGTTTGACTTTTGGAAGCAGGGACCTAAGACTCATTGGCGCCCGAGCCGGTTTGGCTCAGTGGATAGAGCGTCAGCCTGCGGACTGAAGGGTCCCAGGTTCGATTCCAGTCAAGGGCACATGCCCAGGTTGCGGGCTTGATCCCACTGTGGGGCGTGGCCGCTGATCCATGATGCTCTCTCATCATTGATGATGTTTCTCTCTCTCTCTCTCCCTCTCCCTTCCTCTCTGAAATCAATAAAAATATATTTTTAAAAAAAGACTCATTGGCTCTCAACATTCTCCAGGGAAATTGTAACCCATCCCACTGATGGACTAAAGCTTCAGACTTGGGCCTGGCTGGCAGGGCTCAGTGGTTGAGCGTGAACCTGTGGGCCTACGAACCAGTTCGATACCCGGTCAGGGCACATGCCCAGGTTGCGGGCTCGAACCCCATTAGGGGGCGTGCAGGAGGCAGCCGATCCATGATGTTTCTCAGCAGTGTTATTTCTTTCTGTCTATCTCCCTCTCTCTTCAATCAATTTTTAAAAAACTTAATTAGGGGGATGGGGGTTCTTTCCACCCCTAGAGCTTCCAGGTCCGAGATGAGCCGAGGGGGCCGCGACAGCAAAGGAATGGTGAGGATTCAGCCCACACAACACGCCTCCAGGCAGCATCTTCCAAACCCACTCACTCTTGCACCGCGATATCATCCGATCGCGAATCTTTTAACTCGGAGCTACACAAACTGTTCCCTTAAAAAAATACTTCTGAGTTTATGGGCGTGTTATTTTAAGCCGTCCTCCTGGGAACTACTGATAGGAAGATTTGGGATTATTTCCAATTCTGTCCGAGACTGGGCAGGGCGTACAGACAATAAATCACAGCAGGTGTCAACCCGGGCAGTATCCGAGGTTTGAGCCTGCGCTCCTCTGAAATAGCAACTGTTTACCTTACTCGGCACTTGTTATAACAGCCTGCCACCGGGCCGCGTTTCCGCGGCTTTTACACTCCCCAGAGACCTGGCTTCAGCTCGGACTGTGAAAAAAACACGCACCCCACATCTCTGGCCCTGGCCTGTTTGGCTCAGTGGATAGAGCATTGGCCTGCGGACCGAAGGGTCCCAAGTTCGATTCCAGTCAAGGGCACATGCCCAGGTTGTGGGCTCGATCCCCAGTAGGGGGTGTTCAGGAGGCAGCTGATCCACGATTCTCTCTCATCAGGGATGTTTCTATCTCTCTTTCCCTCTCCCTTCCTCTCTGAAATCAATTTAAAAATATATTTTTTTAAAAGATGACAGGGACAGAGCTAGCCACCAGAACCTGGCATTTGGCACTCGCCCACTGAGTCCATGGGCCAGGGGTCCATTTTCCGGGGCTGGAGAGATGTTGGGACCCTGAGGTCCTGAGGCAGAGCAAGGAGCCCCCCTTCAGTGTCCTGGCCCCAGGCAGCTCAGGCAACCTCGGGGCCAACACCACCCAGGGTGACGCCCAGTGAAGGCGCCGTGGGTCCGGGGAGACCCGCCGCTCCCCCATCCCCTGCAGGGCGCTCCTGGGCCGGGATGGGACTGGTCCCTGTGAACGGACCTGCCGCTCCTGGGCCTGCAGCTCGTAGGCCTCGCGCATCCGCAGCAGCTCCTCTTCCAACAGCGCGCGCAGCTGCTCCAGCTCCAGCGCCTGGCGCTGCAAGGCTTCGGCCTCCTGCGCGCACAGCCGGCTCTCCTCCTCGGCCTGGTGCCGGCTCTCCTGGCCGCGCCTCAGGGCCGCCTCCAGCTCGCGCACTTGGTCCTCGTACACCTGCACCGTCTCCCGCCACGACTCGGCCACCAGCAGCGAGTAGCTGTCGTGCACCTCCCGCAGGCGCGGCGGCGGGGGCGCGGCGGGCCGGAGGGCGCGGGCGCTGTAGCTCAGGGTCAGGCCGGCCGCCAGCGCGCGCAGTTCCCGCAGGTCCCGCTCGTGGGCCGCGTCCAGGCCGCGGCGCTCGGCCTGCAGCCGGCCCAGCAGCGCCTCGAGGGCCGCGCGCGCGCCCAGGGCCTCCTGCAGCTCCCGCCGCTGCGCCCCCAGCTCGGCGTCCAGGCTGCGGCGGGCGGCGCGCGTCTCCTCCGCCAGCAGCTGCACCTCCCGCAGCTCGCGCCGCAGGGCATCGCGCTCGCCCTCGGCCAGCGCCGTGGCCCAGCTCAGCTCGTCCAGCTGCTGCCGCAAGCCGCGCGCCTCCTCCGCCCAGCGGGCCTGGCCCTCGGCGTCCGGGCCCTGCAGCCCGTGCCGGCTGCGCAGCTCCTCTTCCAGGAGCAGGTTCTCGCGCTCCAGCTCGCGCACCCGGCACACGTAGTCGTAGAGCCGGGCGTTGAGCTCCTGCAGCTCGGCCTTCTCGGGGCCCGTGTGCAGCTGCCAGGACAGCATCGTTGCGGGTGTGCGGGGCGCTGCCAGCCGGCCGGCCTGTCCCCTCCTGTCCCGGTCTTGTCCCCTCCGATGCGCCGCTCCCGCCCCGCCGCCGCCGCCGCCCGGGAGGCCCGCAGACTGCGCCCCGAGCTGGCGAGCAGCCGCACTTAGGTCCCTGGCGGGGGGCGGGGCGCGGGCAGGTGCCCAGCCAATCAGAGCGCAGCGCGGCGCGGCGCGCCCAGGGCGCAGCGCACGGACGCCGCGGGCTGTGGGGACGCGCGGCGCCACCTGGTGCCGGAGTGGCCGCGGCGCCCGGCCGGTGCGCACCTCGGGGTTCGCGCGCGCCGGGGTGCTGCTCGCCGCCTGGCCGTCGGGTCCTGGTCGCCGGCGGAAGGGACGTGGGGAAAAGGCTCCCCGTTGCTGCCCTGCCGCGCGCACCGACGGCACCCACGGGTCCGACCCGGCCTTCGTGGGCGGACTCTGAAGCCGCCATGAGGTGAGAGGCCGGGTTTGGCAGGGGGGCCTTGGAGTTTGGAGGAATGTCTGTCTTTCAAAAGTGCACAGATACACGTCTCATATACGCATGTGACTTATCGTATGCACTTATGCACACCCCTATGCAGGAAAAGTTCCATTTTCACTGGAAACGGAAGTGCAGACCCAGGTGCTGAAGTTTTGACGCACAAGCGAGGCGTCTGAGACGGGGTTGCTGGCATCCCATGTTTGTCTCGCGGCGGTTCTCAACCTGTGGGTCGCGACCCCTTTGGCGGCCGAAGGACCCTTTCACAGGGCTCGCCTAAGACCATCCTGCAGAGCAGATATTTACATTAGGATTCATCACAGCAGCAACATTACAGTTATGAAGTAGCAACAAAAATAATTTTAATGGTTGGGGGTCAGAACATGAGGAACTGTATTTAAAGGGCCAGAAGGTTGAGAACCGCTGAGAGGGTCGCAGGCTGCACTGAGACCTCGGCTTCTATCATTTGGCGCGAGCACTTGTGGTGAGCTCTGGGGGCAGGGTTTTTGTGGGCATCTGACATTTCCCCAAACTTTTTTTTTTTTTAGAGAAAATTATTTTCTTCCTTTCATTGGTTTCAGAGAGGAAGGGAGAGAGAGAGAGAAACATCCATGATGAGAGAGAATCATGGATCGCTTGCCTCCTGCGTGCCCCCTACTGGGGAGCGAGCCTGCAACCCGGGCCTGTGCCCTGACGGGGAATCGAACCGTGACCTCCTGGCTCATAGGTGGACACTCAACCACTGAGCCACCGAGGCCGGGCCCATTGCAAGGTTTTGGTAAAATTACCAGTAATTAGGGGCTCATCGTGTTGAGTCTAATTGTCAGAATGATGCTATGGCTGGCATGAAGTAGTGAGTTTTAAAAGGATAACCAGAGAGACGGGTAAAACACAGGTGTTGTACGCTCATTCTTAGCCTATCACTTCATATGTGTTACACTCCTCCTAAAAATACTAGGAAGCCTCAGGCAAAATTGTTAATATGAGATTTTTAAAAAAATGTATATTTTTATTGATTTCAGAGAGGGAGGAAGAGGGAGAGAGAGATAGAAACATCAATGATGAGAGAGAATCATGGATCGCCTGCCTCCTGCACGCCCCCAACTGGGGATCGAGCCCACAACCCGGCATGTGCCCTGACCGGGAATCGAACCTGGGACCCTTTAGCCTGCAGGCCGATGCTCTATCCACTGAGCCAAACCAGCTAGGGCTTAGTATGAGATTTTAACATGTACAAGCTAGACAATCTTAATGAATAAAGAACTAGAACAAGTCGCTTGCTACACCAACTTTTCACTAAAAATGGTGTGCTTTTTGATGAGTAGAAGTTTTTATTTTTTCACGTGGCCCCACCCCCTTGTTCATGTGACCACTCCCCCCCCTTCATGTGGCCCCACCCCCTTGAGACCTTGGATGCTCTCTGTTTGGGGGTGCCACCTCCCTGGTTGGCTGTCGCTCCTGCGCTCACACCTGTCCACAGTCCCTTTGCCAAACTCCTTCCAGAAAATCGTTTGCCTGTGCCATCTGTTTCCTGCTGGGACTGTGATCGCTGGGGTTGAAAAGGAGTCAGGAGAGCAGTGGCCCCTCCAGAGTTCATGCAAGAGGCTGGGGGAGGGGAGGGTGGTGAGGCGGGGGTGCTGATTAGGGGACGGAAAACCCTTGGGGAAAGTGGGGCACCCACACCGTTACCCCACACTCCTGTGAGGAGCCACTGTACAGGTGAGGCTGCTGCAGCCCAGAGAGGGCGAGTGACTTCCTGGAGGGCACACAGCAGTCAAAGGGCGGAGCTAAAAAGGGAAGCCTGGGCTGCCCACAGCCTGTGTCTCCTTTACCTGCAGCCTCTGGGTAAGTGGCCCCTCACCCTGTGGCCGTTTGCTCTGATGGGTTTTACACCCCCACTCTGCCCCCAGCAGGCGGAGGCCCTGTCATTGCACCTGTGCCTCTGGGCGGACGTACCTCTGTCATTGATTGGCTGCCTCCCGCACGCCCCCTACTGGGCGATCAAGCCCACAGCCCGGGCATGTGCCCTGACTGGGAATCAAACCGTGACCTCCTGGTGCCTAGGTCGACACTCAACCACTGAGCCGCAAGATAAGGCCATGCTATGATATAAGGCCATGTGAAGATGTAAAGAGAGGCTGGACTCATGTGGCCACCAGAAGCTAGAGGACGGGGGGACCCTCCTCCAGAGCCTGCGAGGGAGCCTAGCCCTGCTGGCATCTGAATTTCAGACTTCTGGCTCCAGACTTGTCCCACAATGAAATTTTTGTTGTCCTGAGCCACTAGGTTTGTGGTAGTGCCTTATGGCAGCTCTAGGAAACACCAGGAGGCTGCTGGTTCACTTCCCAGTCAGGGCACATCCCCGGGTTTCAGGCTTGATCCCAGGTAGCGGGTGTACAGGAAGCAGCCGATCGATGTTTCCCTTTCACATTGATGTTTCTCTCTCCCTCGCACTCCCTTCCTCTCTCTGTAAAAAATCAACTTCAAAATCTTTAAAAAGAAAAGAAAGAAAAGAGATTTCCTTAACTTTCCCAGTTATGCACTATGAAGAATTCATTTATCCAACATTACCTTTTTTTAAAATATTTTTTTATTGACGTTTACAAAGAGGAAGGGAGAGGGCTAGAGAGTCAGAAACAGCGATGAGAGAGAAACATCGATCAGCTGCCTTCTGCACGCCCCGTACCGGGGGTCTAGCCTGCAACTGAGGTACATGCCCTTGACCAGAATTCGAACCCAGGACCCTTCAGTCCGCAGGCCAACACTTTATCCACTGAGCCAAACCAATTAGGGCTCAACGTGATCTTTTGAGAACCTATATGTAGACACTAGTTGCAGAGTATTTAGTAATGAGCCAACAAAAGTCCTGCCCCCATGCCACTTAAATTCTAGTGGTGGCAGAGACGTTATGCATGGAAATTAAGTGAAATGTGTAGTGTGTTAGAGGTGATAAGTGCTCAGAAGAAATGCAAGGCATGGAATATGACTGTTTGTGCTGACTTTCTCCCCGCCCCTGTACACTGGCTTCATAATAGTGACATATTCATCATACATGTGCCTAAATCTTCTATGAACACTTCTTTTAAAAAAATATGTATATATATTTCTGTTGATTTCAGAGAGGAAGGGAGAGGGAGAGAGAGAGACAGAAACATCAAGGATGAGTTGATGAGAGAGAACCATGGATCGGCTGCCTCCTTCACGCCCCTTGCTGGGGATGGAGCCAGCAACCCGGGAATTGAACCGTGACCTCCTGGTTCATAGGTCAACACTCAACCACACAGCCACACCAGTTGGGCCCATGAACACTTCTTAATTCAGTCCCTGCCAACTTTTAGTAGTCTTTCTTTGATCTCTTGTCACTGGCTGTCTATCCAACGAAGCTACCTTTTGCAGAATAAGTTTCATGTTTAATAGTGTTAGGTCTCACCTCCAAAATTCTGCACTATTGAAACTCTTCTTTTAGTCTTTTAAAGATATGTTTTTATTGATTTCAGAGAGAGGAAGGGAGAGGGAGTGAGAGATAGAAACATTGGTGAGAGAGAATCATGGTGGAGCTGCCTCCCCCCCCCCCCCCCGCCACCCCTGAACTGGGGTTCAAGCCCCCAACCCAGGCATGTGTCCTGACTGGGAATCGAACCGTGACCTCCTGGTTCAACTCTATGCTCAACCATAAGCCAGGCTTTTAAAATTTTTTTTAATTTCTCATTTTCTTGCTGCTCAATCTATAGTCCTTAGATCATTGTTGCATTTTGTCTTATACGGCAGAAATCACTTTTCTCAAATGCCTGAAAGCAGCCTCACTTTCTCCTCTCCACCCCCTTACAGTTAGAGTACATTCCATGGAATGTAGTAAAACCTCTCTGAACTGCATTAACCCTCAATTTTGAAATCCAAATGACCGCTAAATCCCATGGCTACTGGCATCTTTTTTTCCTCTTTCTGTAAAGATGACTGTATTACTTGGCTATTTCGTCATAGAACCTTATCCCAAAGTCCCCAGTCAAGGGAATGCCTTAGGCAGCCACTGAGATTCCGTGTGCCCTGTAAATGCTGCTAAAATGCAATGCACTTAGCCCACACGGTGTGGCTCCGTGGTTGAGCATCGACCTATGAATCAGGAGGTCACAGTTCGATTCCCAGTCAAGGCACATGCTGGGAGGGGGGGAGGAGAGGTGAGTGAGGGGGGTTTGAAAGCTCGATCCCCAGTGTGGGGGGCATGCAGGAAGCAGCCAATCAATGATTCTCTCTCGTCATTGATGTTTCTCTCTCTCTCTCTCTCTCTCTCTCTCTCTCTCTCTCTCTGATATCAATAAAAATATATTTTAAAAATGATCCAATTTTAGAGAAGGGGGAAACACCCCTTCTATACATAAAACTATTTTTATGAAATGTGTGACATGAAATATTTGCAGGAGGTTATTCTAGCTTTTCAGGCCTTGTTTTGGTTGTGGAGGTCACCAGCTCAGTCCCACTCTCAGAAGTTCTGACTTCATTGGTACGGGGTGTCGCCCAGGAAACTGATTGCTCACAGGCCGCTCAGGTGATGGTAGCGGGTGGCAAAGTCTGAGAACCATAGATAATTTAGGTCTGAAGCCCAGTTTTGCAAATAGTTTGGCAGTTTGACCTGGGAGGCTGTGTTTTTGCAATTATCCTGTTGACCACTAGATGGCGCACTGACCCCGTGACAAGGATTTAGCCACCAGGATTTGGCAAAACATTCTTTGTCAGCTGAGTAGAAGGCATCCAGGAAGCATTGAGGGATTGAAGGGACCAGATCGGGGACCAGGTATGTGTCCCGGTTTTAAGCCTCACGCTGTATTATGTCATCAGCACCCATCTCTTCTAAGTTCCAGGAAGAAAGCCACATCATCTTTGGAGCCGGACTGTCCGTCAAGTCCGGGAGACACGGCTCTTTAGATCCTCCCCATCGCTGGGTCTTTTCCTGGATGTGAAATGCAGAAAGTCACTCGGTGGAAAGGCCACACCCTCTGTTGCTTGGCGGCAAGGGCGAAATGGAGTGAGGCTGTTTGGAAATCTCTTGATTAGGAGTACATATGGGCCCGGCCGGTGTGGCTCAGTGCTTGAGTGTCGACCTAGGAACGAGGAGGTCACGGTTGGATTCCCGGTCAGGGCACATGCCCGGGTTGCGGACTCGATCCCCAATGTGGGGCGTGCAGGAGGCAGCTGATCCATGATTCTCTCTCATCATGGATGTTTCTCTCTCTCCTTCTCCCTTCCTTTCTGAAATCAATAAAAGTGTATTTTAAAAAGGGTACATCGTGGACTGGGCAGTAAGTAGCCAGGGATGGGGGCAATATGGAAACCCTATGTTTCGATTCAGATTAGTAAGTAGGAGAAAACAGTTACATTTTAAAAGATCGCTGCCTCCCTCACACACAGGCGTGTGATTTTTCCAGAAGACAAATACCTCTGGGCTTCATTTCTCCCCCTTTGACCTCCAAAGAAACACCAACCTCCACGTTGCTGGGTCACGCACTGTTGGTTCGTTAAAGGGCCATAGGCTGACTTCCTGCAAGTGCTTGCCTCGTCGTGGTTAGGGGCAAAGTCAAGACACACAATTCAAGGGAAATTGTGCAAGAAAACCAGCCTCACAAACTAAGGTGTAAGGACTGGGTCAGTGTTGACGCCATTTGGACTTTCCCCCCCCAAAGGAATGTAGACACCGTGTTCTTCGCGCAGGTCCAACTTACGTCCTTCCTAGAACAAAGAACGCCAGCTCACGCAGGAATGAGACACTGGCTGTGTCCCAGAGCGGGGGGTTCACACAGGGGACGCGAGTTTTCCGTCACAGCTATTCATCCACCAAGCAGGCTCTGAACTCCGAGGTGCCGGGAACCACCCTATCCCCCAAGTTGTACCAAAATCTGTGTGAGTCAGGGTTCCCCAGAGAAAGAGACCCCCCCCCCCCACACACACACACACAGGCGTGTGTGATGCACGTTTTGGTCAAGGATGTGACCACATAGACAACAGTGGTCCCATAAGATTATAACAGAACTAAAAATTCCTCTTGCCTGTGACATCATAGCCACTACGATGTCATAGCCACTATGATGTCATAGCCACTATGATGTTATGGCCACTACGATGTCATAGCCACTATGATGTCATAGCCACTACGATGTCATAGCCACTGTAATGTAGTCGCTATGATGTCATAGCCACTATGATGTCGTAGCCACTGTGATGTCATAGCCACTATGGTGTCATAGCCACTATGATGTATCCATTGTGATGTCATAGTGCAATGCACTGTTTACAAGTTTGTGGTGATGCTGGTGTAAACACACCTACTGCGCTGCCGGTTGCATACAAATACAGCATGTGTACGATTATGTATAGTAAATAATACTTGATCATGATGATAAATGACTATTTCCTGGTCTATTATTTACTAGATAATATACTTTAAAATGTTGCGTCTTTATTGATTTCAGAGAGGAAGAGAGAGAGAGAAACATCCATGAAGAGAGAGAATCAGGGATCGGCTGCCTCCTGCACGCCCCCTACTGGGGATCAAGCCTGCCACCCAGGCATGTGCCCTGACCGGGAATCGAACCGTGACCTCCGGGTTCCTAGGTTGACGCTCCACCGCTGAGTCATGCCAGCCGGGCAACAAGTTGGGCTTTAATCGTATGGCAGGGCGCTGGGGTGCCAGGGGAGCCTCCACTGTGAGATGGGATGATGCAGAGAGTCTGACATTCTAGAGACAGAGCAAACCCTTCCAGACACGCCCCCCCCCCCCCCAGTCATCCTCATTAATATCAGAAGACATTCGCTGCCACTTTAAAAGATGAAGCTTTGTAACGTGTCTGTAACTCGCGCGGAACAAATTCGTTTCTTTCAGGTGGATGCATAGCAGCCACGGGAGAAGCTTCAGGCAGACGTCGCGACCCACCCAGCCGGCGAAGGGGACCCGTTCTTCCCTCCCTGGGGACTTCGGACAGGGTAGGTCCTTCAGGAAGGTCTCTGTACCACCACCGAGGAGAGAGGAGCTGGCCCCTCTTACGTCTCTCCCAGGCACCTTCTCGAGCAAAAGACGTGGGGTTTAAGCGCAAAACGAGGGGCTGGTTGTCTTGGCCGTTTCTTTGTTTTCTGCAGACATGAAACAACCGATAGGCCAGTCATTCTATTCCAGGGGTGGGGGCAAACTTTTTGGCTCGAGGGCCACAATGGGTTCTTAAACTGGACCGGAGGGCCGGAACAAAAGCATGGATGGAGTGTTTGTGTGAACTAATATCAATATTCATTTGCCCACGGCTGTTCTATTCTGTGGCTGGTGCCGTCCCCATGGGTTCATACCAATAATCCACTGACAAATGTTTGACCCCTGCCAAGGGCAAGGTGATGTGTGAGGGTCTAAGGGACACACTGGAGACAGCTCAACAGTGTACCTGTCTTGTCTTGGAGTCGAACCTTTGCGGGTGACACGAGTAGGCGGTCACGTAGCTGATTATCTGTCTCGACATAAGGAGCGTGGGGACCAGGGAAGGCTTTGGGGAGAAAGGGGGGTTCTCACGCAGACTTGACACCTCAGGGTGACCGCAGTTAGCAGTGCCACGGGTGTGCATCTGTGGGTCTCGTTATGTGCACTGTTGTGCAACCAGCTGTCTTCGCTCAACATTATGTCATGGACATTTTCTTCCACGCCAGTCATTGCCCGTCGATCTCAGCATGGCGGAGGCTGGAGAGAGCTCCATGATAAGGACCTACTCCAAACCAATCAAATCCCCACCGACAAGCATTCAGTGTTGAGGTCCAGGGCACACAGACGGGAGCCCCCACATCCAGGCCTAAATCCTGCCTCTGCCATTCAGCAGCTGGGTCATCTTGAGTGGAAACCCTGACTCTGAGTACAGGTGCCTCCTCGGTGAGGCAGGGGCATGAATAATACCCACTGCAAAGGGATGATGCGAGTCGATATTTTTCTTAAAGATATTTTTATTGATTTCAGAGAGAGGAACGGAGAGGGAGAGAGAATCATGGATCGGCTGCCTCCTGCACACCCCACACTGGGGATGGAGCCTGCCACCCGGGCCTGTGCCCTGAGGGGTAATCGAACCCTGACCTCCTGGTTCCTAGGTCGACGCTCAACCCCTGAGCCACGCCGGCCGGGCATGAGTAGATATTTGTATAAAACATGGATGTCACTGTCTAGCACATCGTAAATGCTCAACTAAAGCCAACTGTTGTTGCAGCCATGAGCAGGGCGATGACCATTATCTGCATACAATGCTTAGGTGGACAAGGAAAGAGCCAACGGTAAACATATTGGAGATCCCAAGAAATATCTTCCCTTTGCTCATCCCATCGGTGAGCAGGAGGGTCTGTGTTTGGCAGAAGGCCGTGAGAGGGGGCTAGGCCTGGGGCGCTGGAGACCCTTACGCGTCGCCCGCCACAAACCAGCCGGCCTGGTCTCCTGACTTGCCCCTCCTGGCAGCCGGCATTCTGCAATAGAGAGGCCAGGTCCGGACACTCTCATGTTGATTTCTAGAAGGAAAGAAACCGGGAGTTGAGGCCAGACTCCAAAATATAGGTCACATCTCGGTTTCTGTGGTTACCGGATCCTGTCAGCCACCAGGGACACCCTCCCTCGGGGGCGATGCCAGGGTCCTGAGGCCTGGCAGCCTGAACTGGGGGTTCTAGAGCTGCACCCCCTCCCAGCCCGCGAGTCTGCATGGGGTGCAGGGGTGTGTGTGTGGGGGGACCCTTTGCACCTCCACTCCTCCAGGGGTGAAGGGCTCAGTGGTACTGCCCATGGGGACCCCAGAGTCCACGGCTGCAGGGAGCGCTCCCCTCCTGGGCCGGGACAGTGCCCGCCCAGAGGAGGAGGAGGGTGGAGGCCAGCAGGCAGCCTCGGGAACAATGTGGTCGGTTGTTTTGCGGACTGTCAGCCTCGTTCCCGGATCTCCCTTTCCACGCCCCTTGGCCTCCCCGCCGCAGGCCGGGCCGCGCTGAGGAAAGCGCCCCCTTATTTGGTGCTGGAGAGAAGGGGGGAAGGTGATCCCAGATGCCTGCGGCATTGGGTCATCCGCCCGCAGGGGTTGGGTTGGCCGGCCCGCGGTGCAGCGCCGGCTCCCGCCGCCAGGTGGCGGCGCTGGGCAACCGTCTGGCGGGGATGCCCCGAGTGGTAAACAAGTCCGCAGGTCTGGCTCCTCCGTCTGGTGGGGGTGGGGGTGGGGGCGGGGGCGGGGGTGGGGGTGCTCCTTTGTGTGCGCGCTGGAAGGGAGAGGGGGGCGGCAGAGGAGCAGGAAAAGAACGCCCCCCCCCAAAAAAAAACCCAAAAAAACCCAGAGCCTTTTGAAGAAGATAGGCAAGGCTGTAATTGGAGGGTGTGACTTTGCCGCGTCAATTTCACGGGAACCCTTGGCGAGTGCGCAAGGGGAGGCGGACACGTTCCACGCCCAGTTGGGATGTAGATTCTTCGAGGAACACAAAGAAGGTGCCATGTGAGGAAGGTTCCAGCTTCTTACGTGGGGGGGAGGGGGGGGAGGGCCCTTCCCTTCCTCTCCTCTCCCCTCCCCTCCCCTCCCCTGCCCTCTCCCCCCGCCGCCGCGTGCCAGACTCTCAGGTGAGCTGGGGAGCTGGACACCAGCCACCTACCTGCCTGATGCAAAGGGAGGTTCCCACGCACCCAGCACGCGCAGGCCGGCCTTGCTCACCCTTATGTAGGGTCCTTACACTGTACCAGCAGGACAGCAGCTCTCCTCTCCACTTTTTTATTTTTAAAATATTTCTATTGCCCTAACCGGTTTGGCTCAGTGGATAGAGCATCGGCCTGCGGACTGAAGGGTCCCGGGTTCGATTCCAGTCAAGGGCATGTGCCTTGGTTGCAGGCACATCCCCAGTGTGTGTGGGGGGGGGGGGGTGCGGGAGGCAGCTGATTGGTGTTTCTCATCGTTGTTTCTAACTCTCTATCCCTCTCCCTTCCTCTCTGTAAAAAACCAGTAAAATATATTAAAAATAATATTTGTATTGATGTCAGAGAGGAAGGGAGAGGAGGAGAGAGAGAAACATCCATGATGAGAGAGAATCATGGCTGGGCTGCCTCCTGCACGCCCCCTGCTGGGGATCGAACCCCAACCCGGGCATGTGGCCTGACGGGGAATCGAACTATGACCTCCTGGTTCATAGTTGATGGTCCACCACTGAGCCACACAGGCCGGGCTAGATTTCCTTTTCCTATGCCATCGGGGAATGGCAGGGTCCATTTCCCTGCTTGTCCTTCGGTGCTGAGGTCTGGATAGTAGATTTGCAGCGAGCGGTGCGCTCTCAGAGTCAAAATAAGTGACCACCCTGCCGGCTTTCTCGCTCATCCTCACATCCTCTGCGATTTCATTTCCACAACCTAAGCTTCCCTTTGGAACCCAGCAGAAACTCTGTTACTTTAAGGCAAGCATAAAAAAAAAAAAATTGGAATGCTGCCCTAGCCAGTTTGGCTCAGTGGATAGAGCATCGACCTGTGGACTGAAGGGTTGCGGGTTCATTTCCGGTCAAAGGCACGCTACTGGGTCGCAGGTTCGATCCCCAGCTCTGATCAGGGCACGTGCGGGAGGCAACCCATCGATGTGTCTCTCTCACATCGATATTTCTCTCTGTCTCTCTCCCTCCCTTCCACTCTCTCTAAAAGTCGGTGGAAAAATATCCTCTCGTGAGGATTAACCAAAGGGGGGGGAAAGAATGCTTTCCTCTAACTTATCTTCGGAACTATTGGGGGAAGGAGTGTCCCCAAGGGACAGGCTTGGTTGGGGTGCGGTTTGAACCCACCTCAGAGAGAGTGAGAGCCCTGCCCTGCTCCCCAACTCCTGGCATGGGGTGGCGCTGGCTTCTCCATCAGGCCAGGCGGCCCAGTCCTCTCCTGGCCCCGCCCACTCCAGGCGTGTGTGTGTGTGTGTGTGTGTGTGTGTGTGTGTGTGTCTGTCTGTCTGTCTCCACCACATTTCTGCACCCCCTCCCCAACCTTTTTTTTTCTTTCTTTCTTTCCATCCCTCAGTGGATAGACTGGTGGGGCTCCAGGATTCCCGAGAAAGGTGTCAGCCGCCATCTGTTCAGTCGCTTTTCAACCCAGGAACACGAGAGAGAGAGAGAGAGACGTCAGTTTGACGTTGTCGGTGCGAGATGCTGGCGGGACTCAGGCCCAGGGCGGGATGTTGGCCGCCTTCGCAGGGTCTGCCTTCGACAGCAGCGAAATGCCGACATGCCCAGCCTCCTTGCTGTGTGCCCGGGCTGCTTGGGGGGGGGGGGGAGTCATACCGCACAGGGATCCCGGATGATAACAAAAACCAGGCCCGGCTGGTGTGGCTCAGTGGTTGAGCATTGACCTGTGAACCAGGAGGTCACCGGTGCCATTCCAGGTTAAGGGCACATGCCCGGGGTTTCGGGCTCTATCCCCAGTGGGGGGGCAAGCAGGAGGCAGCCGATCCATGATTCTCTCTCATCATGGATGTGTGTGTCTCTCTCCTTTTCCCTTCCTCTCTGAAATCAATAAAAGCATATTTAAAAAAAAAAAAAAAATCCCAAGGCTCAGAAAAATCTATACCTGAACCTGCTATGGGAGGTTCCCTGGGATCCAGACACAGGATTATCAAACAGGTTGGCACTGGCCTCCTGTCACGCGCCCTGTTGGGCAAGAGGGCCCTCCGGCCTGGGAAAGACACTCCGCATTTCTCTTCCCTCCGCACGGAGCAGGGACCCAGAGGGGATGGCGCCCACCCTGACAGTGAGGCGCCCACCCCTGGCAGGAGGACCGATCCTTCTCTCCCGTGTGCGAGCTTCCAGAGAGACGTGTGGCTCCCCTGTGGTTGCGATCTTCACATGGTTTGGGAGTGAGTCAGAGATCCCGGGAGCTGATAACGCCCTTAATGCCTCTATAAACACCTATGGGGCAATCGCAACTTCGCACCCAAGCATTTGTCCTCTGCTTAGGAAGGAATGAAATCGCCGCCCACTGGACCTTCTCCCTCTCCCTCTCCCTCTCCATCTCCCTCTCCCTCTCCCTCTCCCTCTCCCTCTCCCTCGCCCCCTCCCTCCCCCCCCCCCCCTCCCCCTCCCCCTCCCCCTCCCCCTCCCCCTCCCCCTCCCCCTCCCCCTCCCTCTCCCGTGTCCCATGGAGACCCACCTCCTAATCTAATGGCCTCCGTTTCCCCTGCAGCGTCTCTGTTTTCATTTCCTCCTCCCCAGGATCTGGGCATCTGCGACTTTTCCTCTCCCCGCCTCACTTTCTCTGAAATGACTGTTTGCAACAGAACAGGGGCCGAGTGCAAATATTGTAGGTTTTGCGCGATCTCCGTCGTTAACGATGCCGCTCGGCTAAGTGTCAGCACGAAAGCTACCACAGATGGTCCCTAATCAGATGCACGTCGCTGTGTTTCCCAGTAAAACTTTCTTTTTTATTTTTTAAATACAATTTTTATTGGTTTCAGAGAGGGAGAGAGAGAGAGAAACATCTATGATGAATGAGAGAGAATCATGGATCAGCTGCCTCCTGCACGCCCCCTACTGGGCAAGCCCCCACACTGGGGATGTGCCCTTGACCAGGAATGGAACCGTGACCTCCTGGTTCATAGGTCAACACTCAGCCACTGAGCCACACCGGCCGGGTCCTAATAAAACTTTATTTGCAAAAATAGACAGGGGCCAGATTTTGGCCTCATGGGCTGTCGTCTGTAGGACAACAAAAGCAAACGACAGTGGTCACCCACCAGATCCACTCTACAGGGTACTAGAGCGTCGCCTTGCTTTTGAAAGTGATTTTTTTTTTTTTAATGGAACGCTGTGTCCACAGGAATTTCTATATTTACGCCTAAGGCTGCATTGAGACACAGCCACCGTTGTGCCGTAGGCTTCTCTACACGCACCCTACTTTGTCCACCGAAAGCAATAATTAGAGCCCCCGTATTCATGCGTTCGTTTAAAAAACAACAACAACAAAAAACCACAGACCGGGCCGCCAAGGCTACACCGTGGGTCCATTCATCAGCCCTCCTTCCTGCACTTTCTCTCTCCTCGCGCCCGCTGTAATTTTGTTTAGCACATGAGGCGCGAGAACAAGGGTTTGCTCAACTGTGGACACACAATCGAGAGAAAAGGAGGCTATTGATTCTACCGACTCGGGCCAAAGACCTGGGTTGGAAACCTCTAGGACAGAAATGCCATTTCCCTGCCCACGCCCCTCCACAGGCCCGCGCTCAACTGCGCCTCGATTGTCATTGTGGCGTCACTCGCACCAGTTCATTAACATCACCATCCTGATCTTTTTTTTTAATATTTTTTTTATTGATTTCAGAGGAGGATGAGGGAGAGAGAGAAACATCAATGAGGAGAGAGAATCATGGACCGGCCGCCTCCTGCACGCCCCCTACTGGGTGGGGATGGAGCCCGCCACCCGGGCATGTGCCCTGACCGGGAATCGAACCGTCACTTCCTGGTTCTTACTTAGGTCGATGCTCAACCACTGAGCCACGCCGGCCGGGCCACCATTCTGATCTTGGTAACAAACAAGTTTATTTAAACCCGGGCACAGCTGCAGAATGAAGACACAGAGACACAGTGGTGATAGGCGGCCCTGCGTTTTTTTTCAGCAAGGTGAGCTCTGGCCAAGTCCCAGGGCCTCCGTGAGACAAGCCATTCAGCTCGGGGTGAATGGAAGTGTGGGGTGTGCGCCTGTGAACAGAGGGGTGGCACACTTGTAATCAGGGCCGGTCACATTTTTATCAAATGACACGAGCCATTGATGCATCTCCTAACCCCTTGTGCGCTTAGAATCATGAATGGGCTGCCTCCTGCTCGCCCCCTACTGAGGATGGAGCCCGCAACCCGGGCACGTGCCCTGGCCGGAATCGAACCCTGACCTCCTGCGTCATAGGTTGATGCTCGGCCACTGAGCCTGTGCATGGAACAAGGTGAATCCAGTCTCCTCGGTCACACTGGACGGCTGTCGGCTATCGGGGAATCGCCTCTTTGACGTAGAATTAGATATCAAGTCGTTCCGCCCCCATGACAACACCTGAGCTGCGAAGGCTCCGGGTGCTTTTCCGAGATTGTGCGAGTGAACATACATCATCGTCACGCGTGGGGGTCGGGCTGTGTGTTTCCTTCTTTGACAGCGGAAAGCGCCCTGGCCCGTGTGGCTCGGTTGGTTGGTTGAGCGTGGCCCCGTGCACCGAAATGTCGCCAGTTCGATTCCGGGCCAGGGCACATGCCCAGGTTGTGGGTTTGATCCCTGGTCGGGATGCGCGTGAGAGGCAACCAGTCAGTGTGTCTCTGTCTCATCACGGATGTTTCTCTCTCTCCCTCCCTCTCCCTTCCTCTCTGAAATCAATTAAAAAAATAAAAAAAAACAAGAGTTGCAGTCTAGTCATGGCACCATCCCGGAGATGGGAGATGGTGGCCAGTTGTCTCTAAGTGGGGATCATAACGCCACCGAGGGGCTCGGTCCAAGCCGCTGGCCCCGGGGCCTTCCCAGGATCCTCAGCAGCTACAGGAAAGGCGGGGTGTACGGTCTGGAGGTGGGCGATGCCCTGGTTCATGCCAAGCGTCCCGGTCACACTCCCACTCGGGAGACCACCGTTCAACCACACGGCACGCTGAGGACGCCTACGGCTCCTGCGTCGGTTTCTTCACCCAGATGCGCCCCGTGGAGCCCTAACACACTGCAGGGGTCGTGTCTGCATTGTCTGCCGGGAAGATCAGAAGCTGAGAGCGCCCGACCGGGGTGGCTCAGTGGTTGAGCGTCAACCTAGGAACCAGGAGGCCACGGTGGGATTCCCGGTCAGGGCACGTGCCCGGGTTGCGGGCTCGATCCCCAGTGTGGGGCGTGCAGGAGGCAGCCGATCCATGATTCTCTCTCATCGTGGATGTTTCTGTCTCTCTCTCCCCCTCTCCCTTCTTCTCTGAAATCAATACAAATATATTTTAGAAGAAGGAGGAGCTGGGAGGCCGCTGTGACAGATACTCCACGAAAGCCCTCGCCCACACGCTCATGGAGCCGCCCTCCGGGTTGCCGTGGGTTTTTGCATGTCGAGGTGCCCAGCCCTTCGAGGCGGAAGGGCTGGTCCCCTGAGGTCACCGGGGCTGCCGGCACCACAGGGCGCCAGGGAGGCCGTGGCATGTCGGAGGCGCCCAGGGTCAGAGCTGGCGAAACCGCAGTTGTTGGAAAGCCCGGGCGATCCAAGCCAGACAGACTCGGGAGCACAGCAAGGGCAGGACGCACCTGCAGGGACCCAGGGCGCGGCCACCCTCGCCCTCTTGTGTTTGGCACAACATCCCGGTGAACAAATGGGAATCACGGATGTGGCAGGAACCACAGCAAATGCTTGGGGGGGGGGGGGCGGTTTCTTCTAGAAAACTTCCAGGGTGGCCAGCCAGGGCTGACCAATGTGTTCCACAGGGATCTTTTTAAAATGATTATTTAGCCCCGGCCGGTGTGACTCAGTGGATCCAACATCGGCCTGTGGACGGAAAGGTCCCAGGTTCGATTCCCGGTCAAGGGCACATGCCCGGGTTGCGGGCTCCATTCCCAGTAGGGGGCGTGCAGGAGGCAGCCGGTCCACGATTCTCTCTCATCATGGATGTTTCTGTCTCTCTCTCCCTCTCCCTTCCTCTCTGAAATCAGTAAAAATATACATTTTTTAAAAGGGAGCGAGGGAGGAAGGCTTTCTCCCTGGGGTAATGCCTGTACCTCCCTGTGCCCCCAGAGTCCCACAGATCCTGGTCTGTGACCCCCCGCGGCCCCCTGGTACCTGGGAGCTGTGCTTGCTGTTCAGGCATCGCTTCCACGGGAGGACGAGAGGGAGCAGCTTCCCTGGACCCTGGCCTCAGTCGGAAAGGGGGGCCCCCGGCCTCATGCGAGAGGAGCGGCAGGGAAGCCGCGAAGGGCAGGGGGGTCCGGGCTGTGCCGCACCCACATTTTGTTTTCCTGTTGTTGTTGTTTTAAATTTTCCGATGAATAATTCAGTGGCTGTGCCAAGGTTGAAATATCGTTCTGTTTTCAGTGAGATGTGAGAAGAGAAATGAATCTTAATGAAATGTTTTGGTTTCCTCTATTGGAGGCTCCCCGTGCGTGCGGAGCGATTCCCACGCCCCAAACAGGTGTCGGCTGCTTCATCCTCCTGCCTGCAAAAGGCGAGAGGCAGTCCCAGTCCCTGGAGTGGCTGCCCCATGCGGGCCCCTCCCACCCCCTCTTCCCCCAGTGATCGATCGATTGATCGGAAGAGCTACCTGTGAACACCCAGCTGGTAGACACTGGAATCCAGGCGAATTTCAGAAAACGAAAATTACGAGTGAGCCTGGCCGGTGTGGCTCAGTGGTTGAGCATCGACCTAGGAACCAGGAGGTCAGGGTTCGATTCCCGGTCAGGGCACATGCCCGGGTTTGCAGGCTCCATCCCCTGTAGGGGGCGTGCAGGAGGCAGCCGATCCGTGATTCTCTCTCATCATGGATGTTTCTCTCTCTCTCTCTCTCTCTCTCTCTCTCTCTCTCTCTCTCTCTCTCTCTCTCTCTCCCCCTCTCCCTTCCTCTCTGAAATCAATACAAATATAGTGTTTAAAGCAGCAGCCCCAGCCAGAGGGGTTTCCCCCCTTGCCCTCCCCAGGCATTAAGAGAGACTGACACCTTGGTCTCTATCAAGAAATCGCGTTCCCTCAGTGGCGATGCGGGGTCATTAGCTCAGCGTGCAATCAGCACCGCGATCTTCCTCAAAGCACTTTGCTGGTCAAGGACACGCATTTTTAAAGGTAGAGGACGTTGGAGAGGAGCCTCTTAAGCCCGCTCAGACGGCCTTTACAGCTCCCCTGCGGAGAGGACACCTACCTGGGACCTGGGATTCTCTCTCCTGAGGCCTCGCTTCTTTGAGTCAAGCCAAGTCGTTTTGGGATCGTCCCCAAACGCACTCCTTTTCTCCCCAGGCAGGTGTGTCCTAACGAGGCGCTGCAGGTGCATAAAGCCACTCCCCCCAGAACTCGGGTCCTCCTTTAAAAGCCTCCACCCAACTTCATTTGTTTAGGTTGTTTTAAAAAATGTTCTTATTGATTTTTTTAAAAAAATCTATTTATTGCCTCCTACTGTCATTTTAGTTGAGTTTTAAGGAAAGAAGTTAAACATGTACAGTCAATGTGTCATTTCAATTGCAATTTTTTAAATTATTATTATTAATACTAGGGGCCCGATGCACGAAATTCGTGCAGGGGTAGGCCTTCCTTCCCCCAGCTGCCGGCACCGGCTTCCCTCGCTGCCCCGGGCTTCGTCCAGAAGGTCATCTGGAAGGACGCCCGGAAGGACGTCTGGTCTAATTAGCATATTATGCATTTATTATTATAGATATTTTTATTGATGTCAGAGAGAAAGAGAAATAGAAACATCCATGATGAGAGAGAATCATGGATCGGCTGCCTCTTGCACGCCCCCTACTGGGGATCGAGCCCACATGTGCCCTGACCGGGAATTGAACCTCGACCTGCTGGTTCATGGGGTTGAGGCTCAACCACTGAGCCACGCCGGCCGTGCTCTCCTGCTTTTTAAAACGGACGTTTCTAATTGTTGGGGGCCAGGGGAACATGTCAGGTAGATCACGCCCACTGCTGCCCCTCCAGCCCCCCACCTCAGCTGCCCCAGGGCACATTCCCTCGGGATGAATGAATCTTTGGAACTTTAGTCTGGAGTTTAATATTGGCATCCTCTGAGCCCCCGCACAGGAGAGATTGGTGCCTACACGGACTCCCCCGTATTTTCTGCAAACAGGGCTGCTAGTCACACCCTTGCAACTGCCCCCACCAAACCTTCCAAGAGACCCCCGGCTGCTTGGAGAGTCACAGTTGGGGAAGGGGTTTGGGGAGGAGGGAGGAGGAAAAGCAGTCAGATAATCAGGGTGGGTCAGCCGGGAGCACAGAACCCAGCCTGGCACAGAGCGCCCTCGTGGGGACCCAGGAGGTGGCATTTCCTTTCCCAGTGGAAACGAGGTGCTGGATTGCTCACGGCCCCTCGGGGGCTCGATTCCCCGCTGCTGACTCCTTGCTCCGTCCCATCCATCGCATCGGAGCCTCAGCACAGTGAGAAACCACAGCCCGTGCGCACGCGTGAGGCGCCCGTGCTCTGGGCGTTGGCACTGATGTTCTGTACGGAGGAAAGACTTCGTTCCCACGTAACCCAGCTGCAAGTCAGCATCAACAGGCACTCCCGAAGGAGGCCACTGTTACTGTAACCACCACTGTGACCCCTGAGGCTTTTACATTATAGCAATAGCCCGGCCCGCGTGGCTCAGTGGTTGTCGACCTATGAACCAGGAGGTCACAGTTAGATTCTCAGTCAGGGCATATTCCCAGGTTGCAGGCTCAATCCCCAGTAGGGGGCGTGCAGGAGGCAGCCGATCCGTGATTCTCTTTCATTGTTGATGTTTCTCTCTCTCTCTTTCTCTCTCTCTCTCCTTCTCTCTCTCTCTCTCTCTCTCCCTCCCTCTCTGAAATCAATAAAAATAACTTTAAAAAGTAAATTGTAGCAACACACAGAACAAGTTTGGAGTGGGTGATTTTAATTCTGAGAATGTGTGTCTTTTCCATATTGTTTCTTTTTTTTTCCACCCATCTCCAACCCGACTTGGATTCAGCCTCCAGCCCTATTTCATCATTGCTCTGCGTTTTTAATCCCTCTCCCTATCTGAGACACACTTGGCCTTGAATTTCCACTTTGCTTCCCCTAGCGTGTGGGGTTACGAAACCACAACAACCTAGTTTTAAAATCCAACCAGGCGCGCTGTATGCCCAGCGTGTCCCCAGGTAGGTGGCATCATCTGTAACTAGATAGGAATCTATTTCAATCGGCGTGCGAGTCTGAATATTTATTCGGAGTTTTCTCACGTTATGGCCACAGCAGTCACTCTCCTTGCATCTTGATATTTTCCTCTCAAGTCAGTAACTCTTTATTTTTGTTTTTATTGATTTCAGAGAGAGGAAGCGGGGGGGGGGGGCGGGAAGAGAGAGAGAGAGAGAGAGAGAGAGAAACATCAGTGAGGAGACAGAATCATAGATCGGCTGCCTCCTGCACGCCCCCTACTGGAGCCCACAACCCCGGGCATCTGCCCTGATGGGGGAATTGAACTGTGACCTCTTGTTCATAGGTCAACGCTCAACCACTGAGCCACACCTGCCGGGCATTATTAGGTCAGTAACTCTTTTAACATGCACTTGGGTACTTTGATAGAAAGATTTTTTTTAAAATATATTTTTATTGACTTCAGAGCAGTAGGGAGAGGTAGAGAGAGAAACATCAATGATGAGAGAGAATCGTGGATAGGCTGCCTCCTGGGGATCGAGCCCGCAACCCGGGCATGTGTCCTGACTGGGGAATCGAACCTTGACCTCCTGGTTTCTGGGTCGACGCTCAACCACTGAGCCACGCTGGCTGGGCTTGGCGGAACTGACCTAAAACTAAAATAATTGCTCACTTGGCTCCCTTTCTCGGTTACAGCATGACCGTCTCTCTTGGGTTAGTCACTTGGGCGTTAAGCACGTTTTCTCATCCAGCAAACATAACTGAGACCCTGTGGTGCCAGGCCCAGGGCTCCTTTGGGGAATTTTGTGGTGGTGGCAAAGTGTGGACAGATTTGATCTGAAATCATGCCAGGAGGGGAAGCAGTGCCAAGGGCGAGGAAAGCCAGGAGGGCTTCCCAGAGGAGGTGGCAACTCAGGGCAGGCAGTTCCAGCAGAGCTTGAAAGCACTCTTGGTATCAATTAACCTCTTGTCTGTCTACAAATAACGGAGATGCAAAATGAGTGGGTTTCTCGCACGCATATCCCAAGCCCAGAGGTGATATGGGAGCTCTGTAGGCATCAGCAGCCTACGGCCCTTCGTCTTGTGGCCCTGCCATGCTCGACCTCGTGGTCCAGGGTGGCTGCGGGAGCTCCAGCCATGACGGCTGCATTCCAGGCAGCATGAAGGTGGGAGCAAGGGAAGCCAGGTCTTCTCCTTAAGGAGGCCTCTTGACATGCCATTCTTTCCCCTTTGATCAAAACTGATCACTTTGGCCCTGGCTGGTTAGGCTCAGTGGATAGAGCGCTGGCCTGCGGACTGAAGGGTCCCGGGTTCGATTCTGATCGAGGGCACGTACGTTGGTTGCAGGCTTGATACCCGGCCACGGTCAGGGTGTGCAAGGGCAACCAATTGATGTGTCTCTCTCACATCGATGTTTCTCTCTCTGTGTCTCTCCCCCTCTCTTCCCACTCTCTCTAAAAACCAATGGAAAAAATATCCTCGGGTGAGGATTAGCAAATAAAATAAAATAAATAAATAAAAATCTATTACGTTGGCCTGGCTACAGTGGCTCGGTGGTTGAGCATCGACCTCTGAACCAGGAGGTCACAGTTCTATTGTCAGTCGTGGTACATGTCTGGGTTGTGGGCTCGATCCCCAGTGTGGGGCGTGCAGGAGGCAGCCCGATCCGTGATTCTCTCTCATCATTGATGTTTCTATCTCTCTCTCTCTCCCTCTCCTTTCCTCTTTGAAATCAATAAAAAGATATATATATATTTTTAAATTGATCATTTTGTTCCACATAGCTGCAAGGGAGGCGAGGGAATGAGGGCCTTAACTCCATGGCAACATGCCTTGCTAGAGTTGGGGAAGATTGGGAGGCCACCAGTTGTTTCGGTCAGAGTAGTGATGGTGGGTGGAGTGACAGCTCTGTGAACAAAGGAGGGGAAGGGAAGCTTATCTCCTTCCAAGGAATAGATAAAGATAAGTAGGTCAATTTGCCCTAGAGTTTGGTGTGCCAGGAGATAAGCTAGAGAAACACACAGATGCTGGGTTGTGGGAGGTCTTGAACCCCGTGCCCTATTGAGGAGCTGAATTTTAGCCTGAGGACCACGGGAGCTACGGAAGGCGTTTCGTCCTTGACGTAGCGGAGAGGTGAGGGCAGGGACATCGTCCGGAGGTGACCATAGCCTTTCAGGAAAAACAGCGAGGCCAGCCGGTGACTTCAGGGACGAGGAGTGGCGAGCAGATGGAAGAGATACTGGAGAGGTAGAACTGGTCGGATGTAGGTGGCGCGAGAGACGTGGCCCAAGGTGGCAGACACCCAGGCCCGTGGCGGGTCTGACGCCATTGGCAGAGATCACAGGGAAGGCTGGTGAAGGCGGGTGGAGAAGGTGAGCTTGCTGTGGACATGTTGCCCCGAACGTTCTATCTACACACACAGTTTGGGTGGATGCATTTTAGAAAATACATCTTTAGGGATTGCAGAGAGGAAGAGAAAGAGAGACATCCATGATGAGAGAGAATCATGGATCGGCTGCCTCCTGCACGCCCCCTACTGGGGATTGAGCCCGCAACCCGGGCATGTGCCCTGACCGGGAATCGAACCGTGACCTCCTGGTTCATAGGTCGACGCTCAACTATTAGAGCCACGTCGGGCGGGCCCAAATGTATTATTATTTGTATTATTTGTCTACAAGACTGGCAGGCCGGGGAGAACAAGAGAAGGGAGAGGAAGAAGGGAAGCCGGCTGAGAGCCGGGCATGACTGAAGACCATTTTGGCACAGTTAGGGTTGGGTAACGCCCTCACCCATCCACCCCAGGCCAACAGCCCAGGCCGTGTCTCAGGGCAGGGCACGCCCAGAAGCCAGCTCGCTCTACCTGCAAAGGGACGAAGGATGTCCATGCCAGTGCACACAAGGCTTTCTGAGCTTCGAGTCCTGGCTGATGGCGACCCAGCCTGGCAGCGTGGGGAGCAAATGGGAGGCGTCAGAGGAGCCCCTGTCCCATGTTGGGGTGCTCGCTGCAGCCGGGAGGCCGTGGGTATCACCCAGGAGTCCTGGGAACCCGGCTGGTCCTGGGCTCTGCCCCTTGAGCGAAATGATTTCCGCGCGTCCCTGCTCTCAATGACGTGACGTGGCGGCATCCCTCCCCAGCCCCATCGACAACACTAATAAAAATAGACGACGTATTTTTAAAAGCCTCCGGCAGATTGTCATGGCGATAAATAATTGTATCGCGGCGCTGCCATGGCAACGGAGTCTGTGTCACCGAGACCAATCAAGTCTATGTAAAATTTGTCTAAATTTAGGTGTTTGAAAAGAGTTAAAATAGCCTATAGGCACGCAGAGGTGCATGGAACATGTTTTGAAATCTTTGTTGGGGAAAATAGTTTTAGTCGTTTGAAAAGTCTGAATTGCTTATTGTTATAGTTCCCCACTCTCTTCAGATTATAAATCTCAACTTCCCTTTTTGTCATATATATATGTTAATATTATGTGTTATACTGTATATATTCTTAAAGGCTTTAATGAGCAGTAGAAGACTATAGTGCGCGCTCTCTCTCTCTTTCTCTGTCTCTCTCATTCTTTCACTCTCTTCTTCCAAAATAATGTAGTCCTAGCCGGGTTGACTCAGTGGGTAGAGCATCAGCCTGTGGACTGAAGGGTCCCGGGTTCGATTCCAGTGGGGGCGCGTGCAGGAGGCAACCCATCGATGCGTCTCTCTCACATCCATCTTTCTCGCTGTCTTTCCCTCTCTCTTCCCCTCTCTCTAAAAATCAATGGGAAAATATCCTCGGGTGAGGATTAAAAAAAAAAAAAAAAAAAAAAAAGGAAGAAAGAAAGTACTTTCCAAGGCCAAACACCATCATTCTTGTGCCTTTTCCCACTTGCCGCGAATGACACCGTATTAATGGAATAACAAGTTGCATTAGCGAAACCACGCCACGACGGATAAATAGCTCGTTCCCACACTCTTGGCGTCGTTTCCCCCCCGAAGCGTTTATGACGGCACCTCAGCGAGTGTGTGACTGGGAACTCCAGACCCCCACACCTCGCTGTGGTCGTCCTCCTCCGAGGCAGTCACAGATCCTTCCTGACTTCAACTCCGTTCTACTGGAATGACAAACAGGAGGCATTGCCCCCAGCGGGGATAAATTTTTTTTTTTTTTTTTTCACAGATGGGTGAGTATTGTGCCATGAAAGGGACACCTCCAAGCCCAAAGTAATGACATGAAAACATGCTGCAGGTGACAAAACAAGACCCCTGTCACCCTCCCCCCCCCCTTTCCTTTGGTTTTGATGAAATAAAAAATGTCTTTTTAGAAAATTTTTAAATTGATTTCAGAGAGGAAGGGAGAGGGGGAGAGAGAGAGAAACATCCATGACGAGAGAGAATCATGGATCGGCTGCCCCCTGCACGCCCCCCACACTGGGGATGGAGTCCGCAACCCGGGCATGTGCCCTGACTGGGAATCGAACTGTGACCTCCTGGTTCCTAGGTCGACGCTCAACCATTGAGCTATGGAGGTCAGGCCCACCTTCCGATAATAAGGCACGTCATGCCTTTGAGAGTTATACACCTCCGGAAAGTTATCACACGTGGGAAAATCCCTCCGGAAGCCAGAAAGAAGCCTGGCTTATCGTCTTTCCCGTTGCAAGACCTGATTCCATACATTCACCCTCTCCTGTTGTTTAGGACATAAATTTCAATATATACTTCCAAAGAAGGAAGGGCAAAGAAGAAAATTAATAGATGTTACTTCTCAGCGATGGTTCTATGATGAATGATTTTTATTTTCCCCGTCTACGTTGTACCCCATTCCTGCAACTAATACTTTAACCTGAAAAATGAACATTCTGTCGGGAAATCAAATTCTCCTTCGTGGTGCGGCTCTGTTGCCCTGGCTGGAATGGAAATTAAGTCAAAATGATGGCGATGGGCCAGGTGGAGCCTGTGACCGCTTCCACTTTTAGGTGCCAACCACCAAGAGGAGGCAAAGAGAAAGTCATCCTACTTATTAGCTTATTTTTAGCCCGGCTGGCCGGGCTCAATGGTTGAGTGTCAACCTATGAACCAGGAGGTCATGGTTCGATTCCCACACTAGAGGACCGGTGCACGAAATTCGTGCATGGGAGGGGGGTTGTCCCTCAGCCTGGCCTGCACCCATCCCTCTTGTAATCCGGGACTGCTGGCTCCTAACCGCTCGCCTGCCTGCCAGCCTGATCCCCCTAACTGCTCTCCCCTGCCGGCCTGACCACCCCTAACTGCTCTCCCCTGCTGGCCTGATCACCCCTGACTGCCTCTGCCTTGGCCCCGCCACCATGGTTTTCTCCGGAAGGACGTCCAGAAGGTCTCCCGGTCTAATTAGCATATCACTCTTTTACTAGTATAGATATTTTATTTTTATTTATTTTTTTAAAAATATATTTTATTGACTTTTCACAGAGAGGAAGGGAGAGAGATAGAGTTAGAAACATCGACGAGAGAGAAATATCGATCAGCTGCCTCTTGCACATCCCCCACCAGGGATGTGCCCGCAACCCAGGTACATGCCCTTGACCGTAATCGAACCCGGGACCTCTCAGTCCGCAGGCTGACGCTCTATCCACTGAGCCAAACCGGTTTTGGCACTAGTATAGATATTTTAAATTACCTTATTTTAAACATTTCCTAATTGTTTCCCCATTCGAGAGTGTCTTCTAAGACTATATAATACGACGTCACCCATTTTACAGAAGGGAAGCCTGAGTCACCTCCTCCCCCAATTCGGTCTTCAGAACCGCTTCTCGTACCGTGTCTCTCTAGGAAACCCAAAAGCCGCTGAGCGTTGCCGTTGGTTGTTAAGTGGCGTGTGATTTGTGTCTGTACGGTAGAGCTGGCAGCAAATTGATCTTCCTAATTATGTTTTGCTTAGGCTGACAGAAAAACCGCCCGCGTCATCTGAGCCTCCACCAGCTGGGAAGTAGAGAGTGTTTTGCGATGGGGGGAAGCTGCTTTGAGATTCCCAACTTGGCCATGTTTTCCAAACAGATAAATACATGGAGGAAAACATCCGTAGCACGTGACCGAGCAGAGCAGCAAGGGTTAATGTCATTTTTTTCCTAAAAAATATTTTCATTGATTTCAGAGAGGAAGGGAGAGGGAGAGAGAGAGGAACATCAATGACGAGAGTCATGGATTGGCCGCCTCCTGCACGCCCCCTACTGGGGATGGAGCACCCAAGCCGGGCATGTGCCCTGATGGGGAATCAAACCGTGACCTCTTGGTTCAGGGGTTGATGCTCAAACACTGAGCCACACCGGCCGGGCAGGAGTTAATATCTTTATTCTATGAGGAGCTCAGGCGCATTGCTGATAGCAACACTAAACCCCAACAGATAAAATGAGCAACACCTTCTACTTCTGTATCTCCAACGACCATGAAAAGAAACATTTCCAGCGGAAAATATAGAAATGGTTGTTCAGACGTTGCATTTTTGCTCAACCCTCCAATAGCCAAAGCAATTCAGTTTCGGCCAAATTGGGGCGAGACACTTACCAAAACAAGCATTTAAAAGTGCAAACTCGCCGAAACCGGTTTGGCTCAGTGGATAGAGCGTCGGCCTGTGGATTGAAAGGTCCCAGGTTCGATTCCTGTCAAGGGCATGGACCTGGGTTGCGGGCACATCCCCAGTAGGGGGTGTGCAGGAGGCAGCTGATTGATGTTTCTCTCTCATTGATGTTTCTAACTCTCTATCTCTCTCCCTTCCTCTCTGTAAAAAATCAATAAAAAATATATTTTAAAAAAATGCAAACTCAGTGACTTTGATGGTGACAGTAGTTTATTTTGAAAGCCAATAGCTATCAAAATGCATTAGAAACCATCAAAAGGCGCCGTCATGCTTCAGTGTGAGGGCAATGATTACATATTTGGAAAATGCACAAGGATAGTTGTCATATGGAAAGGGCCTCTCTAGCAGTGTGGGAAGATACTCCCCATGAAATGTATACCGGGGCGGAAATTGCTTGTACTCTCTGATTATAATGACTTCAAAATAAATGTGGGAAAAGGATGGAAAGAGACACCTGGATGTCCGTGATGGCAGGCTTTTGATTTATTTATCTTTATTATTTCTATCTCTATCTGTGTCTCTATCTCTCCATCTATATCTATCTACTTATTTATTTATTTTTTATTACTTTTTAAATATATTTTATCGATTTTTTTTACAGAGAGGAAGGGAGAGGGATAGAGAGTTAGAAACATCGATGAGAGAGAAACATCCATCAGCTGCCTCCTGCACACCCCCCACTGGGGATGTGCCCGCAATCAAGGTACATGCCCTTGACCTGAATCGAATATGGGACCTTTCAGTCCGCAGACTGACGCTCTATCCACTGAGCCAAACCGGTTAAGGTTATTTATTTATTTCATCAGAGTCCTGGAAATGCCGTTACTCCTTTACTGATTAAAGATTTCTGTGGAGGGTGATTCCGAGAATTATCTGTTTGAACAGAATTCACTTTCTACAAGGACTCGGGTGAACAATTCCTGCTTCAGTTTAGTTCTAGAAAAAGTTTTTACAGAAGTGGTTTAATTAGTAAGCTCTCTTTTATTTTTATTTTAAAGATTTTTTAATTAAAAAAAATTTTTTTTAGAGAGGAAGAGATGGGAGGGATGAAGGAAGGGACAGAGGGAGGGAGGGAGGGAGAGAGAGAGAGGGAGGGAGGGAAGGAGGTAGGGAACAATGTGAGATTGAAACATAAATTGGCCCAGCTGGTTTGGCTTACTGGTTGAGCATCAACCTATGAACCAGGAGGTCACGGTTCGATTCCTGGTCAGGGCACATGCCTGGGTCAGGGGCTCAATCCCCTAGTTGGTGGCGGGGGGCATGCAGGAGGCATCCGATCCGTGATTCTCTCTCATGATTGATATTCTCTTTCTCTCTCCCTCTCTCTTCCTCTGTGAAATCAATAAAAATATATATTAAAAAAGAAACATAAATCGACTGCCTCCCGCCTCCCCCCCGCCCCAACCAGGGATGGAGCTGACAACCCACGTATGTGCCCTGACCAGGTATCGAACCGGCAACCTTTCGGTGCATGGGACAATGTTCAACCAACTGAACTACACCAGCCAGGGCTGTAAACTCTCTTCTAAAAAAAAAAAAAAAAAAAAAAAAAGCAACAAAACCGCCCCTCCCCCCCCCCAAAAAAGCAAACAAAAAACCAACAGCTCTGTAACTCCGTGTCCTGGACAAGAACTGTATTTTTTTTTTTTATCTGTTATCCCAGTGTTGCCTGGGCGCCTCGAGCCAAGCCACTGCCTATCTGGCTGTAATCAGCCCCGAACATCTCTGCCTTCTGTTTCCTCCAGGTTATCTGTGTCCTGTGGTTTCGTCGCTTTGATGTCTTGGTCTTGAAGTCTCCTCAGAAGTAGGTAGGTACAGGAATGGAAAACAAACACGCGAAGAAAAGCATTTTGTGATAGAAACAGAACAGACTCATTGTGTTGGGTTTTTTTTATATAAAGATGTAAAGATGTAAATCTTTATAAAATCTTCCCCAGAGGCAACCTAGGTTGAGTATATGTTTTTATATCTATGAATAGACAAGCTTTTTTTTTTCCTTCTCCCCTTCTAAATTATGAAAGACACTGAAACTTTGTTTATAACACTGAGTGTAAAGTACGATTGAAATTTAAAAATATATATTTTCAAGTTTATTTAAAAAAACAAACAAAAAACAGAGGGTGGGGACCTGGCCGGTGTGGCTCAGTGGATAGAGCGTCAGCCCAAGGACTGAAGGGTCCCGGGTTCTCAGTCTTGCTCAAGGGCACGTACCTCGGTTGTAGGTTCAATCCCCGGCCCTGGTTGGGGGGCACCTGTGGGAAGCAGCCAATCGATGTGTCGCTCTCACATCAATGTTTCTCTCCCTCCCTCCCTGCCTCCCTCTCTCTCTCTCTCTCCCTGCAAAGTGGTATATAATTGCTCACAGTTCCAAGCAGCTGGGGTACAAGTAGTTGAGGTGTGTTCTACAGAAAAAGAATTACGTTCTGGGTGGCAGATGAACTGATGTTTTACATGGAGATTAAGAAATGACCCATAAAAAAAGAAAGAAATGACCCATATCCAAATATTGAACCAAGCTCATTTCGGAAGAACGCTGAGCTGCTTCGGTTTGCAAATTCAGAGGAAACCCTTTTGGAAAAAGAAGCAGGGAGCCCCCCCCCCCCCCCAGGGTGGTTTTCGTGTCTGGCTGTCGGTGTTTGTCGCTGTGTGGATGGAGCCTGTCCTTTCGGTGATGCACATTCGGACACGTGATGAGAAGCAGCAAACCGGTGTCCGTGACTGCAGGGAGACAGCGGGCACAGCCTCTGACACCTTAACTCCCTCAACTTCTGCTTAAAAAGGAGCCGACCCTTTTCAGAATAACAAAGAAGTGAAAGAATTCCTTTTTAAAATATATGTATTTATTGGTTTCAGAGAGGAAGGGAGAGGGAGGGAAAGAGAGAGAGAGAGAGAGAGAGAGAGAGAGAGAGAGAGAGAGAGAGAGAGAGAGGGAGAGAGAAACATCCATGATGAAAGAGAATCATGAATCGGCTGCCTCCTGCACGCCCCCTACTGGGGATCAAGCCCAAAACCTGGGCATGTGCCTTGACCTGGAATTGAACCGTGACCTCCTGGTTCATAAGTCGATGCTCAACCACTGAGGCACGCTGGCCGGCTCATTTTTTTAAATTTATTGATTTGGGAGAAAGAGAGAGGAAGGGGAGAGAGAGAGAGAAACAACATCGATGTGTTGGTCCACTTATTGATGCATTCATCGGTTGATTCACTCTTGCATGTGCCCTGCCCGGGGATCGAACCGGCAACCTTGGTATGTCAGAAGGACAGACACTCTAACCAACTGAGCTACCCGGCCAGGGCCACAGAGTTCTGAGTGGTTTTAGCTGTCAATCAAAGACAGACAACTAGGCAACTAGGATATGCATCATGTTTCACCTTCTGAAAATTTTCAGAGTCAACTTGGAAAGCTTAAAGAAAAAAATGTAAATTCATCTCATATGCATAATAAAGTTACCAAAGGGTTATATAAATGTTTTATAGAAAGTAATCTGAATGAAAAAAGAAATTCTTCCCAGAAATATGAAGGGGAATGTTAAATCAGAATTATTTATTTCCATGGCTTTCTTTTCGATGTGGTACTTACAGGCAAAGAGTGTGCTTGCAATTTGCCAAAAATGGATAATTGTGTTATTTCAAATTAATGAAACTAGAAAAACTCGAGGTGGGGTTATGTTATTTAAATGACTATTGATGATTGTAAATTATTTTTAATGAAAACATAGGGTGTTATCCCTGTTAAAACAAGAAATTACTTAATCGTTAATTTCTTCCATCTGCAAGGGAGCTGAAAAAGCCGACATCACTTACAAAAGAGGTGTTTCATTTATTTAAAAGGCTACAGTTTTTCTTTAGGGTAGTTATTAAACCTAATAATTTAAAATTCTGTTGGAATAACTAGCTGGACAAATTGCACATGAAGACTAAAGAATGGGGTTAGGATATCCTATTTACCGACAGGAAACACATCGAAAATCAAGAGTATTTGTAAAATATGTGAAAAGATAAACCAAAAAATGTTTATTTGAAGTAGTCATGGGAATACATAATTTTCATCTGACACAAAAGCAATCTGTGTTTTTCTTTTTAATCCTCACTCAAGGATATTTTATTGATTTGAGAGAGAGGGAGAGGGAGAGGGAGAGGGGGGGAGGGAGAGAAACATCGATCGGTTGGCTCCTGTACACTCCCCTACGGGAGATGGAACCTGAAACCTGTCTGGTGTACAGGACAACACTCCAACCCACTGAGCCGCCCAGCCAGGGCCAAAGGCAACCTCTCTCTCTCAGAATATTTGATACTCATTTTAGGTTTTAACCGGGGACAGTGTTACTTGCCATGATTCAGAAAAGCTTCCCTCAAACCGTCACATCTGAACACACACACACACACACACACACACACACACACACACACACATCTTAAAAGCAAAGTTTTCTCTTTTTTTGTTAAAATATATTTATTTTATTGATATTTTTACAGAGAGGAAGGGAGAGGGATAGAGAATTAGAAACATCAATGAGAGAGAAACATTGATCAGCTGCCTCCTGCACACCCCCTACTGGGGATGTGCCCGCAACCAAGGTACATGCCCTTGACCGGAATCGAACCTGGGACCCTTCAGTCCGCAGGCTGACGCTCTATCCACTGAGCCAAACTGGTAGGGCGCAAAGTTTTCTTTTACATTCGAGTTTTAAACTTTTCTATAAAGGAAATTTCAAAAATATGTTCGAGTTTCAAATTTCAGCATATTTCACTCTTAAAGATTATATTATTTTATTTTTTAAATATATTTACTTTTTAAAATATGTTTTTATTGATTTCAGAGAGGAAGGGAGAGGGAGAGATAGACATATCAATGATGAGAGAGAATCATGGATCAGCTGCCTCCTGCACGCCCCCTACTGGGGATTGAACCTGCAAACCCGGGCGTGTGCCCCGACCAGGAATCCAACCGTGACCTCCTGGTTCATAGGTTGATGCTCAATCACTGAGCCACGCTGGCTGGGCAAAACAAAGTCTTCATTTCAAAATCTTAATTATGAAAACGGTGATATAGCCCATTCTCTCCACTTTTCCATAGATTTGGGCATTTTAATAAAAACATTGACAATTAAGTAATACAGGCTCGGGCCGTCTTCGCTTGTGTCTCCTCTCCAGAAACCACCAGAGTGAGTCTCCGCTTGCGTGTGTGTCTCCCTCCGACCTGGTTGGATCCCCACACATCAATCCTGCAAAGCTGGGCCCCACCCCACTGCAGGTGACTCAGGTGAGGGGCCAGGGGAAGCGCTTTCTCCCGCTGGGAACGTGGCCGACGCCCATGACCTGGCCTGAGGCTGAGCCGACTGACATGAGCACCTCCCACCAGTGTCACACAGCCCAGACACAGAATCGTGAGTCCATGTAGAAGGAGATGTCAATCAAATGGTGGAGTGAGTCCATGTAGAAGGAGATGTCCATCAAATGGTGGAGTGAGTCCATGTAGACGGAGATGTCAATCAAATGGTGGAGTCCATGTAGACGGAGATGTCAATCAAATGGTGGAGTGAGTCCATGTAGAAGGAGATGTCAGTCAAGTGGTGGAAGGTGGCCTGTTTTTGTAGCTCCCGTCGAGGGGGACGTGGATGTCACAAGGTTGCGGTTAGGATCCTGGGGCTTTGCAGGGCTTGTGGTTGGTGGGTTTGGGGGTACCAGCCGGGTGCTGGTCACGCAGGGGTGTTCAGTTTGCTGTATGCTGATGGTTTACCCCAAGTGGTGTCCTCTGATAGAAGCATTCAAAATTACACAGCCCTGCTGCCGTGGCTCAGTGGTTGAGCATTGACCTATGAACCAGGAGGTCACGGTTCAATTCCCGCTCAAGGCACATGCCCGGGTTGCAAGCTCAATTCCCAGTGTAGAGCATACAGGAGGCAGCCGATCCATGATTCTCTCTCCTTATTGATGTTTCTCTCTCTCTCTCTCTCCCTCTCCCTTCCTCTCTGAAATCAATAAAAAAAAATATTTAAAGAAAAAGAAATTTATACACACACACACACTCACAGATTGCTACAAATGGCTAACAGTTGTTACTTCTCAGATGGTTAGATTTTTGAGCACTTTTTTTCTCCCCCTTTGCACTTCACTGCATTGTTCAAATATTTTACCGTGAGCAGGTATCGGTTTACAAAAATAATAGATTTTTTTTAAAAAAAGAAAGTCCTGGGAGGAGAAAGTTAGGGCAGAGGAAGACAGAGGCAGGGGAGAGACCTTTCACTGTTTACCGGCGCCACTGGTGTCTATAGTCATCGGAAAGCAAACGGTCATTATTCGGTGTGTGTTTCGTTTTCTTTTGTGTTTTGAGTCCTGTCCATCCTCTACCCATAGCAATGGCATCGGTTTCTCCCCCTCCCCTGCCTGCCGAGGCCACAGGGATGGGAGCACCCAGAGGGCAGGGCTACGCAGCCACCTCAGTGAGTGTGAGCAAGGACTTGCCTTTTAAAGTGATACCCAGGCTCGGCCGGTGTGTCTCAGGGGTTGAGCGTCGACCTAGGAACCAGGAGGTCATGGTTCGAGTCCCGCTCAGGGCACGTGTCCGGGTTGCGGGCTGGATCCCCAGGAGGGGGCCTGCAGGAGGCAGCCGATCCATGATTCTCTCTCATCATGGATGTTCCCCTCTCTCTCTCTCTCCCTTTCCCTTCCCTATGAAATCAATAAAGATATATTTTTGAAAAGGGGCTTTCAATCAGATGAGAGCCCGTGTCGCAGGTGAGACCGTCCCTTTCCCAAAGGCAGGGGACATGATCTTGGAGGTTCCTAAAAGGAAAAAAGGAAAGGAAAGGGTTTCCTTGAAAGTTGTCTACTGGGTTCAGGAGCAGGAAATGCTGCATATACTCCCTGGCCCTGCGCCCCACCTTCAGACAGCACTTCCAGCGTCATGGCAACAAACAGCCAGCATCGAGGACAGAAAAGTTAAAAAAAAAAAATGTTTTTAAACCATTTCTTTCAGCTCTACGTGCTATGAGGAATGGGAGAAGGAATGAGGCAAGGGGAGGCATAAAGTCAAGACTGCAAAATTCCAAGTATCCAATTTTTCCCGTTACTACTACATATTTATAAATGGACCATTTTTTCTATTTCTTTTTAGAATCTCGCGAAATAAAAGAAACCTAAATAGACTTTTCCAAGTGGAAAAACAAAGAATAAAAAAGAAAAACAGAGAATAATAAAAATATGTTGCAATTATTTAAATATAACATTGTGAAAGTACATGCCAAGAGATTAAGTTTTCCTATATTAAAAATTTTTTCAGGTTATATTTAAGAAAAATATACAAGTATATTTTACTTTAAAATGCAAGAATATTCTGCAGGATGCAGAAAGAGTGAAAATAATTGGTTGAAAATAGCAAGCAAAGATGATATCAAAGCAGAATTCAATAAAAAAAGAGTGAAACAATAAAAGTTAGTTTATTATGTGACAGTAAAAGGTAAAAGAATTAGTAAAAACAGGAAGCGTTAAATTTATAGACACTAAAACACATTCGAATTGTAAGATAAAATTGTAAGAAGCAAAATTATAGCAGAAATCTTATTCCACCATAACAAGTAGATGAAGTAGGGAGGAAAAAAGTAAGAATTTACAAAACGACAGCAAATTAAGTTGAATGAGCAATTTTAAGGTGCGAAGTTAGAGGGAAAACATGAGATATGGAAAACTTTTACAGAAAAAAGTTAACAAGAAATTTCAACAAAGAAAAAGATATCAAAAATTATATAGACACTACATTGTATGATATCACTGCAAAAAGTTAATATTTCATTTAAAAAATTCAAAAATAACTATCCATGAAACAAATACATGGTCAGAGAAGAAACTTGAAGTACAATAACAAACCATTTTAAAATATGGAAGAGCCCTAACTGGTTTGGCTCAGTGGATAGAGCGTCAGCCTGCGGACTCAAGGGTCCCAGGTTCGATTCCGGTCAAGGGCATGTACCTTGGTTGCGGGCACATCCCCAGTAGGGAGTGTGCAGGAGGCGGCTGATTGATGTTTCTCTCTCACCAATGTTTCTAACTCTCTGTCCCTCTCCCTTCCTCTCTGTAAAAAAATCAATAAAATATGTTTTAAAAAATAAAAATAAAATATGGAAGACAAAGGTAGTACCCATCAAATCCTTGAACTTAAAGGAAAAAATGTGTTTAGTGCTGGTATGGCTCAGTTGGTTGGGTGTTTTCACATGCACTGAAAGATTGCTGGTTCGATTCCCTGTCAGGGCACATGCCTAGGTTGCAGGCTTGATCCCCAGTAGGGGTGTGCAGGAGGCAGCCAATCCATGATTCTCACATGGATGTTTCTCTCTCGCTCCCTCTCTTTCCTCTCTCTCTACAAAGCAGTAAAAATATTTTTAAAAACTTAAAAAATAAAAAAATGTGTTCAGGGAAAACTTACTGCTTTAAATGATTTATTAAGAAGAAAGGCAAAATTTCAAAAACTAGAACTAGACTTCTAAAAAAAAAAAAAAATGTAAGCAAAAACCTTCCAGAAAAAAAAAAATTCATGCAGAACTAAACAATTGGGACAAGAAATAGTTTCTGAAATACTAAGCAGAGACCTCCTACTTACAAAAGACTGAAAATAAAATTAAATCCACTAGCAAATTCAAATATATGTATGTATATATATATATATGTATGCCAGTAAAAATTTAAAAATCAATAAAAAGAGATTAAAAATCCTGAAGGAATATGTTGCCCATGTACAATGGTGATGCATTTTGACATCCAAGTAAAAGAAATGATTTTACCAAAGTTACAGAATTTTAAATGATACAGTAAGAGCCTCAGCAAGTGAATAGATCAAGAGCTAAGGAAGGAGTGACAGTTAGCCAACTGGCTGCTTTTCTCGCTACAATGTCACCGTGAGTTAACTGGAAATTGAAAATAAAGCCTAAATTATAACTCGTAAAATATTTGATTGAAATATTTCCGTTTATTCTACCAGACAAAAACGGATTCTGTTCTTTTTAAAATACTTAGTTTTTTATTGATTTCAGAGAGGGAGAGAGAGATAGAAACATCAAGGATGAGAGAGAATCACGGACCGGCTGCCTCCTGCACGCCCCCTACTGGGGATGGAGCCCACAACCTGGGCATGTGCCCTGACCGGGAATCGAACCGTGACCTCCTGGTTCCTCGGTCGATGCTTAACCACTGAGCCACGCCGGCCGGGCTGATTCTGTTCTTGAAGCTGGTAACACTGTGAAGGAAACCTCTCTCAGATGAAGCTCCGTATAAATGTGAAAATATCTGTAAGTAGAAGGTGACACTATTTTGAAAGTATTTGTACCACGAACAAGGAGGGTTTATCGTAGCAATACGCCCAGGTGAATGCAAACAAAGTTATGAATAAAATCCCCAATTTGAATAACTTCAGGAACAAAGTTTATATGGCCTTAATAAAAGGCTAAAATTGATAAAGCTTAATGGTCTTTTCTCCTAAAAAAATTATTTTAAAATAGAAATAGAAAAAACAAATTTTTAGCACGATAAAACCTACCAGTCTTTAATGAGAAACTTTTGAAGCATTCTGTTGAAAAACAAGTGAAACAAAGATATATATATATTTTTTTTTTGGTTAAATTTTTAAGCCCATCTTTAGAGGTTCCTGTTATCCTAATAACGCGTCCAAAAGGCACGAAACATCACCATTGTAAAAATTATTAAAAATTGTTATTTTAAGCTGCACCAGAAGAAACTAAGAATTCCAATGAAAAATACTAGAAATACAAAGAGAGCTTTTGAAAGGGTCCAGGTAAAGGCTAAATCCACGAAACGCCGAAGTTTTTCTGGTAAAAACCAGCCCGCAAACTGGAAATTGGTTTGAGGCAACCCCATTCACAATACTCGAAAAAGTGTATAATATTCCAGAATTACGCTCATTCAAGTTGTACAAAAGCTCATAGATGCTAAAATTTAAAAAGAGATGTAAAGAAAAACAACCAAATCGAGTGATGGGGGGAAAAAAATAATATATTTTCTCACATGTTAATTTTTAGACCTGATTTGATTTCAATTAAACCTATAAAAATACTTACAAAAATCTGAAAAAAAATCTGTTCCAATGTTAGGTCTCAAAAATAACCATGTCTGCATGGTAAACACTATTTTAAAGATGTTTCCTCATTATGAAATATCAAAGTCAAATAAAAATAAAATGTATGCTTATGGAAAAAGTTTAGAATACACAGATTAGTGAAAATGAGAAAGTAAAAATAGTTATGGTCTTGGTTAAAAAACAGAAACAGATTTAAACACGACAGAGAGTGGAGGAGTAGACTGTAATATATAAGAATTTGGTGAATGATAAATACTAACAAAGCAAATGAAGAGGGAATGATTATTTAATGAAGGCTTTAGGGATAATTAGAAATCAAAATAAAGAAAACACTAACTTAGACCCAGACCTTAAATCCATCCTAAACAGTGAGCAGATTAAATGGTAAAGCAATAAGAATAATAATTATTATAGGAAAATGAGGAGAAAACAGAATAGTACTATTTATGAAAATAATTTTGGTTATTCCAGCAATAGGAAATGTAGATGGACAGAATTTTATTTTTAAAACTAACATAAGATTAAAAAAATCATATAAGATAAAAAATAAGATGGATGGTAGGTAAATGCGTATTACCTAAAATAGACTTCCAATGCATATACGTTCATTAGGACAGAACCAAGTGCCAATGTTCAGGAGGAAAAAGTGAAAAGAGAAGGAACAGTTTAAACAACACGCAGCCCTGGTAGGAAACCAACATCTGACGAACTAACCACTGTTTCTAAAACGTCAAGAAATCCTTTGAATTTAGTTAAGTCAACGTGTCATCTCAGACCCATTAAATTAAAGGAAAGCAAATGACAAACCCCATTGCTGGCTGTGCTTTGGGGAAACAGGACACTTGTCTGTTGGTGGCAATGAAAATTGGTACGTTTTCTTCTGTAAAGTAACTTGACAATGCATATTCCACACAACCAAACAAAATTCTGCCCTAGCTGGTTTGGCTCAGTGGATAGAGCGTTGACCTGTGGACTAAAGGACCCCAGGTTCAGTCCGGTCAAGGCACATGCCCAGGTTGCGGGCTCCATTCCCAATGTGGGACATGTAGGAGGCAGCGAAACAATGATTCTCTCTCATCATTGATCTCTCTCTCTCTCTCTCTCTCTCTCTTCCTTCCTCTCTGAAATTAATTAAAAAAAAATTAAAAATAAAAAACTTTCCATCAGAAAAATCTGCCTTTCAGAATTTATACTAATGATACTAATTTTTTTAAAAAGTATAGACAAAGATGCCTCTAATAGCATTGCTAACGAATCTCATCACGGAAAACAGCTTAATTCTATAGGAAAGGGACATTGGAAATGTTGGCATGAACTACCACAGGGGTTAGTCCTCGGCTGGTGGGTAACCCACCAAACCATACAGGGTTTTGTTTGAGGAAAGAATTATTTTACTAAAGGAAGTTGGAGAGCTACGCCTTTTCAGGACAAAAAAAAAAATTTTTTTTTAAGGTGATCGTAGCTACATTGAAAAATGTGTCAAGAAAAAACAAAAGTGGCAAAAGCAGGACATAAAAGTGTATGACAATGTATAAAACAGATGAAGGGGTGTGAAATCCATTCACCTGTGGATAAAAATCAGAAAAAGGCTTAACATGATACCCATAGTTGGATGAGATCATCAAGAATGTGAGGATTGTTTTAGGATTGTTTTCTGGACGAATACCATGAACATTTGAGGTTGAAAAGCAGGAAAGAAAGGAACATGTCCTTAAACTTGATGCCGGAAGCACTTACCTTTCGCTAGGCATCTCTCAGATCACACCCTAGCAAGACCCCCTACTGAAATCAGAGGTGCTTTTCCCCATAGGAAGGGACCAAGCAAAAGAACGTCATTTCTGATCTGGATCTTTGCTGCTTCTCTCATGCTCGCCCTTCGGACATTTTTCCGGGAGCTGAAACCCTCCAAGAAGGAGTGTGAGTTAGCCAAGCGGTCTGAAGCCTTATTGGTTGGTACTCATATGACGTCAGCGTCTAGGCTGTTATTTCCCGTATCAGTTAATGGACTATTTAGTGACACATGTTTATGACATTTTTGCTTAGAGAGTAAAACAAACATTTCAATCAAAAACAACACATCCTTCCACTCTCTTATTGATATGTGTGTGTGTGTGTGATTCATTCTAGGAGCACGTGGGAGAGAGTTGGCATCTTTTGGCTGGCAATTCTGGCTTGCTCCAAGGAGGTTTTTTTAAAAATATATATATATTTTTTTATTGATTTCAGAGAGGAAGGGAGAGGGAGAAGGAGATAGAAACATCAATGATGAGAGAGAATCATGGATCGGTTGCCCTTACATGCCCCCTACTGGGGATCAAGCCCGCAACCCGGGCATGTGCCCTGAGCGGGAATCGAACCGTGACCTCCTGGCTCATAGGTTGACGCTCAACCACTCAGCCATGCTGGCCGGGCAGAATTCCTTGCTTTTAATGGCTGAATCATCTCCTATTGTATGGACGTACCGCAATGTGTTTATCTAGCCGCCTGTTAACAGACCCTGGGTTGTTGTGAATCATGGTGCCATGAATATGGGTGTGCAAATACCTCTTCAAGTCTTTGGTTTCAATTCTTTTGGAGTATATACCTAGGCGTGGAGTTACTGGGTCGTACGGTGGTTCTGGGGTTCATTTTTAAGGAATCTGCTGGGGGTTTTTTTCGTTAGAAAAAAATGACATATTTTATTTATTTTTATTTTTAAAATATTTTTTATTGACTTCCGAGAAGAGAGAGATAGAAACATCAATGAGGAGAGAGAATCATGGATCGGCTGCCTCCTGCACGCCCCCTACTGGGGATGGAGCCCACAACCCGGGCATGTGCCCTGACTGGGAATCGAACTGTGACCTCCTGGTTCATAGGTTGATGCTCAACCACTGAGCCACACTGGCGGGGCAAAAATGACGTATTTAAAATATCAATGTGATTCAGCTTTCAAGAATATCAGGTAGGAAGGGGCAGTTGGATAGGGACACTGCTATCTATGGGCTGGAAAATGGAATGCCTTAAAATGTTTGGTGTTAGACTCGTGCCCACAAACAGCTAGAGAAACCTAGAGAATGCCAATAGAAGTTTAATTTATCCAAATATCTGTAAAAGCGCTGCATATGCCAAGCATCTCAAGGCTAGATGCTGAAAGAGGCGTGGTGATCCGTAATTCTTTTGGAAATGTTTCAGGCTGCAAACCCACCCATGAGAAAACCATGTCACTTGGTTTATTGGAATCTTTGGCCAACACCAAGGCCTTTGCCTCACATGTCCACAGAACCTCAGATCCAGGAAAATCTACATTATTCACTTAGGAGTCAGGTATCTCAGTTAAAAAGATCAGCCCGGCCGGCGTGGCTCAGTAGTTGAGCATCAACCCAAGAGCCAGGAGGTCAGGGTTCGATTCCCGGTCAGGGCACACGCCCAGGTTGCGGGCTCCATCCCCAGCGTGGGGCGTGCAGGAGGCAGCCGATCCATGATTCTCGCCCATCATGGATGTTTCTCTCTCTCCCTCTCCCTTCCTCTCTGAAATCAATACAAATATATTTTTAAAAGAAGAGAGCTTAGAGTACAATGAGGAAAAAATCACCTCATATTTTTAAGAATATATTTTATTGATTTTTTTACAGAGAGGAAGGGAGAGGGATAGAGAGCTAGAGACATCAATGAAAGAGAAACATTGATCACTGCCTCCTGTACACACCCCACTGGGGATGTGCCCACAACCAAGGTACATGCCCTTGACCGGAATCGAACCTGGGACCCTTCAGTCCGCAGGCCGACGCTCTATCCACTGAGCCAAACCAGTTAGGGCTCACCTCATATTAAAAGAAAAAAAGATCAGAGTGTCACTGTTTAAAATTTATTCTGAAATTCACTTTTGTTTATTTTTAAGGAAATTTTTCTTAGGTGCCTTGTCGGAAAAGCATGATTGATTGCTTGTGACTCGAATGTTTTAAAAATGAGGATCCTGGAATTTAATAAAGTATATTCTTTTCTCAGGGGCTTACGCTGTCGACAAAAGATCCCATTCAAATGTGATGTTTAACCTTTTCCATTCTTCCCCCAAAAAGTCTTCTCTTATTAAGCTGGCAAAAGCAGTAAATTTGGCCAACATTTTCCAAGACAGGGGCTATCTCCTTGTCTGCTTTGAAAACTCGTGCACACACAGAGATGTTTCCGTAAATAGGAAGATGGATAAAGCATGGATAGGAAAATCAGAAATTGTATAGACATCGGAGTTTCAAACTTTTCCAGTTGTACAACTTAATTGTATAATCTAAAACCACAGCCTGGCCGTGTGGCTCAGTGGTTGAGCGTCGACCTGTGAACCAGGAGGTCACGGTTCGATTCCCGGTCAGGGCACATGCCGGGGGTGTGGGCTCGATTCCCAGTAGGGGGCGAGCAGGAGGCAGCCCATCCATGATTCTCTCTCATCGTTGATGTTTCTCTCTCTCTCTCCCTCTCCCTTCCTCTCTGAAATCAATAAAGATATTTTTTAAAAAATAAAATCAAACCACAATTGCCTAGGATCTATTCCATAAATATATGTGTTTTTTTTATAGCTGAGCAGAAACATAAAAAAATAGACTCAGAGAGAACGGGGACATTGAGAGGTAGAATACAAAAGTAGAAATTTAACAGGCAAAGGATTCCTATGTAGAATGCCTAAAGAATTCCTCCAGATCAATAAGGAAGAGACCAAAGAATCCGGCTTAAAGATTGACACGGTAATACCCAGAAGGGAAGCCAGAATGGCCAGTAAGCACAGAAAAAAACTCCCAGCTCCGTGAGCTGTGGCGGAAATGCAACTGAAAACAGCCCCGAGGACGCATTTTATACGCGTGAAATTCGTAAAAATAAGGTCTGACAACCTGGGGTCCTAGCAGGGAAGCAGAAAGCAAAGACTGTCCTCTCCTGGTCAGAGTGTGGATCTGGGAAGCCACGTTGACGAGTAATTTGGAAAAATCTAGGATAGTTGAAGATGGACCTTCCCTGTGTATACTCCAGAGACACTCTTACACACACGCTTAAGGAGAGAGGTGCAAATTCCTCCACTACACATAGCACGTCTGGCCCAGCCAGGGTGGCTCCGTGGTTGAGCGACGACGTAGGAACCAGGAGGTCAGGGTTTGATTCCCAGTCAGGGCACGTGCCTGGGTTGCGGGCCGGATCCCCAGTGTGGGGCGTGCAGGAGGCAGCCGATCCATGATTCTCTCTCAGCGTTGATGTTTCTCTCTCTCTCTCTCTCTCTCTCTCTCTCTCTCTCTCTCTCTCTCCCTGTCCCTTCCTCTCTGAAATCAATAAAAGTATCTTTTTAAAAAAATTAGCAAGTCTTATGGGGCAAACACTCAACAGCCGTGGAATTTTGTCATGCGGAAACTAATGAAAACAAAAGTATTTTTTAAGATCACAACAAAAACAGAGCACAGTTAACCCAGGGATATTATTTGCCCCTAGAATTCCAGATGCCAGTCCTTTTCGGACCCCTTCCTTCTTGGACAGGGACGTGTGGGTGTCCTGTCGCAGAAACTACCTTCATAAAAGTGAAAAATGCAGAGGCGGGCCAAAGGAGGTTTACCGCACCACTGCGACACTATTTGGCGTTAATAAAACTAACCTTAATAATCGTAACCTTCGTGCCTTTTTCCATATGAACAATTGTAAGCCTACTTAAAATATGTATTTTTTTTTTAATTGATTTCAGAGAGGAAGGGAGAGTTAGAATCATCAATGATAAGAGAGAATCATGGATCGGCTGCCTCCCACACGCCTCCTACTGGGGATGGAGCCACAGTGCAACCCGGGCCTGTGCCCTGACTGGGAATGGAACCGTGACCTCCTGGCTCCTAGATCGATGCTCAACCCCTGAGCCACACTGGCAGGGCTGTAAGCCTACTTTTGCCCACCCCTGCAGGGCCCTGATATTTAATAGCCTTTTTTGTTATTGCATTCCTTTAATACAGGGGGATTTCTTGTTTTCTTCATCTGCACTCCTAGCATCAGCAGGTCATTTAACAGTGGAAATCGCGGTGGCCCTCAAAGCCACCAGACCTGTCACTCTTGGCTCTGAGGAAAGACGTTTCTGTAGGTTTTCCAGCTCAGGGCTCCCTCCATTCGTGGCTAAGGCTTGTGCTTCAAAACAGTAACATGTTGGGGAAAATGACATGTGAGCCAACATCACTCCCATGTCCTGCCCACATCCTTCCCCCTGTTGACCAACGGTGTGTTAGACAATGTGCACACGGCGTAACCCGCATTGTAATGAGGATGTTGATGACAGCCTTGTTGGTTAGAGCGAGGAGTTGGGCAAGGCGGCCGCTGAATGCCTCTCACTCGGGAATGTCAGCGGGAGGTGACCTTCAGATGCTGGGCCGTTCAGAACCACCTTGTCCTCCCTCCTCCTGTGTGCCAGGTGCTTTTCAGCTCATTTCAGCCTCTCCACAGCCGGTAGGACAGCACCAAAATCACCGAGATGCAGATGTGTAGGCTTGGCCCCTAGGATTCTATCTGGTAAAGGAAGTTCCATGCTCGGCCGGCGTGGCTCAGTGGTTGAGTGTCGACCTAGGAACCAGGAGGTCACGGTTCGATTCCCGGTCAGGGCACAGGCCCGGGTTGTGGGCTCCATCCCCAGTAGGGGCCGTGCAGGAGGCAGCCGATCCGTGATTCTCTCTCATTGCTGTTTCTATCTCCCTCTCCCTCTCCCTTCCTCTCTGAAATCAATAAAAATCGATTAAAAAAAAAAAAAAAGAACTAGCCATGGTAGTAGGATATTTATACAAGGGAAATGGACAAGCTCTACCGATCAGGCCCCCTCCTCCCCATAGCCTAGTTGCACATTTGCCACTAACCCACCAGCACACGTCATCTTAGCCTCTCCCTGTCTCCCACCTGCCTCCGCCGTCTCCCACAGGGTGCTGGGTCTGAAAGCAACCCCCGGCCTCCTCACTTGACTTTTTGGCCTGTTGGAACCGGGCCTTGCACCTCTTCCAGGAGCGATTACATCGTGGTTTCTGTAATAGAAGAAAAAGTCAGTCCTGTCCCACGAAACAAACGCATCCTCATCGTTGAAGGTGATCGCTATTCAAGCTCCTTCGCTGGCCACCAGGCACAGCAAGCCCCATAGAGAGAGAATGGAAACACCTGGTGGTCCCGGAAATGGAGGGGACCCCCAAGGCCACCCTCCCCTCCTCCAGCCTCCCCAGTGCTTTTTGTGGACAATTTCTCCAGAGGGTGTGGACCTGGCCTCTGCCCGGACATCCAGTGACTTAGAGCTCTTGCCACATGAGGTGCAGAACCAATATATATATATTGATTTCAGAGAGGAAGGGAGAGGGAGAGAGAGAAGCATCAATGATGAGAGAAAATCATGAATCGGCTGCCCCCTCCACCCCCCCCCCCCACTGGGGATCGAGCCCCCAACCCAGGCATGTGCCCTGACCAGGAATGGAACCCATGACCTCCTGGCTCCTAGGTTGATGCTCAACCACTGAGCCACGCCGGCCGGGCTCACATTGCGTTTCTTTTCTTTTCTTTTTTAAATATATATTTTATTGATTTTTTACAGAGAGGAAGGGAGAGGGATAGAGAGCCAGAAACATCGATCAGCTGCCTCCTGCACACCCCCTACTGGGGATGTGCCTGCAACTAAGGTACATGCTCTTGACTGGAATCGAACCCAAGACCCTTCAGTCCCCAGGCCAACACTCTATCCACTGAGCCACGCCAGCCAGGGCCCACATTGCTTTTCCAGTATCATGGAGGAACGAAGCATGTATGGCCCTGCCCGAGGTGGCTGCTCTGTGCACATCTGCACTAGAAGGTTTTCTCTAGGTGAGTGGACCCAAATTCAAGGAGACGGGGTTGCTGTGGCTGGGCAGGCCTGGCCCACCTGGAGGTCACTAAGTCCCTTTCCAGCACCCCCCCCCCTATAGTTTTGGTGCCTCCCACAACGCAAGCCCTTTGCTGGGGACCTGGGGCAACGTAGAGACAGTGGTGGGTGTAGAGGTCGGAGATGCGCTTGTCGACTAACTCCCGTAACAGCAAAAAGGGAAAGCATCAGGCTAACCTTAAAACAGCCACAATGTTTCCAGAGCACACAACGCGCCCTTAAACCCTTTCCAATTCAGATACGATCACACACAAGGAAGTGTAGCCATACTAAGTGTACAGTTCCAAGTGTAGCCATACTAAGTGTACAGTTCCGTGTGGTTTAAAATACACACACACACACACACACACACACATACACATACATACAGTGGGGCCTTGACTTACGAGTGTCCCGACTAACGAGTTTTTCGAGATACGAGCCATCTCTCGGCCGATTTTTTGCTTTGAGTTGCGAGCTAAAATTCGAGTTACGAGCCAGCTTCAGATACCCCACCGCTAGTTGGTGCAGCAAACGTCACAGTGAACGCCACAACAGCAGCCCAGCATCACGTGTCTCACTCGTTCACTGTTGATTTGACACACGAGTAATTTGAGTTACGAGCTCCGTCACGGAATGAATTAAACTCGTAAGTCAAGGCCCCACTGTGTGTGTGTGTGCGTGTGTGTGTGTGTGTGTGTGTGTGTGTGTATATATATATATATATATATATATATATATATATATATATATATTCATTTCAGAGAAGAAGGGAGAGGGAGAGAGAGATAGAAACATCAATGATGAGAGAGAACCATGGATCGGCTGCCTCCTGCACGCCTCCTACTGGGGATGGAGCCTGCCACCTGGGCATGTGCCCTGACCAGGAATCGAACTGTGACCTCCTGGTTCATAGGTTGATGCTCAACCACTGAGCCACCCCGGCTGGGCCATATTTTCATTTCTCTCGGTGAAATTGCAAGGCGTAGAATTGCTGGATTGTCTGTTCGCTCTCTGCCTAACCTCACAGGAAACTGCCAGAAGGTTGACACCACGCCTTCTTGATTCGTGACTCTCAGGACCTGTGACGTGAATTCTTGCACGTGTTTCTTTTGTCGCGCGTGGTTTGGTTTTGTCTGGAATCGCGTTGACGGGATGTGAGCGCACCGTTCACCGCTGTCTGAAGGGTCTCCGGAAGGATGAGACCTTCCCGCTCTCATTTGCGTGGTTCTTTGGAGCCGCGTACACGGAGAGCTTGGAACCTGGCGGGGTCACGTGGGAAAACCGGGATGATCGCGGCTGTGGCTTTCCTCCGCATATATTTTTTATGATCTTCTTTCATAGATTCGACATACAGAGATGTGTGTAACATGTGTGTGGGTTATGGAGCATAACGAGAGCATGGAAAGGGGAAACGCACCACCCGGTCTGGGAATGTACGTATTTCTAAGAATATTCCATTGCTGCGGGCTTCTCCCCAGTCCCTCCCAGAGGTGACCAGGGTCCTGGATTTTCTGTTCGTTATGAACCCTCCTGCTAATCACAACAATCCCAAATACATCTGACCATGCATGTCATTCTTTTGCTTCAAAACATTTGCTACCTATGTTGTCCTTGCTTTTTTAAAAAAAATTTTTTTTAATTGATTTCAGAGAGGAAGGGAGAGGGAAAGAGAGACAGAAACATCAATGATGAGAGAGAATC